>NW_027478385.1:7272727-7575757 GCF_051014685.1 Ptiloglossa arizonensis
TGGGATAGGTCAATCCGTTCGCGACATATGGGAGTTTGAAGCTAAGAAATGGTTGAGAAGACAACAAATTTTTCGCAATTCTGCTGCTCCAAACGCTTAACCAGAATGGTCCAGGGAAAAAATACACATACCATTGTAATCGGGCGAGTTTCTACTTTCAGATGCAATAGGAATTTTTGGGTTAGGTCAATCCGTTCGCGAGATATGGGAGGTTGAAGCCAAGAAATGGTTGAGAAGGCAAAAAATTTTTCGCAATTCTGCTGCTTCAAACGCTTAACCAGAATGGCCTAGGCATAAAATACACATACCGTTGTAATCGGGCGAGTTTCTACTTTCAGATGCAACAGGAATTTTTGGGTTAGCTCAATCCGTTCGCGAGATATGACAGTTTGAAGCTAAGAAATGGTTGAGAAGAGAACAAATTTTTCGCAATTCTGCTGCTCCAAACGCTTAACCAGAATGGCCTAGGGAAAAAATACACATACCGTTGTAATCGGGCGAGTTTCTAATTTCAGATGCAATAGGAATTTTTGGGTTAGGTCAATCCGTTCGCGATATATGGGAGTTTGAAGCTAAGAAATGGTTGAGGAGACAACAAATTTTTCGCAATTCTGCTGCTCCAAACGCTTAACCAGAATGGTCCAGGGAAAAAATACACATACCGTTGTAATCGGGCGAGTTTCCACTTTCTAATGCAATAGGAATTTTTGGGTTAGTTCAATCCGTTCGCGAGATATCAGAGTTTGAAGCTAAGAAATGGTTGAGAAGAGAACAAATTTTTCGCAATTCTGCTGCTCCAAACGCTTAACCAGAATGGCCTAGGGAAAAAATACGCATACCGTTACAATCGGGCGAGCTTCCACTTTCAGTTGCAATAGGAATTTTTGGATTAGGTCAATCCGTTCGCGAGATATGGGAGTTTGAAGCCAAGAAATGGTTGAGAAGGCAAAAAATTTTTCGCAATTCTGCTGCTTCAAACGCTTAACCAGAATGGCCTAGGGAGAAAATACACATACCGTTGTAATCGGGCGAGTTTCTACTTTCAGATGCAATGGGAATTTTTGGGTTAGGTCAATCCGTTCGCGAGATATGGGAGTTTGAAGACAAGAAATGTTTGGGAAGGCAAAAAATTTTTCGCAATTCTGCTGCTCCAAACGCTTAACCAGAATGGCCTAGGGAAAAAATACACATACCTTTGTAATCGGGCAAGTTTCTACTTTCAGATGCAATGGGAATTTTTGGGTTAGGTCAATCCGTTCGCGAGATATGGGAGTTTGAAGACAAGAAATGGTTGAGAAGGCAAAAAATTTTTCGCAATTCTGCTGCTCCAAACGCTTAACCAGAATGGCCTAGAGAAAAAATACACATACCGTTGTAATCGGGCGAGTTTCTACTTTCAGATGCAATAGGAATTTTTGGGATAGGTCAATCCGTTCGCGACATATGGGAGTTTGAAGCTAAGAAATGGTTGAGAAGACAACAAATTTTTCGCAATTCTGCTGCTCCAAACGCTTAACCAGAATGGTCCAGGGAAAAAATACACATACCGTTGTAATCGGGCGAGTTTCTACTTTCAGATGCAATAGGAATTTTTGGGTTAGATCAATCCGTTCGCGAGATATGGGAGGTTGAAGCCAAGAAATGGTTGAGAAGGCAAGAAATTTTTCGCAATTCTGCTGCTTCAAACGCTTAACCAGAATGGCCTAGGCATAAAATACACATACCGTTGTAATCGGGCGAGTTTCTACTTTCAGATGCAACAGGAATTTTTGGGTTAGCTCAATCCGTTCGCGAGATATGACAGTTTGAAGCTAAGAAATGGTTGAGAAGAGAACAAATTTTTCGCAATTCTGCTGCTCCAAACGCTTAACCAGAATGGCCTAGGGAAAAAATACACATACCGTTGTAATCGGGCGAGTTTCTACTTTCAGATGCAATAGGAATTTTTGGGTTAGGTCAATCCGTTCGCGATATATGGGAGTTTGAAGCTAAGAAATGGTTGAGGAGACAACAAATTTTTCGCAATTCTGCTGCTCCAAACGCTTAACCAGAATGGTCCAGGGAAAAAATACACATACCGTTGTAATCGGGCGAGTTTCCACTTTCTAATGCAATAGGAATTTTTGGGTTAGTTCAATCCGTTCGCGAGATATCAGAGTTTGAAGCTAAGAAATGGTTGAGAAGAGAACAAATTTTTCGCAATTCTGCTGCTCCAAACGCTTAACCAGAATGGCCTAGGGAAAAAATACGCATACCGTTACAATCGGGCGAGCTTCCACTTTCAGTTGCAATAGGAATTTTTGGATTAGGTCAATCCGTTCGCGAGATATGGGAGTTTGTAGCCAAGAAATGGTTGAGAAGGCAAAAATTTTTTCGCAATTCTGCTGCTTCAAACGCTTAACCAGAATGGCCTAGGGAGAAAATACACATACCGTTGTAATCGGGCGAGTTTCTACTTTCAGATGCAATGGGAATTTTTGGGTTAGGTCAATCCGTTCGCGAGATATGGGAGTTTGAAGACAAGAAATGGTTGGGAAGGCAAAAAATTTTTCGCAATTCTGCTGCTCCAAACGCTTAACCAGAATGGCCTAGGGAAAAAATACACATACCTTTGTAATCGGGCAAGTTTCTACTTTCAGATGCAATGGGAATTTTTGGGTTAGGTCAATCCGTTCGCGAGATATGGGAGTTTGAAGACAAGAAATGGTTGAGAAGGCAAAAAATTTTTCGCAATTCTGCTGCTCCAAACGCTTAACCAGAATGGCCTAGAGAAAAAATACACATACCGTTGTAATCGGGCGAGTTTCTACTTTCAGATGCAATAGGAATTTTTGGGTTAGCTCAATCCGTTCGCGAGATATGACAGTTTGAAGCTAAGAAATGGTTGAGAAGAGAACAAATTTTTCGCAATTCTGCTGCTCCAAACGCTTAACCAGAATGGCCTAGGGAAAAAATACACATACCGTTGTAATCGGGCGAGTTTCTACTTTCAGATGCAATAGGATTTTTTGGGTTAGGTCAATCCGTTCGCGATATATGGGAGTTTGAAGCTAAGAAATGGTTGAGGAGACAACAAATTTTTCGCAATTCTGCTGCTCCAAACGCTTAACCAGAATGGTCCAGGGAAAAAATACACATACCGTTGTAATCGGGCGAGTTTCCACTTTCTAATGCAATAGGAATTTTTGGGTTAGTTCAATCCGTTCGCGAGATATCAGAGTTTGAAGCTAAGAAATGGTTGAGAAGAGAACAAATTTTTCGCAATTCTGCTGCTCCAAACGCTTAACCAGAATGGCCTAGGGAAAAAATACGCATACCGTTACAATCGGGCGAGCTTCCACTTTCAGTTGCAATAGGAATTTTTGGATTAGGTCAATCCGTTCGCGAGATATGGGAGTTTGTAGCCAAGAAATGGTTGAGAAGGCAAAAATTTTTTCGCAATTCTGCTGCTTCAAACGCTTAACCAGAATGGCCTAGGGAGAAAATACACATACCGTTGTAATCGGGCGAGTTTCTACTTTCAGATGCAATGGGAATTTTTGGGTTAGGTCAATCCGTTCGCGAGATATGGGAGTTTGAAGACAAGAAATGGTTGGGAAGGCAAAAAATTTTTCGCAATTCTGCTGCTCCAAACGCTTAACCAGAATGGCCTAGGGAAAAAATACACATACCTTTGTAATCGGGCAAGTTTCTACTTTCAGATGCAATGGGAATTTTTGGGTTAGGTCAATCCGTTCGCGAGATATGGGAGTTTGAAGACAAGAAATGGTTGAGAAGGCAAAAAATTTTTCGCAATTCTGCTGCTCCAAACGCTTAACCAGAATGGCCTAGAGAAAAAATACACATACCGTTGTAATCGGGCGAGTTTCTACTTTCAGATGCAATAGGAATTTTTGGGATAGGTCAATCCGTTCGCGACATATGGGAGTTTGAAGCTAAGAAATGGTTGAGAAGACAACAAATTTTTCGCAATTCTGCTGCTCCAAACGCTTAACCAGAATGGTCCAGGGAAAAAATACACATACCGTTGTAATCGGGCGAGTTTCTACTTTCAGATGCAATAGGAATTTTTGGGTTAGGTCAATCCGTTCGCGAGATATGGGAGGTTGAAGCCAAGAAATGGTTGAGAAGGCAAAAAATTTTTCGCAATTCTGCTGCTTCAAACGCTTAACCAGAATGGCCTAGGCATAAAATACACATACCGTTGTAATCGGGCGAGTTTCTACTTTCAGATGCAACAGGAATTTTTGGGTTAGCTCAATCCGTTCGCGAGATATGACAGTTTGAAGCTAAGAAATGGTTGAGAAGAGAACAAATTTTTCGCAATTCTGCTGCTCCAAACGCTTAACCAGAATGGCCTAGGGAAAAAATACACATACCGTTGTAATCGGGCGAGTTTCTACTTTCAGATGCAATAGGAATTTTTGGGTTAGGTCAATCCGTTCGCGATATATGGGAGTTTGAAGCTAAGAAATGGTTGAGGAGACAACAAATTTTTCGCAATTCTGCTGCTCCAAACGCTTAACCAGAATGGTCCAGGGAAAAAATACACATACCGTTGTAATCGGGCGAGTTTCCACTTTCTAATGCAATAGGAATTTTTGGGTTAGTTCAATCCGTTCGCGAGATATCAGAGTTTGAAGCTAAGAAATGGTTGAGAAGAGAACAAATTTTTCGCAATTCTGCTGCTCCAAACGCTTAACCAGAATGGCCTAGGGAAAAAATACGCATACCGTTACAATCGGGCGAGCTTCCACTTTCAGTTGCAATAGGAATTTTTGGATTAGGTCAATCCGTTCGCGAGATATGGGAGTTTGAGGCCAAGAAATGGTTGAGAAGGCAAAAAATTTTTCGCAATTCTGCTGCTTCAAACGCTTAACCAGAATGGCCTAGGGAGAAAATACACATACCGTTGTAATCGGGCGAGTTTCTACTTTCAGATGCAATGGGAATTTTTGGGTTAGGTCAATCCGTTCGCGAGATATGGGAGTTTGAAGACAAGAAATGGTTGGGAAGGCAAAAAATTTTTCGCAATTCTGCTGCTCCAAACGCTTAACCAGAATGGCCTAGGGAAAAAATACACATACCTTTGTAATCGGGCAAGTTTCTACTTTCAGATGCAATGGGAATTTTTGGGTTAGGTCAATCCGTTCGCGAGATATGGGAGTTTGAAGACAAGAAATGGTTGAGAAGGCAAAAAATTTTTCGCAATTCTGCTGCTCCAAACGCTTAACCAGAATGGCCTAGAGAAAAAATACACATACCGTTGTAATCGGGCGAGTTTCTACTTTCAGATGCAATAGGAATTTTTGGGATAGGTCAATCCGTTCGCGACATATGGGAGTTTGAAGCTAAGAAATGGTTGAGAAGACAACAAATTTTTCGCAATTCTGCTGCTCCAAACGCTTAACCAGAATGGTCCAGGGAAAAAATACACATACCGTTGTAATCGGGCGAGTTTCTACTTTCAGATGCAATAGGAATTTTTGGGTTAGGTCAATCCGTTCGCGAGATATGGGAGGTTGAAGCCAAGAAATGGTTGAGAAGGCAAAAAATTTTTCGCAATTCTGCTGCTTCAAACGCTTAACCAGAATGGCCTAGGCATAAAATACACATACCGTTGTAATCGTGCGAGTTTCTACTTTCAGATGCGATAGGAATTTTTGGGTTAGGTCAATCCGTTCGCGAGATATGGGAGTTTGAAGCCAAGAAATGGAAGAGAAGGCAAAAAATTTTTCGCAATTCTGCTGCTTCAAACGCTTAACCAGAATGGCCTAGGGAAAAAATACACATACCGTTGTAATCGGGCGAATTTCTACTTTCAGATGCAATAGGAATTTTTGGGTTAGGTCAATCCGTTCGCGACATATGGGAGTTTGAAGCTAAGAAATGGTTGAGGAGACAACAAATTTTTCGCAATTCTGCTGCTCCAAACGCTTAACCAGAATGGTCCAGGGAAAAAATACACATACCGTTGTAATCGGGCGAGTTTCCACTTTCTAATGCAATAGGAATTTTTGGGTTAGTTCAATCCGTTCGCGAGATATCAGAGTTTGAAGCTAAGAAATGGTTGAGAAGAGAACAAATTTTTCGCAATTCTGCTGCTCCAAACGCTTAACCAGAATGGCCTAGGGAAAAAATACACATACCGTTGTAATCGGGCGATTTTCTACTTTCAGATGCAATAGGAATTTTTGGGTTAGGTCAAACCATTCGCGACATATGGGAGTTTGAAGCTAAGAAATGGTTGAGAAGAGAACAAATTTTTCGCAATTCTGCTGCTCCAAACGCTTAACCAGAATGGCCTAGAGAAAAAATACACATACCGTTGTAATCGGGCGAGTTTCTACTTTCAGATGCAATGGGAATTTTTGGGTTAGGTCAATCCGTTCGCGAGATATGGGAGTTTGAAGACAAGAAATGGTTGGGAAGGCAAAAAATTTTTCGCAATTCTGCTGCTCCAAACGCTTACCCAGAATGGCCTAGGGAAAAAATACACATACCGTTGTAATCGGGCGAGTTTCTACTTTCAGATGCAATAGGAATTTTTGGGTTAGGTCAATCCGTTAGCGACATATGGGAGTTTGAAGCTAAGAAATGGTTGAGAAGAGAACAAATTTTTCGCAATTCTGCTGCTCCAAACGCTTAACCAGAATGGCCTAGGGAAAAAATAAACATACCGTTGTAATCGGGCAAGATTCTACTTCAGATGTAATGGGATTTTTTGGGTTAGGTCAATCCGTTCGCGAGATATGGGAGTTTGAAGACAAGAAATGGTTGAGAAGGCAAAAAATTTTTCGCAATTCTGCTGCTCCAAACGCTTAACCAGAATGGCCTAGGGATAAAATACACATACCGTTGTAATCGGGCAAGTTTCTACTTTCAGATGCAACAGGAATTTTTGGGTTAGCTCAATCCGTTCGCGAGATATGGGACATTGAAGCTAAGAAATGTTTGGGAAGGCAAAAAATTTTTTGCAATTCTGCTGCTCCAAACGCTTAACCAGAATGGCCTAGGGAAAAGATACGCATACCGTTACAATCGGGCGAGCTTCCACTTTCAGTTGCAATAGGAATTTTTGGATTAGGTCAATCCGTTCGCGAGATATGGGAGTTTGAAGCCAAGAAATGGTTGAGAAGGCAAAAAATTTTTCGCAATTCTGCTGCTTCAAACGCTTAACCAGAATGGCCTAGGGAGAAAATACACCTACCGTTGTAATCGGGCGAGATTCTACTTTCAGCTGCAATAGGAATTTTTGGGTTAGGTCAATCCGTTCGCGATATATGGGAGTTTGAAGCTCAGAAATGGTTGAGAAGACAACAAATTTTTCGCAATTCTGCTGCTCCAAACGCTTAACCAGAATGGTCCAAGGAAAAAATACACATACCGTTGTAATCGGGCGAGTTTCCACTTTCTAATGCAATAGGAATTTTTGGGTTAGTTCAATCCGTTCGCGAGATATCAGAGTTTGAAGCTAAGAAATGGTTGAGAAGAGAACAAATTTTTCGCAATTCTGCTGCTCCAAACGCTTAACCAGAATGGCCTAGGGAAAAAATACACATACCGTTGTAATCGGGCGAGTTTCTACTTTCAGATGCAATAGGAATTTTTGGGTTAGGTCAAACCATTCGCGACATATGGGAGTTTGAAGCTAAGAAATGGTTGAGAAGAGAACAAATTTTTCGCAATTCTGCTGCTCCAAACGCTTAACCAGAATGGCCTAGAGAAAAAATACACATACCGTTGTAATCGGGCGAGTTTCTACTTTCAGATGCAATGGGAATTTTTGGGTTAGGTCAATCCGTTCGCGAGATATGGGAGTTTGAAGACAAGAAATGGTTGGGAAGGCAAAAAATTTTTCGCAATTCTGCTGCTCCAAACGCTTACCCAGAATGGCCCAGGGAAAAAATACACATACCGTTGTAATCGGGCGAGTTTCTACTTTCAGATGCAATAGGAATTTTTGGGTTAGGTCAATCCGTTAGCGACATATGGGAGTTTGAAGCTAAGAAATGGTTGAGAAGAGAACAAATTTTTCGCAATTCTGCTGCTCCAAACGCTTAACCAGAATGGCCAAGGTATAAAATAAACATACCGTTGTAATCGGGCAAGATTCTACTTCAGATGTAATGGGATTTTTTGGGTTAGGTCAATCCGTTCGCGAGATATGGGAGTTTGAAGACAAGAAATGGTTGAGAAGGCAAAAAATTTTTCGCAATTCTGCTGCTCCAAACGCTTAACCAGAATGGCCTAGGGATAAAATACACATACCGTTGTAATCGGGCAAGTTTCTACTTTCAGATGCAACAGGAATTTTTGGGTTAGCTCAATCCGTTCGCGAGATATGGGACATTGAAGCTAAGAAATGTTTGGGAAGGCAAAAAATTTTTTGCAATTCTGCTGCTCCAAACGCTTAACCAGAATGGCCTAGGGAAAAAATACGCATACCGTTACAATCGGGCGAGCTTCCACTTTCAGTTGCAATAGGAATTTTTGGATTAGGTCAATCCGTTCGCGAGATATGGGAGTTTGAAGCCAAGAAATGGTTGAGAAGGCAAAAAATTTTTCGCAATTCTGCTGCTTCAAACGCTTAACCAGAATGGCCTAGGGAGAAAATACACCTACCGTTGTAATCGGGCGAGATTCTACTTTCAGCTGCAATAGGAATTTTTGGGTTAGGTCAATCCGTTCGCGACATATGGGAGTTTGAAGCTAAGAAATGGTTGAGAAGAGAACAAATTTTTCGCAATTCTGCTGCTCCAAACGCTTAACCAGAATGGCCTAGGCATAAAATACACATACCGTTGTAATCGGGCGAGTTTCTACTTTCAGATGCAACAGGAATTTTTGGGTTAGCTCAATCCGTTCGCGAGATATGACAGTTTGAAGCTAAGAAATGGTTGAGAAGAGAACAAATTTTTCGCAATTCTGCTGCTCCAAACGCTTAACCAGAATGGCCTAGGGAAAAAATACACATACCTTTGTAATCGTGCGAGTTTCTACTTTCAGATGCGATAGGAATTTTTGGGTTAGGTCAATCCGTTCGCGAGATATGGGAGTTTGAAGCCAAGAAATGGAAGAGAAGGCAAAAAATTTTTCGCAATTCTGCTGCTTCAAACGCTTAACCAGAATGGCCTAGGGAAAAAATACACATACCGTTGTAATCGGGCGAGTTTCTACTTTCAGATGCAATAGGAATTTTTGGGTTAGGTCAATCCGTTCGCGACATATGGGAGTTTGAAGCTAAGAAATGGTTGAGGAGACAACAAATTTTTCGCAATTCTGCTGCTCCAAACGCTTAACCATAATGGTCCAGGGAAAAAATACACATACCGTTGTAATCGGGCGAGTTTCCGCTTTCTAATGCAATAGGAATTTTTGGGTTAGTTCAATCCGTTCGCGAGATATCAGAGTTTGAAGCTAAGAAATGGTTGAGAAGAGAACAAATTTTTCGCAATTCTGCTGCTCCAAACGCTTAACCAGAATGGCCTAGGGAAAAAATACACATACCGTTGTAATCGGGCGAGTTTCTACTTTCAGATGCAATAGGAATTTTTGGGTTAGGTCAATCCGTTCGCGAGATATTGGAGTTTGAAGCTAAGAAATGGTTGAGAAGACAACAAATTTTTCGCAATTCTGCTGCTCCAAACGCTTAACCAGAATGGTCGAGGGAAAAAATACACATACCGTTGTAATCGGGCGAGTTTCTACTTTCAGATGCAATAGGAATTTTTGGGTTAGGTCAATCCGTTCGCGAGATATGGGAGGTTGAAGCCAAGAAATGGTTGAGAGGGCAAAAAATTTTTCGCAATTCTGCTGCATCAAACGCTTAACCAGAATGGCCTAGGGAGAAAATACACATACCGTTGTAATCGGGCGAGTTTCTACTTTCAGATGCAATAGGAATTTTTGGGTTAGGTCAATCCGTTCGCGACATATGGGAGTTTGAATCTAAGAAATGGTTGAGAAGAGAACAAATTTTTCGCAATTCTGCTGCTCCAAACGCTTAACCAGAATGGCCTAGGGAAAAAATACACATACCGTTGTAATCGGGCAAGTTTCTACTTTCACATGCAATGGGAATTTTTGGGTTAGGTCAATCCGTTCGCGAGATATGGGAGTTTGAAGACAAGAAATGGTTGAGAAGGCAAAAAATTTTTCGCAATTCTGCTGCTCCAAACGCTTAACCAGAATGGCCTAGAGAAAAAATACACATACCGTTGTAATCGGGCGAGATTCTACTTTCAGATAAAATAGGAATTTCTGGCTTGGGTCAATCCGTTCGCGAGATATGGTAGTTTGAAGCCAAGAAATGGTTGAGAAGAGAACAAATTTTTCGCAATTCTGCTGCTCCAAACGCTTAACCAGAATGGCCTAGGGAAAAAATACACATACCGTTGTAATCGTGCGAGTTTCTACTTTCAGATGCGATAGGAATTTTTGGGTTGGGTCAATCCGTTCGCGAGATATGGGAGTTTGAAGCCAAGAAATGGAAGAGAAGGCAAAAAATTTTTCGCAATTCTGCTGCTTCAAACGCTTAACCAGAATGGCCTAGTGAAAAAATGCACACACCGTTGTAATCGGGCGAGTTTCTACTTTCAGTTGCAATAGGAATTTTTGGGTTAGGTCAATCCGTTCGCGAGATATGGGACTTTGAAGCTAAGAAATGTTTGGGAAGGCAAAAAATTTTTCGCAATTCTGCTGCTCCAAACGCTTAACCAGAATGATCTAGGGAAAAAATACACATACCGTTGTAATCGGGCGAGATTCTACTTTCAGATGCAATAGGAATTTTTGGATTAGGTCAATCCGTTCGCGAGATATGAGAGTTTGAAGCTAAGAAATGGTTGAGAAGAGAACAAATTTTTCGCAATTCTGCTGCTCCAAACGCTTATCCAGTATGGCCTAGGGGAAAAATATACATACCGTTGTAATCGGGCGAGTTTCTACTTTCTAATGCAATAGGAATTTTTGGGTTAGTTCAATCCGTTCGCGAGATATGAGAGTTTGAAGCTAAGAAATGGTTGAGAAGAGAACAAATTTTTCGCAATTCTGCTGCTCCAAACGCTTAACCAGAATGGCCTAGGGAAAAAATACGCATACCGTTGTAATCGGGCGAGTTTCTACTTTCAGTTACAATAGGAATTTTTTGATTAAGTCAATCCGTTCGCGAGATATGGGACTTTGATGCTAAGAAATGGTTGACTAGACAACAAATTTTCCGCACTTCTGCTGCTCCAATCGCTTGTCCATAATGGCCTAGGGGAAAAATACACGTACCGTTGTAATCGGGCGAGTTTCTACTTTCAAATGCAATAGGAATTTTTGGGTTAGGTCAATCCGTTCGCGAGATATGGGAGTTTGAAGCCAAGAAATGGTTGAGAAGGCAAAAAATTTTTCGCAATTCTGCTGCTTCAAACGCTTAACCAGAATGTCCTAGGGAAAAAATACACATACCGTTGTAGTCGGGCGAGTTTCTACTTTCAGATGCAATAGGAATTTTTGGGTTAGGTCAATCCGTTCGCGACATATGGGAGTTTGAAGCTAAGAAATGGTTGAGAAGACAACAAATTTTTCGCAATTCTGCTGCTCCAAACGCTTAACCAGAATGGTCCAGGGAAAAAATACACAAACCGTTGTAATCGGGCGAGTTTCTACTTTCAGATGCAATAGGAATTTTTGGGTTAGGTCAATCCGTTCGCGAGATATGGGAGGTTGAAGCCAAGAAATGGTTGAGAAGGCAAAAAATTTTTCGCAATTCTGCTGCTCCAAACGCTTACCCAGAATGGCCTAGGGAAAAAATACACATACCGTTGTAATCGGGCGAGTTTCTACTTTCAGATGCAATAGGAATTTTTGGGTTAGGTCAATCCGTTCGCGACATATGGGAGTTTGAAGCTAAGAAATGGTTGAGAAGAGAACAAATTTTTCGCAATTCTGCTGCTCCAAACGCTTAACCAGAATGGCCTAGGCATAAAATACACATACCGTTGTAATCGGGCGAGTTTCTACTTTCAGATGCAACAGGAATTTTTGGGTTAGCTCAATCCGTTCGCGAGATATGACAGTTTGAAGCTAAGAAATGGTTGAGAAGAGAACAAATTTTTCGCAATTCTGCTGCTCCAAACGCTTAACCAGAATGGCCTAGGGAAAAAATACACATACCTTTGTAATCGTGCGAGTTTCTACTTTCAGATGCGATAGGAATTTTTGGGTTAGGTCAATCCGTTCGCGAGATATGGGAGTTTGAAGCCAAGAAATGGAAGAGAAGGCAAAAAATTTTTCGCAATTCTGCTGCTTCAAACGCTTAACCAGAATGGCCTAGGGAAAAAATACACATACCGTTGTAATCGGGCGAGTTTCTACTTTCAGATGCAATAGGAATTTTTGGGTTAGGTCAATCCGTTCGCGACATATGGGAGTTTGAAGCTAAGAAATGGTTGAGGAGACAACAAATTTTTCGCAATTCTGCTGCTCCAAACGCTTAACCATAATGGTCCAGGGAAAAAATACACATACCGTTGTAATCGGGCGAGTTTCCGCTTTCTAATGCAATAGGAATTTTTGGGTTAGTTCAATCCGTTCGCGAGATATCAGAGTTTGAAGCTAAGAAATGGTTGAGAAGAGAACAAATTTTTCGCAATTCTGCTGCATCAAACGCTTAACCAGAATGGCCTAGGGAGAAAATACACATACCGTTGTAATCGGGCGAGTTTCTACTTTCAGATGCAATAGGAATTTTTGGGTTAGGTCAATCCGTTCGCGACATATGGGAGTTTGAATCTAAGAAATGGTTGAGAAGAGAACAAATTTTTCGCAATTCTGCTGCTCCAAACGCTTAACCAGAATGGCCTAGGGAAAAAATACACATACCGTTGTAATCGGGCAAGTTTCTACTTTCAGATGCAATGGGAATTTTTGGGTTAGGTCAATCCGTTCGCGAGATATGGGAGTTTGAAGACAAGAAATGGTTGAGAAGGCAAAAAATTTTTCGCAATTCTGCTGCTCCAAACGCTTAACCAGAATGGCCTAGAGAAAAAATACACATACCGTTGTAATCGGGCGAGATTCTACTTTCAGATACAATAGGAATTTCTGGCTTGGGTCAATCCGTTCGCGAGATATGGTAGTTTGAAGCCAAGAAATGGTTGAGAAGAGAACATATTTTTCGCAATTCTGCTGCTCCAAACGCTTAACCAGAATGGCCTAGGGAAAAAATACACATACCGTTGTAATCGTGCGAGTTTCTACTTTCAGATGCGATAGGAATTTTTGGGTTGGGTCAATCCGTTCGCGAGATATGGGAGTTTGAAGCCAAGAAATGGAAGAGAAGGCAAAAAATTTTTCGCAATTCTGCTGCTTCAAACGCTTAACCAGAATGGCCTAGTGAAAAAATGCACACACCGTTGTAATCGGGCGAGTTTCTACTTTCAGTTGCAATAGGAATTTTTGGGTTAGGTCAATCCGTTCGCGAGATATGGGACTTTGAAGCTAAGAAATGTTTGGGAAGGCAAAAAATTTTTCGCAATTCTGCTGCTCCAAACGCTTAACCAGAATGATCTAGGGAAAAAATACACATACCGTTGTAATCGGGCGAGATTCTACTTTCAGATGCAATAGGAATTTTTGGATTAGGTCAATCCGTTCGCGAGATATGAGAGTTTGAAGCTAAGAAATGGTTGAGAAGAGAACAAATTTTTCGCAATTCTGCTGCTCCAAACGCTTATCCAGTATGGCCTAGGGGAAAAATATACATACCGTTGTAATCGGGCGAGTTTCTACTTTCTAATGCAATAGGAATTTTTGGGTTAGTTCAATCCGTTCGCGAGATATGAGAGTTTGAAGCTAAGAAATGGTTGAGAAGAGAACAAATTTTTCGCAATTCTGCTGCTCCAAACGCTTAACCAGAATGGCCTAGGGAAAAAATACGCATACCGTTGTAATCGGGCGAGTTTCTACTTTCAGTTACAATAGGAATTTTTTGATTAAGTCAATCCGTTCGCGAGATATGGGACTTTGATGCTAAGAAATGGTTGACTAGACAACAAATTTTCCGCACTTCTGCTGCTCCAATCGCTTAACCAGAATGTGCTAGGGAAAAAATGCACATACCATTGTAATCGGGCGTGTTTCTACTTTCAGATGCAATCGGAATTTTTGGGTTAGGTCAATCCGTTCGCGACATATGGGAGTTTGAAGACAAGAAATGGTTGAGAAGAGAACAAATTTTTCGCAATTCTGCTGCTCCAAACGCTTAACCAGAATGGCCTAGGGAAAAAATACACATACCGTTGTAATCGGGCGAGATTCTACTTTCAGATGCAATAGGAATTTTTGGATTAGGTCAATCCGTTCGCGAGATATGAGAGTTTGAAGCTAAGAAATGGTTGAGAAGAGAACAAATTTTTCGCAATTCTGCTGCTCCAAACGCTTATCCAGTATGGCCTAGGGGAAAAATATACATACCGTTGTAATCGGGCGAGTTTCTACTTTCTAATGCAATAGGAATTTTTGGGTTAGTTCAATCCGTTCGCGAGATATGAGAGTTTGAAGCTAAGAAATGGTTGAGAAGAGAACAAATTTTTCGCAATTCTGCTGCTCCAAACGCTTAACCAGAATGGCCTAGGGAAAAAATACGCATACCGTTGTAATCGGGCGAGTTTCTACTTTCAGTTACAATAGGAATTTTTTGATTAAGTCAATCCGTTCGCGAGATATGGGACTTTGATGCTAAGAAATGGTTGACTAGACAACAAATTTTCCGCACTTCTGCTGCTCCAATCGCTTAACCAGAATGTGCTAGGGAAAAAATGCACATACCATTGTAATCGGGCGTGTTTCTACTTTCAGATGCAATCGGAATTTTTGGGTTAGGTCAATCCGTTCGCGACATATGGGAGTTTGAAGACAAGAAATGGTTGAGAAGAGAACAAATTTTTCGCAATTCTGCTGCTCCAAACGCTTAACCAGAATGGCCTAGGGAAAAAATACACATACCGTTGTAATCGTGCGAGTTTCTACTTTCAGATGCGATAGGAATTTTTGGGTTAGGTCAATCCGTTCGCGAGATATGGGAGTTTGAAGCCAAGAAATGGAAGAGAAGGCAAAAAATTTTTCGCAATTCTGCTGCTTCAAACGCTTAACCAGAATGGCCTAGGGAAAAAATGCACATACCGTTGTAATCGGGCGAGTTTCTACTTTCAGTTGCAATAGGAATTTTTGGGTTAGGTCAATCCGTTCGCGAGATATTGGAGTTTGAAGCTAAGAAATGGTTGAGAAGACAACAAATTTTTCGCAATTCTGCTGCTCCAAACGCTTAACCAGAATGGTCCAGGGAAAAAATACACATACCGTTGTAATCGGGCGAGTTTCTACTTTCAGATGCAATAGGAATTTTTGGGTTAGGTCAATCCGTTCGCGATATATGGGAGGTTGAAGCCAAGAAATGGTTGAGAGGGCAAAAAATTTTTCGCAATTCTGCTGCATCAAACGCTTAACCAGAATGGCCTAGGGAGAAAATACACATACCGTTGTAATCGGGCGAGTTTCTACTTTCAGATGCAATAGGAATTTTTGGGTTAGGTCAATCCGTTCGCGACATATGGGAGTTTGAATCTAAGAAATGGTTGAGAAGAGAACAAATTTTTCGCAATTCTGCTGCTCCAAACGCTTAACCAGAATGGCCTAGGGAAAAAATACACATACCGTTGTAATCGGGCAAGTTTCTACTTTCAGATGCAATGGGAATTTTTGGGTTAGGTCAATCCGTTCGCGAGATATGGGAGTTTGAAGACAAGAAATGGTTGAGAAGGCAAAAAATTTTTCGCAATTCTGCTGCTCCAAACGCTTAACCAGAATGGCCTAGGGAGAAAATACACATACCGTTGTAATCGGGCGAGTTTCTACTTTCAGATACAATAGGAATTTCTGGCTTGGGTCAATCCGTTCGCGAGATATGGTAGTTTGAAGCCAAGAAATGGTTGAGAAGAGAACAAATTTTTCGCAATTCTGCTGCTCCAAACGCTTAACCAGAATGGCCTAGGGAAAAAATACACATACCGTTGTAATCGTGCGAGTTTCTACTTTCAGATGCGATAGGAATTTTTGGGTTAGGTCAATCCGTTCGCGAGATATGGGAGTTTGAAGCCAAGAAATGGAAGAGAAGGCAAAAAATTTTTCGCAATTCTGCTGCTTCAAACGCTTAACCAGAATGGCCTAGAGAAAAAATACACATACCGTTGTAATCGGGCAAGTTTCTACTTTCAGATGCAATAGGAATTTCTGGCTTGGGTCAATCCGTTCGCGAGATATGGTAGTTTGAAGCCAAGAAATGGTTGAGAAGAGAACAAATTTTTCGCAATTCTGCTGCTCCAAACGCTTAACCAGAATGGCCTAGAGAAAAAATACACATACCGTTGTAATCGGGCGAGATTCTACTTTCAGATACAATAGGAATTTCTGGCTTGGGCCAATCCGTTCGCGAGATATGGTAGTTTGAAGCCAAGAAATGGTTGAGAAGAGAACAAATTTTTCGCAATTCTGCTGCTCCAAACGCTTAACCAGAATGATCTAGGGAAAAAATACACATACCGTTGTAATCGGGCGAGTTTCTACTTTCAGATGCAATAGGAATTTTTGGGTTAGGTCAATCCGTTCGCGACATATGGGAGTTTGAAGCTAAGAAATGGTTGAGAAGAGAACAAATTTTTCGCAATTCTGCTGCTCCAAACGCTTAACCAGAATGGCCTAGAGAAAAAATACACATACCGTTGTAATCGGGCGAGATTCTACTTTCAGATACAATAGGAATTTCTGGCTTGGGTCAATCCGTTCGCGAGATATGGTAGTTTGAAGCCAAGAAATGGTTGAGAAGAGAACAAATTTTTCGCAATTCTGCTGCTCCAAACGCTTAACCAGAATGGCCTAGGGAAAAATTACACATACCGTTGTAATCGTGCGAGTTTCTACTTTCAGATGCGATAGGAATTTTTGGGTTAGGTCAATCCGTTCGCGAGATATGGGAGTTTGAAGCCAAGAAATGGAAGAGAAGGCAAAAAATTTTTCGCAATTCTGCTGCTTCAAACGCTTAACCAGAATGGCCTAGGGAAAAAATGCACACACCGTTGTAATCGGGCGAGTTTCTACTTTCAGTTGCAATAGGAATTTTTGGGTTAGGTCAATCCGTTCGCGAGATATGGGACTTTGAAGCTAAGAAATGTTCGGGAAGGCAAAAAATTTTTCGCAATTCTGCTGCTCCAAACGCTTAACCAGAATGATCTAGGGAAAAAATACACATACCGTTGTAATCGGGCGAGATTCTACTTTCAGATGCAATAGGAATTTTTGGATTAGGTCAATCCGTTCGCGAGATATGAGAGTTTGAAGCTAAGAAATGGTTGAGAAGAGAACAAATTTTTCGCAATTCTGCTGCTCCAAACGCTTATCCAGTATGGCCTAGGGGAAAAATATACATACCGTTGTAATCGGGCGAGTTTCTACTTTCTAATGCAATAGGAATTTTTGGGTTAGTTCAATCCGTTCGCGAGATATCAGAGTTTGAAGCTAAGAAATGGTTGAGAAGAGAACAAATTTTTCGCAATTCTGCTGCTCCAAACGCTTAACCAGAATGGCCTAGGGAAAAAATACGCATACCGTTGTAATCGGGCGAGTTTCTACTTTCAGTTACAATAGGAATTTTTTGATTAAGTCAATCCGTTCGCGAGATATGGGACTTTGATGCTAAGAAATGGTTGACTAGACAACAAATTTTCCGCACTTCTGCTGCTCCAATCGCTTATCCATAATGGCCTAGGGGAAAAATACACGTACCGTTGTAATCGGGCGAGTTTCTACTTTCAAATGCAATAGGAATTTTTGGGTTAGGTCAATCCGTTCGCGAGATATGGGAGTTTGAAGCCAAGAAATGGTTGAGAAGGCAAAAAATTTTTCGCAATTCTGCTGCTTCAAACGCTTAACCAGAATGTTCTAGGGAAAAAATACACAAACCATTGTAATCGGGCGAGTTTCTACTTTCAGATGCAATCGGAATTTTTGGGTTAGGTCAATCCGTTCGCGACATATGGGAGTTTGAAGACAAGAAATGGTTGAGAAGGCAAAAAATTTTTCGCAATTCTGCTGCTCCAAACGCTTAACCAGAATGGCCTAGAGAAAAAATACACATACCGTTGTAATCGGGCGAGATTCTACTTTCAGATACAATAGGAATTTCTGGCTTGGGTCAATCCGTTCGCGAGATATGGTAGTTTGAAGCCAAGAAATGGTTGAGAAGAGAACAAATTTTTCGCAATTCTGCTGCTCCAAACGCTTAACCAGAATGGCCTAGGGAAAAAATACACATACCGTTGTAATCGTGCGAGTTTCTACTTTCAGATGCGATAGGAATTTTTGGGTTAGGTCAATCCGTTCGCGAGATATGGGAGTTTGAAGCCAAGAAATGGAAGAGAAGGCAAAAAATTTTTCGCAATTCTGCTGCTTCAAACGCTTAACCAGAATGGCCTAGGGAAAAAATGCACATACCGTTGTAATCGGGCGAGTTTCTACTTTCAGTTGCAATAGGAATTTTTGGGTTAGGTCAATCCGTTCGCGAGATATTGGAGTTTGAAGCTAAGAAATGGTTGAGAAGACAACAAATTTTTCGCAATTCTGCTGCTCCAAACGCTTAACCAGAATGGTCCAGGGAAAAAATACACATACCGTTGTAATCGGGCGAGTTTCTACTTTCAGATGCAATAGGAATTTTTGGGTTAGGTCAATCCGTTCGCGATATATGGGAGGTTGAAGCCAAGAAATGGTTGAGAGGGCAAAAAATTTTTCGCAATTCTGCTGCATCAAACGCTTAACCAGAATGGCCTAGGGAGAAAATACACATACCGTTGTAATCGGGCGAGTTTCTACTTTCAGATGCAATAGGAATTTTTGGGTTAGGTCAATCCGTTCGCGACATATGGGAGTTTGAATCTAAGAAATGGTTGAGAAGAGAACAAATTTTTCGCAATTCTGCTGCTCCAAACGCTTAACCAGAATGGCCTAGGGAAAAAATACACATACCGTTGTAATCGGGCAAGTTTCTACTTTCAGATGCAATGGGAATTTTTGGGTTAGGTCAATCCGTTCGCGAGATATGGGAGTTTGAAGACAAGAAATGGTTGAGAAGGCAAAAAATTTTTCGCAATTCTGCTGCTCCAAACGCTTAACCAGAATGGCCTAGGGAGAAAATACACATACCGTTGTAATCGGGCGAGTTTCTACTTTCAGATACAATAGGAATTTCTGGCTTGGGTCAATCCGTTCGCGAGATATGGTAGTTTGAAGCCAAGAAATGGTTGAGAAGAGAACAAATTTTTCGCAATTCTGCTGCTCCAAACGCTTAACCAGAATGGCCTAGGGAAAAAATACACATACCGTTGTAATCGTGCGAGTTTCTACTTTCAGATGCGATAGGAATTTTTGGGTTAGGTCAATCCGTTCGCGAGATATGGGAGTTTGAAGCCAAGAAATGGAAGAGAAGGCAAAAAATTTTTCGCAATTCTGCTGCTTCAAACGCTTAACCAGAATGGCCTAGAGAAAAAATACACATACCGTTGTAATCGGGCAAGTTTCTACTTTCAGATGCAATAGGAATTTCTGGCTTGGGTCAATCCGTTCGCGAGATATGGTAGTTTGAAGCCAAGAAATGGTTGAGAAGAGAACAAATTTTTCGCAATTCTGCTGCTCCAAACGCTTAACCAGAATGGCCTAGAGAAAAAATACACATACCGTTGTAATCGGGCGAGATTCTACTTTCAGATACAATAGGAATTTCTGGCTTGGGCCAATCCGTTCGCGAGATATGGTAGTTTGAAGCCAAGAAATGGTTGAGAAGAGAACAAATTTTTCGCAATTCTGCTGCTCCAAACGCTTAACCAGAATGATCTAGGGAAAAAATACACATACCGTTGTAATCGGGCGAGTTTCTACTTTCAGATGCAATAGGAATTTTTGGGTTAGGTCAATCCGTTCGCGACATATGGGAGTTTGAAGCTAAGAAATGGTTGAGAAGAGAACAAATTTTTCGCAATTCTGCTGCTCCAAACGCTTAACCAGAATGGCCTAGAGAAAAAATACACATACCGTTGTAATCGGGCGAGATTCTACTTTCAGATACAATAGGAATTTCTGGCTTGGGTCAATCCGTTCGCGAGATATGGTAGTTTGAAGCCAAGAAATGGTTGAGAAGAGAACAAATTTTTCGCAATTCTGCTGCTCCAAACGCTTAACCAGAATGGCCTAGGGAAAAATTACACATACCGTTGTAATCGTGCGAGTTTCTACTTTCAGATGCGATAGGAATTTTTGGGTTAGGTCAATCCGTTCGCGAGATATGGGAGTTTGAAGCCAAGAAATGGAAGAGAAGGCAAAAAATTTTTCGCAATTCTGCTGCTTCAAACGCTTAACCAGAATGGCCTAGGGAAAAAATGCACACACCGTTGTAATCGGGCGAGTTTCTACTTTCAGTTGCAATAGGAATTTTTGGGTTAGGTCAATCCGTTCGCGAGATATGGGACTTTGAAGCTAAGAAATGTTCGGGAAGGCAAAAAATTTTTCGCAATTCTGCTGCTCCAAACGCTTAACCAGAATGATCTAGGGAAAAAATACACATACCGTTGTAATCGGGCGAGATTCTACTTTCAGATGCAATAGGAATTTTTGGATTAGGTCAATCCGTTCGCGAGATATGAGAGTTTGAAGCTAAGAAATGGTTGAGAAGAGAACAAATTTTTCGCAATTCTGCTGCTCCAAACGCTTATCCAGTATGGCCTAGGGGAAAAATATACATACCGTTGTAATCGGGCGAGTTTCTACTTTCTAATGCAATAGGAATTTTTGGGTTAGTTCAATCCGTTCGCGAGATATCAGAGTTTGAAGCTAAGAAATGGTTGAGAAGAGAACAAATTTTTCGCAATTCTGCTGCTCCAAACGCTTAACCAGAATGGCCTAGGGAAAAAATACGCATACCGTTGTAATCGGGCGAGTTTCTACTTTCAGTTACAATAGGAATTTTTTGATTAAGTCAATCCGTTCGCGAGATATGGGACTTTGATGCTAAGAAATGGTTGACTAGACAACAAATTTTCCGCACTTCTGCTGCTCCAATCGCTTATCCATAATGGCCTAGGGGAAAAATACACGTACCGTTGTAATCGGGCGAGTTTCTACTTTCAAATGCAATAGGAATTTTTGGGTTAGGTCAATCCGTTCGCGAGATATGGGAGTTTGAAGCCAAGAAATGGTTGAGAAGGCAAAAAATTTTTCGCAATTCTGCTGCTTCAAACGCTTAACCAGAATGTTCTAGGGAAAAAATACACAAACCATTGTAATCGGGCGAGTTTCTACTTTCAGATGCAATCGGAATTTTTGGGTTAGGTCAATCCGTTCGCGACATATGGGAGTTTGAAGACAAGAAATGGTTGAGAAGGCAAAAAATTTTTCGCAATTCTGCTGCTCCAAACGCTTAACCAGAATGGCCTAGAGAAAAAATACACATACCGTTGTAATCGGGCGAGATTCTACTTTCAGATACAATAGGAATTTCTGGCTTGGGTCAATCCGTTCGCGAGATATGGTAGTTTGAAGCCAAGAAATGGTTGAGAAGAGAACAAATTTTTCGCAATTCTGCTGCTCCAAACGCTTAACCAGAATGGCCTAGGGAAAAAATACACATACCGTTGTAATCGTGCGAGTTTCTACTTTCAGATGCGATAGGAATTTTTGGGTTAGGTCAATCCGTTCGCGAGATATGGGAGTTTGAAGCCAAGAAATGGAAGAGAAGGCAAAAAATTTTTCGCAATTCTGCTGCTTCAAACGCTTAACCAGAATGGCCTAGGGAAAAAATGCACATACCGTTGTAATCGGGCGAGTTTCTACTTTCAGTTGCAATAGGAATTTTTGGGTTAGGTCAATCCGTTCGCGAGATATTGGAGTTTGAAGCTAAGAAATGGTTGAGAAGACAACAAATTTTTCGCAATTCTGCTGCTCCAAACGCTTAACCAGAATGGTCCAGGGAAAAAATACACATACCGTTGTAATCGGGCGAGTTTCTACTTTCAGATGCAATAGGAATTTTTGGGTTAGGTCAATCCGTTCGCGATATATGGGAGGTTGAAGCCAAGAAATGGTTGAGAGGGCAAAAAATTTTTCGCAATTCTGCTGCATCAAACGCTTAACCAGAATGGCCTAGGGAGAAAATACACATACCGTTGTAATCGGGCGAGTTTCTACTTTCAGATGCAATAGGAATTTTTGGGTTAGGTCAATCCGTTCGCGACATATGGGAGTTTGAATCTAAGAAATGGTTGAGAAGAGAACAAATTTTTCGCAATTCTGCTGCTCCAAACGCTTAACCAGAATGGCCTAGGGAAAAAATACACATACCGTTGTAATCGGGCAAGTTTCTACTTTCAGATGCAATGGGAATTTTTGGGTTAGGTCAATCCGTTCGCGAGATATGGGAGTTTGAAGACAAGAAATGGTTGAGAAGGCAAAAAATTTTTCGCAATTCTGCTGCTCCAAACGCTTAACCAGAATGGCCTAGGGAGAAAATACACATACCGTTGTAATCGGGCGAGTTTCTACTTTCAGATACAATAGGAATTTCTGGCTTGGGTCAATCCGTTCGCGAGATATGGTAGTTTGAAGCCAAGAAATGGTTGAGAAGAGAACAAATTTTTCGCAATTCTGCTGCTCCAAACGCTTAACCAGAATGGCCTAGGGAAAAAATACACATACCGTTGTAATCGTGCGAGTTTCTACTTTCAGATGCGATAGGAATTTTTGGGTTAGGTCAATCCGTTCGCGAGATATGGGAGTTTGAAGCCAAGAAATGGAAGAGAAGGCAAAAAATTTTTCGCAATTCTGCTGCTTCAAACGCTTAACCAGAATGGCCTAGAGAAAAAATACACATACCGTTGTAATCGGGCAAGTTTCTACTTTGAGATGCAATAGGAATTTCTGGCTTGGGTCAATCCGTTCGCGAGATATGGTAGTTTGAAGCCAAGAAATGGTTGAGAAGAGAACAAATTTTTCGCAATTCTGCTGCTCCAAACGCTTAACCAGAATGGCCTAGAGAAAAAATACACATACCGTTGTAATCGGGCGAGATTCTACTTTCAGATACAATAGGAATTTCTGGCTTGGGTCAATCCGTTCGCGAGATATGGGAGTTTGAAGCCAAGAAATGGTTGAGAAGGCAAAAAATTTTTCGCAATTCTGCTGCTTCAAACGCTTAACCAGAATGGCCTAGGGAAAAAATACACATACCATTGTAATCGGGCGAGTTTCTACTTTCAGATGCAATCGGAATTTTTGGGTTAGGTCAATCCGTTCGCGACATATGGGAGTTTGAAGACAAGAAATGGTTGAGAAGGCAAAAAATTTTTCGCAATTCTGCTGCTCCAAACGCTTAACCAGAATGGCCTAGAGAAAAAATACACATACCGTTGTAATCGGGCGAGATTCTACTTTCAGATACAATAGGAATTTCTGGCTTGGGTCAATCCGTTCGCTAGATATGGTAGTTTGAAGCCAAGAAATGGTTGAGAAGAGAACAAATTTTTCGCAATTCTGCTGCTCCAAACGCTTAACCAGAATGGCCTAGGGAAAAAATACACATACCGTTGTAATCGTGCGAGTTTCTACTTTCAGATGCGATAGGAATTTTTGGGTTAGGTCAATCCGTTCGCGAGATATGGGAGTTTGAAGCCAAGAAATGGAAGAGAAGGCAAAAAATTTTTCGCAATTCTGCTGCTTCAAACGCTTAACCAGAATGGCCTAGGGAAAAAATGCACATACCGTTGTAATCGGGCGAGTTTCTACTTTCAGTTGCAATAGGAATTTTTGGGTTAGGTCAATCCGTTCGCGAGATATTGGAGTTTGAAGCTAAGAAATGGTTGAGAAGACAACAAATTTTTCGCAATTCTGCTGCTCCAAACGCTTAACCAGAATGGTCCAGGGAAAAAATACACATACCGTTGTAATCGGGCGAGTTTCTACTTTCAGATGCAATAGGAATTTTTGGGTTAGGTCAATCCGTTCGCGATATATGGGAGGTTGAAGCCAAGAAATGGTTGAGAGGGCAAAAAATTTTTCGCAATTCTGCTGCATCAAACGCTTAACCAGAATGGCCTAGGGAGAAAATACACATACCGTTGTAATCGGGCGAGTTTCTACTTTCAGATGCAATAGGAATTTTTGGGTTAGGTCAATCCGTTCGCGACATATGGGAGTTTGAATCTAAGAAATGGTTGAGAAGAGAACAAATTTTTCGCAATTCTGCTGCTCCAAACGCTTAACCAGAATGGCCTAGGGAAAAAATACACATACCGTTGTAATCGGGCAAGTTTCTACTTTCAGATGCAATGGGAATTTTTGGGTTAGGTCAATCCGTTCGCGAGATATGGGAGTTTGAAGACAAGAAATGGTTGAGAAGGCAAAAAATTTTTCGCAATTCTGCTGCTCCAAACGCTTAACCAGAATGGCCTAGGGAGAAAATACACATACCGTTGTAATCGGGCGAGTTTCTACTTTCAGATACAATAGGAATTTCTGGCTTGGGTCAATCCGTTCGCGAGATATGGTAGTTTGAAGCCAAGAAATGGTTGAGAAGAGAACAAATTTTTCGCAATTCTGCTGCTCCAAACGCTTAACCAGAATGGCCTAGGGCAAAAATACACATACCGTTGTAATCGTGCGAGTTTCTACTTTCAGATGCGATAGGAATTTTTGGGTTAGGTCAATCCGTTCGCGAGATATGGGAGTTTGAAGCCAAGAAATGGAAGAGAAGGCAAAAAATTTTTCGCAATTCTGCTGCTTCAAACGCTTAACCAGAATGGCCTAGAGAAAAAATACACATACCGTTGTAATCGGGCAAGTTTCTACTTTGAGATGCAATAGGAATTTCTGGCTTGGGTCAATCCGTTCGCGAGATATGGTAGTTTGAAGCCAAGAAATGGTTGAGAAGAGAACAAATTTTTCGCAATTCTGCTGCTCCAAACGCTTAACCAGAATGGCCTAGAGAAAAAATACACATACCGTTGTAATCGGGCGAGATTCTACTTTCAGATACAATAGGAATTTCTGGCTTGGGTCAATCCGTTCGCGAGATATGGTAGTTTGAAGCCAAGAAATGGTTGAGAAGAGAACAAATTTTTCGCAATTCTGCTGCTCCAAACGCTTAACCAGAATGATCTAGGGAAAAAATACACATACCGTTGTAATCGGGCGAGATTCTACTTTCAGATGCAATAGGAATTTTTGGATTAGGTCAATCCGTTCGCGAGATATGAGAGTTTGAAGCTAAGAAATGGTTGAGAAGAGAACAAATTTTTCGCAATTCTGCTGCTCCAAACGCTTATCCAGTATGGCCTAGGGGAAAAATATACATACCGTTGTAATCGGGCGAGTTTCTACTTTCAAATGCAATAGGAATTTTTGGGTTAGTTCAATCCGTTCGCGAGATATGAGAGTTTGAATCTAAGAAATGGTTGAGAAGAGAACAAATTTTTCGCAATTCTGCTGCTCCAAACGCTTAACCAGAATGGCCTAGGGAAAAAATACGCATACCGTTGTAATCGGGCGAGTTTCTACTTTCAGTTACAATAGGAATTTTTTGATTAAGTCAATCCGTTCGCGAGATATGGGACTTTGAAGCTAAGAAATGGTTGACTAGACAACAAATTTTCCGCACTTCTGCTGCTCCAATCGCTTATCCATAATGGCCTAGGGGAAAAATACACATACCGTTGTAATCGGGCGAGTTTCTACTTTCAAATGCAATAGGAATTTTTGGGTTAGGTCAATCCGTTCGCGAGATATGGGAGTTTGAAGCCAAGAAATGGTTGAGAAGGCAAAAAATTTTTCGCAATTCTGCTGCTTCAAACGCTTAACCAGAATGGCCTAGGGAAAAAATACACATACCATTGTAATCGGGCGAGTTTCTACTTTCAGATGCAATCGGAATTTTTGGGTTAGGTCAATCCGTTCGCGACATATGGGAGTTTGAAGACAAGAAATGGTTGAGAAGGCAAAAAATTTTTCGCAATTCTGCTGCTCCAAACGCTTAACCAGAATGGCCTAGAGAAAAAATACACATACCGTTGTAATCGGGCGAGATTCTACTTTCAGATACAATAGGAATTTCTGGCTTGGGTCAATCCGTTCGCGAGATATGGTAGTTTGAAGCCAAGAAATGGTTGAGAAGAGAACAAATTTTTCGCAATTCTGCTGCTCCAAACGCTTAACCAGAATGGCCTAGGGAAAAAATACACATACCGTTGTAATCGTGCGAGTTTCTACTTTCAAATGCGATAGGAATTTTTGGGTTAGGTCAATCCGTTCGCGAGATATGGGAGTTTGAAGCCAAGAAATGGAAGAGAAGGCAAAAAATTTTTCGCAATTCTGCTGCTTCAAACGCTTAACCAGAATGGCCTAGGGAAAAAACGCACATACCGTTGTAATCGGGCGAGTTTCTACTTTCAGTTGCAATAGGAATTTTTGGGTTAGGTCAATCCGTTCGCGAGATATTGGAGTTTGAAGCTAAGAAATGGTTGAGAAGACAACAAATTTTTCGCAATTCTGCTGCTCCAAACGCTTAACCAGAATGGTCCAGGAAAAAATACACATACCGTTGTAATCGGGCGAGTTTCTACTTTCAGATGTAATAGGAATTTTTGGGTTAGGTCAATCCGTTCGCGAGATATGGGAGTTTGAAGCCAAGAAATGGAAGAGAAGGCAAAAAATTTTTCGCAATTCTGCTGCTTCAAACGCTTAACCAGAATGGCCTAGGGAAAAAATTCACATACCGTTGTAATCGGGCGAGTTTCTACTTTCAGTTGCAATAGGAATTTTTGGGTTAGGTCAATCCGTTCGCGAGATATTGGAGTTTGAAGCTAAGAAATGGTTGAGAAGACAACAAATTTTTCGCAATTCTGCTGCTCCAAACGCTTAACCAGAATGGCCTAGGGAGAAAATACACATACCGTTGTAATCGGGCGAGTTTCTACTTTCAGATGCAATAGGAATTTTTGGGTTAGGTCAATCCGTTCGCGAGATATGGGAGTTTGAAGACAAGAAATGGTTGAGAAGGCAAAAAATTTTTCGCAATTCTGCTGCTCCAAACGCTTAACCAGAATGGCCTAGAGAAAAAATACACATACCGTTGTAATCGGGCGAGATTCTACTTTCAGATACAATAGGAATTTCTGGCTTGGGTCAATCCGTTCGCGAGATATGGTAGTTTGAAGCCAAGAAATGGTTGAGAAGAGAACAAATTTTTCGCAATTCTGCTGCTCCAAACGCTTAACCAGAATGGCCTAGGGAAAAAATACACATACCGTTGTAATCGTGCGAGTTTCTACTTTCAGATGCGATAGGAATTTTTGGGTTAGGTCAATCCGTTCGCGAGATATGGGAGTTTGAAGCCAAGAAATGGAAGAGAAGGCAAAAAATTTTTCGCAATTCTGCTGCTTCAAACGCTTAACCAGAATGGCCTAGGGAAAAAATGCACATACCGTTGTAATCGGGCGAGTTTCTACTTTCAGTTGCAATAGGAATTTTTGGGTTAGGTCAATCCGTTCGCGAGATATGGGACTTTGAAGCTAAGAAATGTTTGGGAAGGCAAAAAATTTTTCGCAATTCTGCTGCTCCATACGCTTAACCAGAATGATCTAGGGAAAAAATACACATACCGTTGTAATCGGGCGAGATTCTACTTTCAGATGCAATAGGAATTTTTGGATTAGGTCAATCCGTTCGCGAGATATGAGAGTTTGAAGCTAAGAAATGGTTGAGAAGAGAACAAATTTTTCGCAATTCTGCTGCTCCAAACGCTTATCCAGTATGGCCTAGGGGAAAAATATACATACCGTTGTAATCGGGCGAGTTTCTACTTTCTAATGCAATAGGAATTTTTGGGTTAGTTCAATCCGTTCGCGAGATATGAGAGTTTGAAGCTAAGAAATGGTTGAGAAGGCAAAAAATTTTTCGCAATTCTGCTGCTCCAAACGCTTATCCAGTATGGCCTAGGGGAAAAATATACATACCGTTGTAATCGGGCGAGTTTCTACTTTCTAATGCAATAGGAATTTTTGGGTTAGTTCAATCCGTTCGCGAGATATGAGAGTTTGAAGCTAAGAAATGGTTGAGAAGAGAACAAATTTTTCGCAATTCTGCTGCTCCAAACGCTTATCCAGTATGGCCTAGGGGAAAAATATACATACCGTTGTAATCGGGCGAGTTTCTACTTTCAGTTGCAATAGGAATTTTTGGGTTTGGTCAATCCGTTCGCGAGATATGAGAGTTTGAAGCTAAGAAATGGTTGAGAAGAGAACAAATTTTTCGCAATTCTGCTGCTCCAAACGCTTAACCAGAATGGCCTAGGGAAAAAATACGCATACCGTTGTAATCGGGCGAGTTTCTACTTTCAGTTACAATAGGAATTTTTTGATTAAGTCAATCCGTTCGCGAGATATGGGACTTTGAAGCTAAGAAATGGTTGACTAGACAACAAATTTTCCGCACTTCTGCTGCTCCAATCGCTTATCCATAATGGCCTAGGGGAAAAATACACGTACCGTTGTAATCGGGCGAGTTTCTACTTTCTAATGCAATAGGAATTTTTGGGTTAGTTGAATCCGTTCGCGAGATATGAGAGTTTGAAGCTAAGAAATGGTTGAGAAGAGAACAAATTTTTCGCAATTCTGCTGCTCCAAACGCTTAACCAGAATGGCCTAGGGAAAAAATACACATACCGTTGTAATCGGGCGAGTTTCTACTTTCAGATGCAATCGGAATTTTTGGGTTAGGTCAATCCGTTCGCGACATATGGGAGTTTCAGGCTAAGAAATGGATGAGAAGACATCAAATTTTTCGCACTTCTGCTGCTACAGTCGCTTAACCAGAATGGCCTAGGGGAAAAATACACGTACTGTTGCAATCGGGCGAGTTTCTACTTTCAAATTCAATAGGAATTTTTGGATTAGTTCAATCCGTTCGCGAGATATGAGAGTTTGAAGCTAAGAAATGGTTGAGAAGAGAACAAATTTATCGCAATTCTGCTGCTTCAAACGCTTAACCAGTATGGCCTAGGCAAAAAATACACATACCGTTGTAATCGGGCGAGATTCTACTTTCAGATGCAATAGGAATTTTTGGATTAGGTCAATCCGTTCGCGAGATATGAGAGTTTGAAGCTAAGAAATGGTTGAGAAGAGAACAAATTTTTCGCAATTCTGCTGCTCAAAAGGCTTATCCAGAATGGCCTAGGGGAAAAATATACGTACCGTTGTAATCGGTCGAGTTTCTACTTTCTAATGCAATAGGAATTTTTGGGTTAGTTCAATCCGTTCGCGAGATATGAGAGTTTGAAGCTAAGAAATGGTTGAGAAGGAAAAAATTTTTCGCAATTCTGCTGCTCCAAACGCTTAACCAGAATGGCCTAGGGAAAAAATACACATACCGTTGTAATCGGGCGTGATTCTACTTTCAGATGCAATAGGAATTTTTGGATTAGTTCAATCCGTTCGCGAGATATGAGAGTTTGAAGCTAAGAAATGGTTGAGAAGAGAACAAATTTTTCGCAATTCTGCTGCTCCAGACGCTTAACCAGAATGGCCTAGGGAAAAAATACACATACCGTTGTAATCGGGCGAGTTTCTACTTCCAGATGCAATCGGAATTTTTGGGTTAGGTCAATACGTTCGCGACATATGGGAGTTTGAAGCTAAGAAATGGATGAGAAGACATCAAATTTTTCGCACTTCTGCTGCTACAATCGCTTAACCAGAATGGCCTAGGGGAAAAATACACGTACTGTTGTAATCGGGCGAGTTTCTACTTTCAAATGCAATAGGAATTTTTGGGTTAGGTCAATCCGTTCGCGAGATATGACAGTTTGAAGCTAAGAAATGGTTGAGAAGAGAACAAATTTTTCGCAATTCTGCTGCTCCAAACGCTTAACCAGAATGGCCTAGGGAAAAAATACGCATACCGTTGTAATCGGGCGAGCTTCTACTTTCAATTGCAATAGGAATTTTTGGATTAGGTCAATCCGTTCGCGAGATATGAGAGTTTGAAGCTGAGAAATGGTTGAGAAGGCAAAAAATTTTTCGCAATTCTGCTGCTTCAAACGCTTAACCAGTATGGCCTAGGGAAAAAATACACATACCGTTGTAATCGGGCGAGATTCTACTTTCAGATGCAATAGGAATTTTTGGATTAGGTCAATCCGTTCGCGAGATATGGGACTTTGAAGCTAAGAAATGTTTGGGAAGGCAAAAAATTTTTCGCAATTCTGCTGCTCCAAACGCTTAACCAGAATGGCCTAGGGAAAAAATACACATACCGTTGTAATCGGGCGTGATTCTACTTTCAGATGCAATAGGAATTTTTGGATTAGGTCAATACGTTCGCGAGATATGAGAGTTTGAAGCTAAGAAATGGTTGAGAAGAGAACGAATTCTTCGCAATTCTGCTGCTCCAAACGCTTATCCAGAATGGCCTAGGGGAAAAATATACGCACCTTTGTAATCGGTCGAGTTTCTACTTTCTAATGCAATAGGAATTTTTGGGTTAGGTCAATCCGTTCGCGAGATATGGGAGTTTGAAGACAAGAAATGGTTGAGAAGGCAAAAAATTTTTCGCAATTCTGCTGCTCCAAACGCTTAACCAGAATGGCCTAGGGAAAAAATACACATACCGTTGTAATCGGGCGAGTTTCTACTTTCAGATGCAATAGGAATTTTTGGGTTAGGTCAATCCGTTCGCGAGATATGGGAGTTTGAAGACAAGAAATGGTTGAGAAGGCAAAAAATTTTTCGCAATTCTGCTGCTCCAAACGCTTAACCAGAATGGCCGAGGGAAAAAATACACATACCGTTGTAATCGGGCGAGTTTCTACTTTCAGATGCAATCGGAATTTTTGGGTTAGGTCAATCCGTTCGCGACATATGGGAGTTTGAAGCTAAGAAGTGGTTGAGAAGACATCAAATTTTTCGCACTTCTGCTGCACCAACGCTTATCCAGAATGGCCTAGGGGAAAAATACACGTACCGTTGTAATCGGGCGGGTTTCTACTTTCAAATGCAATAGGAATTTTTGGGTTAGGTCAATCCGTTCGCGAGATATGGGAGTTTGAAGACAAGAAATGGTTGAGAAGGCAAAAAATTTTTCGCAATTCTGCTGCTCCAAACGCTTAACCAGAATGGCCTAGGGGAAAAATACATATACCGTTGTAATCGGGCGTGTTTCTACTTTCAGTTGCAATAGGAATTTTTGGGTTAGGTCAATCCGTTCGCGAGATATGGGACTTTGAAGCTAAGAAATGGTTGACAAGACAACAAATTTTCCGCACTTCTGCTGCTCCAATCGCTTATCCAGAGTGGCCTAGGGGAAAAATACACGTACCGTTGTAATCGGACGAGTTTTTACTTCCAAATGCAATAGGAATTTTTGGGTTAGGTCAATCCGTTCGCGAGATATGGTGGTTTGAAGCTAAGAAATGGTTGAGAACAGAACAAATTTTTCGCAATTCTGCTGCTCCAGACGCTTAACCAGAATGGCCTAGGGAAAAAATACACATACCGTTGTAATCGGGCGAGTTTCTACTTTCAGATGCAATAGGGATTTTTGGGTTAGGTCAATCCGTTCGCGAGATATGGGACTTTGAAGCTAAGAAATGGTTGACAAGACAACAAATTTTCCGCACTTCTGCTGCTCCAATCGCTTATCCAGAATGGCCTAGGGGAAAAATACACGTACCGTTGTAATCGGGCGAGTTTTTACTTCCAAATGCAATAGGAATTTTTGGGTTAGGTCAATCCGTTCGCGAGATATGGTGGTTTGAAGCTAAGAAATGGTTAAGAAGACAACAAATTTTTCGTAATTCTGCTGCTCCAAACGCTTAACCAGAATGGCCTGGGGAAAAAATACATATACCGTTGAAATCGGGCGTGTTTCTACTTTCAGTTGCAATAGGAATTTTTGAGTTAGGTCAATCCGTTCGCGAGATATGGGAATTTGAAGCTAAGAAATGTTTGGGAAGGCAAAAAATTTTTCTCAATTCTCCTGCTCCAAACGCTTATCCAGAATGGCCTAGGGAAAAAATACACATACCGTTGTAATCGGGCGAGATTCTACTTTCAGATGCAATGGGAATTTTTGGGTTAGGTCAATCCGTTCGCGACATATGGCAGTTTGAAGCTAAGAAATGGTTGAGAAGACAACAAATTTTTCGTAATTCTGCTGCTCCAAACGCTTAACCAGAATGGCCTAGGGGAAAAATACGCATACAGTTGTAATCGGGCGAGTTTCTACTTTCAGACGCAGCAGGAATTTTTGTTTTTGGTCAATCCGTTCGCGTGATGTGGGAGTTTGAAACTAAGAAATGGTTGAGAAGACAACAAATTTTTCGAAATTCTGGTGCTCCAAACGCTTAACCAGAATGGCCTAGGGGAAAAATACACGTACCGTTGTAATCGGGCGAGTTTCTACTTTCTAATGCAATAGGAATTTTTGGGTTAGTTCAATCCGTTCGCGAGATATGAGAGTTTGAAGCTAAGAAATCGTTGAGAAGAGAACAAATTTTTCGCAATTCTGCTGCTCCAAACGCTTAACCAGAATGGCCTAGGGAAAAAATTCGCATACCGTTGTAATCGGGCGAGTTTCTACTTTCAGTTACAATAGGAATTTTTGGATTAAGCCAATCCGTTCGCGAGATATGGGACTTTGAAACTAAGAAATGGTTGACAAGACAACAAATTTTCCGCAATTCTGCTGCTCCAATCGCTTATCCAGAATGGCCTAGGGGAAAAATACACGTTCCGTTGTAATCGGGCGAGTTTCTACTTTCAAATGCAATAGGAATTTTTGGGTTATGTCAATCCGTTCGCGAGATATGGGAGTTTGAAGACAAGAAATGGTTGAGATGGCAAAAAATTTTTCGCAATTCTGCTGCTCCAAACGCTTAACCAGAATGGCCTAGGGGAAAAATACATATACCGTTGTAATCGGGCGTGTTTCTACTTTCAGTTGCAATAGGAATTTTTGGGTTTGGTCAATCCGTTCGCGAGATATGGGACTTTGAAGCTAAGAAATGGTTGAGAAGAGAACAAATTTTTCGCAATTCTGCTGCTCCAAACGCTTAACCAGAATGGCCTAGGGAAAAAATACACATACCGTTGTAATCGGGCAAGTTTCTACTTTCAGATGCAATGGGAATTTTTGGGTTAGGTCAATCCGTTCGCGAGATATGGGAGTTTGAAGACAAGAAATGGTTGAGAAGGCAAAAAATTTTTCGCAATTCTGCTGCTCCAAACGCTTAACCAGAATGGCCTAGAGAAAAAATACACATACCGTTGTAATCGGGCGAGATTCTACTTTCAGATACAATAGGAATTTCTGGCTTGGGTGAATCCGTTCGCGAGATATGGTAGTTTGAAGCCAAGAAATGGTTGAGAAGAGAACAAATTTTTCGCAATTCTGCTGCTCCAAACGCTTAACCAGAATGGCCTAGGGAAAAAATACACATACCGTTGTAATCGTGCGAGTTTCTACTTTCAGATGCGATAGGAATTTTTGGGTTAGGTCAATCCGTTCGCGAGATATGGGAGTTTGAAGCCAAGAAATGGAAGAGAAGGCAAAAAATTTTTCGCAATTCTGCTGCTTCAAACGCTTAACCAGAATGGCCTAGGGAAAAAATGCACATACCGTTGTAATCGGGCGAGTTTCTACTTTCAGTTGCAATAGGAATTTTTGGGTTAGGTCAATCCGTTCGCGAGATATGGGACTTTGAAGCTAAGAAATGTTTGGGAAGGCAAAAAATTTTTCGCAATTCTGCTGCTCCAAACGCTTAACCAGAATGATCTAGGGAAAAAATACACATACCGTTGTAATCGGGCGAGATTCTACTTTCAGATGCAATAGGAATTTTTGGATTAGGTCAATCCGTTCGCGAGATATGAGAGTTTGAAGCTAAGAAATGGTTGAGAAGAGAACAAATTTTTCGCAATTCTGCTGCTCCAAACGCTTATCCAGTATGGCCTAGGGGAAAAATATACATACCGTTGTAATCGGGCGAGTTTCTACTTTCTAATGCAATAGGAATTTTTGGGTTAGTTCAATCCGTTCGCGAGATATGAGAGTTGAAGCTAAGAAATGGTTGAGAAGAGAACAAATTTTTCGCAATTCTGCTGCTCCAAACGCTTAACCAGAATGGCCTAGGGAAAAAATACGCATACCGTTGTAATCGGGCGAGTTTCTACTTTCAGTTACAATAGGAATTTTTTGATTAAGTCAATCCGTTCGCGAGATATGGGACTTTGAAGCTAAGAAATGGTTGACTAGACAACAAATTTTCCGCACTTCTGCTGCTCCAATCGCTTATCCATAATGGCCTAGGGGAAAAATACACGTACCGTTGTAATCGGGCGAGTTTCTACTTTCTAATGCAATAGGAATTTTTGGGTTAGTTGAATCCGTTCGCGAGATATGAGAGTTTGAAGCTAAGAAATGGTTGAGAAGAGAACAAATTTTTCGCAATTCTGCTGCTCCAAACGCTTAACCAGAATGGCCTAGGGAAAAAATACACATACCGTTGTAATCGGGCGTGATTCTACTTTCAGATGCAATAGGAATTTTTGGATTAGGTCAATCCGTTCGCGAGATATGGGACTTTGAAGCTAAGAAATGTTTGGGAAGGCAAAAAATTTTTCGCAATTCTGCTGCTTCAAACGCTTAACCAGTATGGCCTAGGGAAAAAATACACATACCGTTGTAATCGGGCGAGATTCTACTTTCAGATGCAATAGGAATTTTTGGATTAGGTCAATCCGTTCGCGAGATATGGGACTTTGAAGCTAAGAAATGTTTGGGAAGGCAAAAAATTCTTCGCAATTCTGCTGCTCCAAACGCTTAACCAGAATGGCCTAGGGAAAAAATACACATACCGTTGTAATCGGGCGTGATTCTACTTTCAGATGCAATAGGAATTTTTGGATTAGGTCAATACGTTCGCGAGATATGAGAGTTTGAAGCTAAGAAATGGTTGAGAAGAGAACGAATTCTTCGCAATTCTGCTGCTCCAAACGCTTATCCAGAATGGCCTAGGGGAAAAATATACGCACCTTTGTAATCGGTCGAGTTTCTACTTTCTAATGCAATAGGAATTTTTGGGTTAGGTCAATCCGTTCGCGAGATATGGGAGTTTGAAGACAAGAAATGGTTGAGAAGGCAAAAAATTTTTCGCAATTCTGCTGCTCCAAACGCTTAACCAGAATGGCCTAGGGAAAAAATACACATACCGTTGTAATCGGGCGAGTTTCTACTTTCAGATGCAATCGGAATTTTTGGGTTAGGTCAATCCGTTCGCGACATATGGGAGTTTGAAGCTAAGAAATGGTTGAGAAGAGAACAAATGTTTCGCAATTCTGCTGCTCCAAACGCTTAACCAGAATGGCCTAGGGAAAAAATACACATACCGTTGTAATCGGGCGAGTTTCTACTTTCGGATGCAATAGGAATTTTTGGGTTAAGTCAATCCGTTCGTGACATATGGCAGTTTGAAGATAAGAAATGGTTGAGAAGACAACAAATTTTTCGCAATTCTGCTGCTCCAAACGCTTAACCAGAATGGCCTAGGGAAAAAATACACATACCGTTGTAATCGGGCGAGTTTCTACTTTCAGATGCAATAGGAATTTTTGGGTTAGGTCAATCCGTTCGCGAGATATGGGAGTTTGAAGACAAGAAATGGTTGAGAAGGCAAAAAATTTTTCGCAATTCTGCTGCTCCAAACGCTTAACCAGAATGGCCGAGGGAAAAAATACACATACCGTTGTAATCGGGCGAGTTTCTACTTTCAGATGCAATCGGAATTTTTGGGTTAGGTCAATCCGTTCGCGACATATGGGAGTTTGAAGCTAAGAAGTGGTTGAGAAGACATCAAATTTTTCGCACTTCTGCTGCACCAACGCTTATCCAGAATGGCCTAGGGGAAAAATACACGTACCGTTGCAATCGGGCGGGTTTCTACTTTCAAATGCAATAGGAATTTTTGGGTTAGGTCAATCCGTTCGCGAGATATGGGAGTTTGAAGACAAGAAATGGTTGAGAAGGCAAAAAATTTTTCGCAATTCTGCTGCTCCAAACGCTTAACCAGAATGGCCTAGGGGAAAAATACATATACCGTTGTAATCGGGCGTGTTTCTACTTTCAGTTGCAATAGGAATTTTTGGGTTAGGTCAATCCGTTCGCGAGATATGGGACTTTGAAGCTAAGAAATGGTTGACAAGACAACAAATTTTCCGCACTTCTGCTGCTCCAATCGCTTATCCAGAGTGGCCTAGGGGAAAAATACACGTACCGTTGTAATCGGGCGAGTTTTTACTTCCAAATGCAATAGGAATTTTTGGGTTAGGTCAATCCGTTCGCGAGATATGGTGGTTTGAAGCTAAGAAATGGTTGAGAACAGAACAAATTTTTCGCAATTCTGCTGCTCCAGACGCTTAACCAGAATGGCCTAGGGAAAAAATACACATACCGTTGTAATCGGGCGAGTTTCTACTTTCAGATGCAATAGGGATTTTTGGGTTAGGTCAATCCGTTCGCGAGATATGGGACTTTGAAGCTAAGAAATGGTTGACAAGACAACAAATTTTCCGCACTTCTGCTGCTCCAATCGCTTATCCAGAATGGCCTAGGGGAAAAATACACGTACCGTTGTAATCGGGCGAGTTTTTACTTCCAAATGCAATAGGAATTTTTGGGTTAGGTCAATCCGTTCGCGAGATATGGTGGTTTGAAGCTAAGAAATGGTTAAGAAGACAACAAATTTTTCGTAATTCTGCTGCTCCAAACGCTTAACCAGAATGGCCTGGGGAAAAAATACATATACCGTTGAAATCGGGCGTGTTTCTACTTTCAGTTGCAATAGGAATTTTTGAGTTAGGTCAATCCGTTCGCGAGATATGGGAATTTGAAGCTAAGAAATGTTTGGGAAGGCAAAAAATTTTTCTCAATTCTCCTGCTCCAAACGCTTAACCAGAATGGCCTAGGGAAAAAATACACATACCGTTGTAATCGGGCGAGATTCTACTTTCAGATGCAATGGGAATTTTTGGGTTAGGTCAATCCGTTCGCGACATATGGCAGTTTGAAGCTAAGAAATGGTTGAGAAGACAACAAATTTTTCGTAATTCTGCTGCTCCAAACGCTTAACCAGAATGGCCTAGGGGAAAAATACGCATACAGTTGTAATCGGGCGAGTTTCTACTTTCAGACGCAGCAGGAATTTTTGTTTTTGGTCAATCCGTTCGCGTGATGTGGGAGTTTGAAACTAAGAAATGGTTGAGAAGACAACAAATTTTTCGCAATTCTGGTGCTCCAAACGCTTAACCAGAATGGCCTAGGGGAAAAATACACGTACCGTTGTAATCGGGCGAGTTTCTACTTTCTAATGCAATAGGAATTTTTGGGTTAGTTCAATCCGTTCGCGAGATATGAGAGTTTGAAGCTAAGAAATCGTTGAGAAGAGAACAAATTTTTCGCAATTCTGCTGCTCCAAACGCTTAACCAGAATGGCCTAGGGAAAAAATACGCATACCGTTGTAATCGGGCGAGTTTCTACTTTCAGTTACAATAGGAATTTTTGGATTAAGCCAATCCGTTCGCGAGATATGGGACTTTGAAACTAAGAAATGGTTGACAAGACAACAAATTTTCCGCAATTCTGCTGCTCCAATCGCTTATCCAGAATGGCCTAGGGGAAAAATACACGTACCGTTGTAATCGGGCGAGTTTCTACTTTCAAATGCAATAGGAATTTTTGGGTTATGTCAATCCGTTCGCGAGATATGGGAGTTTGAAGACAAGAAATGGTTGAGATGGCAAAAAATTTTTCGCAATTCTGCTGCTCCAAACGCTTAACCAGAATGGCCTAGGGGAAAAATACATATACCGTTGTAATCGGGCGTGTTTCTACTTTCAGTTGCAATAGGAATTTTTGGGTTTGGTCAATCCGTTCGCGAGATATGGGACTTTGAAGCTAAGAAATGGTTGAGAAGAGAACAAATTTTTCGCAATTCTGCTGCTCCAAACGCTTAACCAGAATGGCCTAGGGAAAAAATACACATACCGTTGTAATCGGGCAAGTTTCTACTTTCAGATGCAATGGGAATTTTTGGGTTAGGTCAATCCGTTCGCGAGATATGGGAGTTTGAAGACAAGAAATGGTTGAGAAGGCAAAAAATTTTTCGCAATTCTGCTGCTCCAAACGCTTAACCAGAAAGGCCTAGAGAAAAAATACACATACCGTTGTAATCGGGCGAGATTCTACTTTCAGATACAATAGGAATTTCTGGCTTGGGTGAATCCGTTCGCGAGATATGGTAGTTTGAAGCCAAGAAATGGTTGAGAAGAGAACAAATTTTTCGCAATTCTGCTGCTCCAAACGCTTAACCAGAATGGCCTAGGGAAAAAATACACATACCGTTGTAATCGTGCGAGTTTCTACTTTCAGATGCGATAGGAATTTTTGGGTTAGGTCAATCCGTTCGCGAGATATGGGAGTTTGAAGCCAAGAAATGGAAGAGAAGGCAAAAAATTTTTCGCAATTCTGCTGCTTCAAACGCTTAACCAGAATGGCCTAGGGAAAAAATGCACATACCGTTGTAATCGGGCGAGTTTCTACTTTCAGTTGCAATAGGAATTTTTGGGTTAGGTCAATCCGTTCGCGAGATATGGGACTTTGAAGCTAAGAAATGTTTGGGAAGGCAAAAAATTTTTCGCAATTCTGCTGCTCCAAACGCTTAACCAGAATGATCTAGGGAAAAAATACACATACCGTTGTAATCGGGCGAGATTCTACTTTCAGATGCAATAGGAATTTTTGGATTAGGTCAATCCGTTCGCGAGATATGAGAGTTTGAAGCTAAGAAATGGTTGAGAAGAGAACAAATTTTTCGCAATTCTGCTGCTCCAAACGCTTATCCAGTATGGCCTAGGGGAAAAATATACATACCGTTGTAATCGGGCGAGTTTCTACTTTCTAATGCAATAGGAATTTTTGGGTTAGTTCAATCCGTTCGCGAGATATGAGAGTTGAAGCTAAGAAATGGTTGAGAAGAGAACAAATTTTTCGCAATTCTGCTGCTCCAAACGCTTAACCAGAATGGCCTAGGGAAAAAATACGCATACCGTTGTAATCGGGCGAGTTTCTACTTTCAGTTACAATAGGAATTTTTTGATTAAGTCAATCCGTTCGCGAGATATGGGACTTTGAAGCTAAGAAATGGTTGACTAGACAACAAATTTTCCGCACTTCTGCTGCTCCAATCGCTTATCCATAATGGCCTAGGGGAAAAATACACGTACCGTTGTAATCGGGCGAGTTTCTACTTTCTAATGCAATAGGAATTTTTGGGTTAGTTGAATCCGTTCGCGAGATATGAGAGTTTGAAGCTAAGAAATGGTTGAGAAGAGAACAAATTTTTCGCAATTCTGCTGCTCCAAACGCTTAACCAGAATGGCCTAGGGAAAAAATACACATACCGTTGTAATCGGGCGTGATTCTACTTTCAGATGCAATAGGAATTTTTGGATTAGTTCAATCCGTTCGCGAGATATGAGAGTTTGAAGCTAAGAAATGGTTGAGAAGAGAACAAATTTTTCGCAATTCTGCTGCTCCAGACGCTTAACCAGAATGGCCTAGGGAAAAAATACACATACCGTTGTAATCGGGCGAGTTTCTACTTTCAGATGCAATCGGAATTTTTGGGTTAGGTCAATCCGTTCGCGACATATGGGAGTTTCAGGCTAAGAAATGGATGAGAAGACATCAAATTTTTCGCACTTCTGCTGCTACAGTCGCTTAACCAGAATGGCCTAGGGGAAAAATACACGTACTGTTGCAATCGGGCGAGTTTCTACTTTCAAATTCAATAGGAATTTTTGGATTAGTTCAATCCGTTCGCGAGATATGAGAGTTTGAAGCTAAGAAATGGTTGAGAAGAGAACAAATTTATCGCAATTCTGCTGCTTCAAACGCTTAACCAGTATGGCCTAGGCAAAAAATACACATACCGTTGTAATCGGGCGAGATTCTACTTTCAGATGCAATAGGAATTTTTGGATTAGGTCAATCCGTTCGCGAGATATGAGAGTTTGAAGCTAAGAAATGGTTGAGAAGAGAACAAATTTTTCGCAATTCTGCTGCTCAAAACGCTTATCCAGAATGGCCTAGGGGAAAAATATACGTACCGTTGTAATCGGTCGAGTTTCTACTTTCTAATGCAATAGGAATTTTTGGGTTAGTTCAATCCGTTCGCGAGATATGAGAGTTTGAAGCTAAGAAATGGTTGAGAAGGAAAAAATTTTTCGCAATTCTGCTGCTCCAAACGCTTAACCAGAATGGCCTAGGGAAAAAATACACATACCGTTGTAATCGGGCGTGATTCTACTTTCAGATGCAATAGGAATTTTTGGATTAGTTCAATCCGTTCGCGAGATATGAGAGTTTGAAGCTAAGAAATGGTTGAGAAGAGAACAAATTTTTCGCAATTCTGCTGCTACAATCGCTTAACCAGAATGGCCTAGGGGAAAAATACACGTACTGTTGTAATCGGGCGAGTTTCTACTTTCAAATGCAATAGGAATTTTTGGGTTAGGTCAATCCGTTCGCGAGATATGACAGTTTGAAGCTAAGAAATGGTTGAGAAGAGAACAAATTTTTCGCAATTCTGCTGCTCCAAACGCTTAACCAGAATGGCCTAGGGAAAAAATACGCATACCGTTGTAATCGGGCGAGCTTCTACTTTCAATTGCAATAGGAATTTTTGGATTAGGTCAATCCGTTCGCGAGATATGAGAGTTTGAAGCTGAGAAATGGTTGAGAAGGCAAAAAATTTTTCGCAATTCGGCTGCTTCAAACGCTTAACCAGTATGGCCTAGGGAAAAAATACACATACCGTTGTAATCGGGCGAGATTCTACTTTCAGATGCAATAGGAATTTTTGGATTAGGTCAATCCGTTCGCGAGATATGGGACTTTGAAGCTAAGAAATGTTTGGGAAGGCAAAAAATTTTTCGCAATTCTGCTGCTCCAAACGCTTAACCAGAATGGCCTAGGGAAAAAATACACATACCGTTGTAATCGGGCGTGATTCTACTTTCAGATGCAATAGGAATTTTTGGATTAGGTCAATACGTTCGCGAGATATGAGAGTTTGAAGCTAAGAAATGGTTGAGAAGAGAACGAATTCTTCGCAATTCTGCTGCTCCAAACGCTTATCCAGAATGGCCTAGGGGAAAAATATACGTACCTTTGTAATCGGTCGAGTTTCTACTTTCTAATGCAATAGGAATTTTTGGGTTAGGTCAATCCGTTCGCGAGATATGGGAGTTTGAAGACAAGAAATGGTTGAGAAGGCAAAAAATTTTTCGCAATTCTGCTGCTCCAAACGCTTAACCAGAATGGCCTAGGGAAAAAATACACATACCGTTGTAATCGGGCGAGTTTCTACTTTCAGATGCAATCGGAATTTTTGGGTTAGGTCAATCCGTTCGCGACATATGGGAGTTTGAAGCTAAGAAATGGTTGAGAAGAGAACAAATGTTTCGCAATTCTGCTGCTCCAAACGCTTAACCAGAATGGCCTAGGGAAAAATACACATACCGTTGTAATCGGGCGAGTTTCTACTTTCAAATGCAATAGGAATTTTTGGGTTAGGTCAATCCGTTCGCGAGATATGGCAGTTCGAAGCTAAGAAATGGTTGAGAAGAGAACAAATGTTTCGCAATTCTGCTGCTCCAAACGCTTAACCAGAATGGCCTAGGGAAAAAATACACATACCGTTGTAATCGGGCGAGTTTCTACTTTCAGATGCAATAGGAATTTTTGGGTTAGGTCAATCCGTTCGCGAGATATGGGAGTTTGAAGACAAGAAATGGTTGAGAAGGCAAAAAATTTTTCGCAATTCTGCTGCTCCAAACGCTTAACCAGAATGGCCGAGGGAAAAAATACACATACCGTTGTAATCGGGCGAGTTTCTACTTTCAGATGCAATCGGAATTTTTGGGTTAGGTCAATCCGTTCGCGACATATGGGAGTTTGAAGCTAAGAAGTGGTTGAGAAGACATCAAATTTTTCGCACTTCTGCTGCACCAACGCTTATCCAGAATGGCCTAGGGGAAAAATACACGTACCGTTGTAATCGGGCGGGTTTCTACTTTCAAATGCAATAGGAATTTTTGGGTTAGGTCAATCCGTTCGCGAGATATGGGAGTTTGAAGACAAGAAATGGTTGAGAAGGCAAAAAATTTTTCGCAATTCTGCTGCTCCAAACGCTTAACCAGAATGGCCTAGGGGAAAAATACATATACCGTTGTAATCGGGCGTGTTTCTACTTTCAGTTGCAATAGGAATTTTTGGGTTAGGTCAATCCGTTCGCGAGATATGGGACTTTGAAGCTAAGAAATGGTTGACAAGACAACAAATTTTCCGCACTTCTGCTGCTCCAATCGCTTATCCAGAGTGGCCTAGGGGAAAAATACACGTACCGTTGTAATCGGGCGAGTTTTTACTTCCAAATGCAATAGGAATTTTTGGGTTAGGTCAATCCGTTCGCGAGATATGGTGGTTTGAAGCTAAGAAATGGTTGAGAACAGAACAAATTTTTCGCAATTCTGCTGCTCCAGACGCTTAACCAGAATGGCCTAGGGAAAAAATACACATACCGTTGTAATCGGGCGAGTTTCTACTTTCAGATGCAATAGGGATTTTTGGGTTAGGTCAATCCGTTCGCGAGATATGGGACTTTGAAGCTAAGAAATGGTTGACAAGACAACAAATTTTCCGCACTTCTGCTGCTCCAATCGCTTATCCAGAATGGCCTAGGGGAAAAATACACGTACCGTTGTAATCGGGCGAGTTTTTACTTCCAAATGCAATAGGAATTTTTGGGTTAGGTCAATCCGTGCGCGAGATATGGTGGTTTGAAGCTAAGAAATGGTTAAGAAGACAACAAATTTTTCGTAATTCTGCTGCTCCAAACGCTTAACCAGAATGGCCTGGGGAAAAAATACATATACCGTTGAAATCGGGCGTGTTTCTACTTTCAGTTGCAATAGGAATTTTTGAGTTAGGTCAATCCGTTCGCGAGATATGGGAATTTGAAGCTAAGAAATGTTTGGGAAGGCAAAAAATTTTTCTCAATTCTCCTGCTCCAAACGCTTAACCAGAATGGCCTAGGGAAAAAATACACATACCGTTGTAATCGGGCGAGATTCTACTTTCAGATGCAATGGGAATTTTTGGGTTAGGTCAATCCGTTCGCGACATATGGCAGTTTGAAGCTAAGAAATGGTTGAGAAGACAACAAATTTTTCGTAATTCTGCTGCTTCAAACGCTTAACCAGAATGGCCTAGGGGAAAAATACGCATACAGTTGTAATCGGGCGAGTTTCTACTTTCAGACGCAGCAGGAATTTTTGTTTTTGGTCAATCCGTTCGCGTGATGTGGGAGTTTGAAACTAAGAAATGGTTGAGAAGACAACAAATTTTTCGCAATTCTGCTGCTCCAAACGCTTAACCAGAATGGCCTAGGGGAAAAATACACATACCGTTATAATCGTGCGAGTTTCTACTTTCAGATGCGATAGGAATTTTTGGGTTAGGTCAATCCGTTCGCGAGATATGGGAGTTTGAAGCCAAGAAATGGAAGAGAAGGCAAAAAATTTTTCGCAATTCTGCTGCTTCAAACGCTTAACCAGAATGGCCTAGGGAAAAAATGCACATACGGTTGTAATCGGGCGAGTTTCTACTTTCAGTTGCAATAGGAATTTTTGGGTTAGGTCAATCCGTTCGCGAGATATGGGACTTTGAAGCTAAGAAATGTTTGGGAAGGCAAAAAATTTTTCGCAATTCTGCTGCTCCAAACGCTTAACCAGAATGATCTAGGGAAAAAATACACATACCGTTGTAATCGGGCGAGATTCTACTTTCAGATGCAATAGGAATTTTTGGATTAGGTCAATCCGTTCGCGAGATATGAGAGTTTGAAGCTAAGAAATGGTTGAGAAGAGAACAAATTTTTCGCAATTCTGCTGCTCCAAACGCTTATCCAGTATGGCCTAGGGGAAAAATATACATACCGTTGTAATCGGGCGAGTTTCTACTTTCTAATGCAATAGGAATTTTTGGGTTAGTTCAATCCGTTCGCGAGATATGAGAGTTGAAGCTAAGAAATGGTTGAGAAGAGAACAAATTTTTCGCAATTCTGCTGCTCCAAACGCTTAACCAGAATGGCCTAGGGAAAAAATACGCATACCGTTGTAATCGGGCGAGTTTCTACTTTCAGTTACAATAGGAATTTTTTGATTAAGTCAATCCGTTCGCGAGATATGGGACTTTGAAGCTAAGAAATGGTTGACTAGACAAAAAATTTTCCGCACTTCTGCTGCTCCAATCGCTTATCCATAATGGCCTAGGGGAAAAATACACGTACCGTTGTAATCGGGCGAGTTTCTACTTTCTAATGCAATAGGAATTTTTGGGTTAGTTGAATCCGTTCGCGAGATATGAGAGTTTGAAGCTAAGAAATGGTTGAGAAGAGAACAAATTTTTCGCAATTCTGCTGCTCCAAACGCTTAACCAGAATGGCCTAGGGAAAAAATACACATACCGTTGTAATCGGGCGTGATTCTACTTTCAGATGCAATAGGAATTTTTGGATTAGTTCAATCCGTTCGCGAGATATGAGAGTTTGAAGCTAAGAAATGGTTGAGAAGAGAACAAATTTTTCGCAATTCTGCTGCTCCAGACGCTTAACCAGAATGGCCTAGGGAAAAAATACACATACCGTTGTAATCGGGCGAGTTTCTACTTTCAGATGCAATCGGAATTTTTGGGTTAGGTCAATCCGTTCGCGACATATGGGAGTTTCAGGCTAAGAAATGGATGAGAAGACATCAAATTTTTCGCACTTCTGCTGCTACAGTCGCTTAACCAGAATGGCCTAGGGGAAAAATACACGTACTGTTGCAATCGGGCGAGTTTCTACTTTCAAATTCAATAGGAATTTTTGGATTAGTTCAATCCGTTCGCGAGATATGAGAGTTTGAAGCTAAGAAATGGTTGAGAAGAGAACAAATTTTTCGCAATTCTGCTGCTTCAAACGCTTAACCAGTATGGCCTAGGCAAAAAATACACATACCGTTGTAATCGGGCGAGATTCTACTTTCAGATGCAATAGGAATTTTTGGATTAGGTCAATCCGTTCGCGAGATATGAGAGTTTGAAGCTAAGAAATGGTTGAGAAGAGAACAAATTTTTCGCAATTCTGCTGCTCAAAACGCTTATCCAGAATGGCCTAGGGGAAAAATATACGTACCGTTGTAATCGGTCGAGTTTCTACTTTCTAATGCAATAGGAATTTTTGGGTTAGTTCAATCCGTTCGCGAGATATGAGAGTTTGAAGCTAAGAAATGGTTGAGAAGGAAAAAATTTTTCGCAATTCTGCTGCTCCAAACGCTTAACCAGAATGGCCTAGGGAAAAAATACACATACCGTTGTAATCGGGCGTGATTCTACTTTCAGATGCAATAGGAATTTTTGGATTAGTTCAATCCGTTCGCGAGATATGAGAGTTTGAAGCTAAGAAATGGTTGAGAAGAGAACAAATTTTTCGCAATTCTGCTGCTCCAGACGCTTAACCAGAATGGCCTAGGGAAAAAATACACATACCGTTGTAATCGGGCGAGTTTCTACTTTCAGATGCAATCGGAATTTTTGGGTTAGGTCAATCCGTTCGCGACATATGGGAGTTTGAAGCTAAGAAATGGATGAGAAGACATCAAATTTTTCGCACTTCTGCTGCTACAATCGCTTAACCAGAATGGCCTAGGGGAAAAATACACGTACTGTTGTAATCGGGCGAGTTTCTACTTTCAAATGCAATAGGAATTTTTGGGTTAGGTCAATCCGTTCGCGAGATATGACAGTTTGAAGCTAAGAAATGGTTGAGAAGAGAACAAATTTTTCGCAATTCTGCTGCTCCAAACGCTTAACCAGAATGGCCTAGGGAAAAAATACGCATACCGTTGTAATCGGGCGAGCTTCTACTTTCAATTGCAATAGGAATTTTTGGATTAGGTCAATCCGTTCGCGAGATATGAGAGTTTGAAGCTAAGAAATGGTTGAGAAGAGAACGAATTCTTCGCAATTCTGCTGCTCCAAACGCTTATCCAGAATGGCCTAGGGGAAAAATATACGTACCTTTGTAATCGGTCGAGTTTCTACTTTCTAATGCAATAGGAATTTTTGGGTTAGGTCAATCCGTTCGCGAGATATGGGAGTTTGAAGACAAGAAATGGTTGAGAAGGCAAAAAATTTTTCGCAATTCTGCTGCTTCAAACGCTTAACCAGTATGGCCTAGGGAAAAAATACACATACCGTTGTAATCGGGCGAGATTCTACTTTCAGATGCAATAGGAATTTTTGGATTAGGTCAATCCGTTCGCGAGACATGGGACTTTGAAGCTAAGAAATGTTTGGGAAGGCAAAAAATTTTTCGCAATGCTGCTGCTCCAAACGCTTAACCAGAATGGCCTAGGGAAAAAATACACATACCGTTGTAATCGGGCGTGATTCTACTTTCAGATGCAATAGGAATTTTTGGATTAGGTCAATACGTTCGCGAGATATGAGAGTTTGAAGCTAAGAAATGGTTGAGAAGAGAACGAATTCTTCGCAATTCTGCTGCTCCAAACGCTTATCCAGAATGGCCTAGGGGAAAAATATACGTACCTTTGTAATCGGTCGAGTTTCTACTTTCTAATGCAATAGGAATTTTTGGGTTAGGTCAATCCGTTCGCGAGATATGGGAGTTTGAAGACAAGAAATGGTTGAGAAGGCAAAAAATTTTTCGCAATTCTGCTGCTCCAAACGCTTAACCAGAATGGCCTAGGGAAAAAATACACATACCGTTGTAATCGGGCGAGTTTCTACTTTCAGATGCAATCGGAATTTTTGGGTTAGGTCAATCCGTTCGCGACATATGGGAGTTTGAAGCTAAGAAGTGGTTGAGAAGACATCAAATTTTTCGCACTTCTGCTGCACCAACGCTTATCCAGAATGGCCTAGGGGAAAAATACACGTACCGTTGTAATCGGGCGAGTTTCTACTTTCAAATGCAATAGGAATTTTTGGGTTAGGTCAATCCGTTCGCGAGATATGGGAGTTTGAAGACAAGAAATGGTTGAGGAGGCAAAAAATTTTTCGCAATTCTGCTGCTCCAAACGCTTAACCAGAATGGCCTAGGGAAAAAATACACATACCGTTGTAATCGGGCGTGATTCTACTTTCAGATGCAATAGGAATTTTTGGATTAGGTCAACACGTTCGCGAGATATGAGAGTTTGAAGCTAAGAAATGGTTGAGAAGAGAACGAATTCTTCGCAATTCTGCTGCTCCAAACGCTTATCCAGAATGGCCTAGGGGAAAAATATACGTACCGTTGTAATCGGTCGAGTTTCTACTTTATAATGCAATAGGAATTTTTGGGTTAGGTCAATCCGTTCGCGAGATATGGGAGTTTGAAGACAAGAAATGGTTGAGAAGGCAAAAAATTTTTCGCAATTCTGCTGCTCCAAACGCTTAACCAGAATGGCCTAGGGAAAAAATACACATACCGTTGTAATCGGGCGAGCTTCTACTTTCAGATGCAATCGGAATTTTTGGGTTAGGTCAATCCGTTCGCGAGATATGAGAGTTTGAAGCTAAGAAATGGTTGAGAAGAGAACAAATTTTTCGCAATTCTGCTGCTCCAGACGCTTAACCAGAATGGCCTAGGGAAAAAATACACATACCGTTGTAATCGGGCGAGTTTCTACTTTCAGATGCAATCGGAATTTTTGGGTTAGGTCAATCCGTTCGCGACATATGGGAGTTTGAAGCTAAGAAATGGATGAGAAGACATCAAATTTTTCGCACTTCTGCTGCTACAATCGCTTAACCAGAATGGCCTAGGGGAAAAATACACGTACTGTTGTAATCGGGCGAGTTTCTACTTTCAAATGCAATAGGAATTTTTGGGTTAGGTCAATCCGTTCGCGAGATATGACAGTTTGAAGCTAAGAAATGGTTGAGAAGAGAACAAATTTTTCGCAATTCTGCTGCTCCAAACGCTTAACCAGAATGGCCTAGGGAAAAAATACGCATACCGTTGTAATCGGGCGAGCTTCTACTTTCAATTGCAATAGGAATTTTTGGATTAGGTCAATCCGTTCGCGAGATATGAGAGTTTGAAGCTAAGAAATGGTTGAGAAGAGAACGAATTCTTCCCAATTCTGCTGCTCCAAACGCTTATCCAGAATGGCCTAGGGGAAAAATATACGTACCTTTGTAATCGGTCGAGTTTCTACTTTCTAATGCAATAGGAATTTTTGGGTTAGGTCAATCCGTTCGCGAGATATGGGAGTTTGAAGACAAGAAATGGTTGAGAAGGCAAAAAATTTTTCGCAATTCTGCTGCTTCAAACGCTTAACCAGTATGGCCTAGGGAAAAAATACACATACCGTTGTAATCGGGCGAGATTCTACTTTCAGATGCAATAGGAATTTTTGGATTAGGTCAATCCGTTCGCGAGATATGGGACTTTGAAGCTAAGAAATGTTTGGGAAGGCAAAAAATTTTTCGCAATTCTGCTGCTCCAAACGCTTAACCAGAATGGCCTAGGGAAAAAATACACATACCGTTGTAATCGGGCGTGATTCTACTTTCAGATGCAATAGGAATTTTTGGATTAGGTCAATACGTTCGCGAGATATGAGAGTTTGAAGCTAAGAAATGGTTGAGAAGAGAACGAATTCTTCGCAATTCTGCTGCTCCAAACGCTTATCCAGAATGGCCTAGGGGAAAAATATACGTACCTTTGTAATCGGTCGAGTTTCTACTTTCTAATGCAATAGGAATTTTTGGGTTAGGTCAATCCGTTCGCGAGATATGGGAGTTTGAAGACAAGAAATGGTTGAGAAGGCAAAAAATTTTTCGCAATTCTGCTGCTCCAAACGCTTAACCAGAATGGCCTAGGGAGAAAATACATATACCGTTGTAATCGGGCGAGTTTCTACTTTCAGATGCAATCGGAATTTTTGGGTTAGGTCAATCCGTTCGCGACATATGGGAGTTTGAAGCTAAGAAGTGGTTGAGAAGACATCAAATTTTTCGCACTTCTGCTGCACCAACGCTTATCCAGAATGGCCTGGGGGAAAAATACACGTACCGTTGTAATCGGGCGAGTTTCTACTTTCAAATGCAATAGGAATTTTTGGGTTAGGTCAATCCGTTCGCGAGATATGGGAGTTTGAAGACAAGAAATGGTTGAGGAGGCAAAAAATTTTTCGCAATTCTGCTGCTCCAAACGCTTAACCAGAATGGCCTAGGGAAAAAATACACATACCGTTGTAATCGGGCGTGATTCTACTTTCAGATGCAATAGGAATTTTTGGATTAGGTCAACACGTTCGCGAGATATGAGAGTTTGAAGCTAAGAAATGGTTGAGAAGAGAACGAATTCTTCGCAATTCTGCTGCTCCAAACGCTTATCCAGAATGGCCTAGGGGAAAAATATACGTACCGTTGTAATCGGTCGAGTTTCTACTTTATAATGCAATAGGAATTTTTGGGTTAGGTCAATCCGTTCGCGAGATATGGGAGTTTGAAGACAAGAAATGGTTGAGAAGGCAAAAAATTTTTCGCAATTCTGCTGCTCCAAACGCTTAACCAGAATGGCCTAGGGAAAAAATACACATACCGTTGTAATCGGGCGAGCTTCTACTTTCAGATGCAATCGGAATTTTTGGGTTAGGTCAATCCGTTCGCGACATATGGGAGTTTGAAGCTAAGAAATGGATGAGAAGACATCAAATTTTTCGCACTTCTGCTGCTACAATCGCTTAACCAGAATGGCCTAGGGAAAAAATACGCATACCGTTGTAATCGGGCGAGCTTCTACTTTCAATTGCAATAGGAATTTTTGGATTAGGTCAATCCGTTCGCGAGATATGAGAGTTTCAAGCTAAGAAATGGTTGAGAAGACAAAAAATTTTTCGCAATTCTGCTGCTTCAAACGCTTAACCAGTATGGCCTAGGGAAAAAATGCACATACCGTTGTAATCGGGCGAGATTCTACTTTCAGATGCAATAGGAATTTTTGGATTAGGTCAATCCGTTCGCGAGATATGGGACTTTGAAGCTAAGAAATGTTTGGGAAGGCAAAAAATTTATCGCAATTCTGCTGCTCCAAACGCTTAACCAGAATGGCCTAGGGAAAAAATACACATACCGTTGTAATCGGGCGAGTTCCTACTTTCAGATGCAATAGGAATTTTTGGGTTAAGTCAATCCGTTCGTGACATATGGCAGTTTGAAGATAAGAAATGGTTGAGAAGACAACAAATTTTTCGCAATTCTGCTGCTCCAAACGCTTAACCAGAATGGCCTAGGGAAAAATACACATACCGTTGTAATCGGGCGAGTTTCTACTTTCAAATGCAATAGGAATTTTTGGGTTAGGTCAATCCGTTCGCGAGATATGGCAGTTCGAAGCTAAGAAATGGTTGAGAAGAGAACAAATGTTTCGCAATTCTGCTGCTCCAAACGCTTAACCAGAATGGCCTAGGGAAAAAATACACATACCGTTGTAATCGGGCGAGATTCTACTTTCAGATGCAATAGGAATTTTTGGATTAGGTCAATCCGTTCGCGAGATATGGGACTTTGAAGCTAAGAAATGTTTGGGAAGGCAAAAAATTTATCGCAATTCTGCTGCTCCAAACGCTTAACCAGAATGGCCTAGGGAAAAAATACACATACCGTTGTAATCGGGCGAGTTTCTACTTTCAGATGCAATAGGAATTTTTGGGTTAGGTCAATCCGTTCGCGAGATATGGGAGTTTGAAGACAAGAAATGGTTGAGAAGGCAAAAAATTTTTCGCAATTCTGCTGCTCCAAACGCTTAACCAGAATGGCCGAGGGAAAAAATACACATACCGTTGTAATCGGGCGAGTTTCTACTTTCAGATGCAATCGGAATTTTTGGGTTAGGTCAATCCGTTCGCGACATATGGGAGTTTGAAGCTAAGAAGTGGTTGAGAAGACATCAAATTTTTCGCACTTCTGCTGCACCAACGCTTATCCAGAATGGCCTAGGGGAAAAATACACGTACCGTTGTAATCGGGCGGGTTTCTACTTTCAAATGCAATAGGAATTTTTGGGTTAGGTCAATCCGTTCGCGAGATATGGGAGTTTGAAGACAAGAAATGGTTGAGAAGGCAAAAAATTTTTCGCAATTCTGCTGCTCCAAACGCTTAACCAGAATGGCCTAGGGAAAAAATACACATACCGTTGTAATCGGGCGAGTTTCTACTTTCAGATGCAATCGGAATTTTTGGGTTAGGTCAATCCGTTCGCGACATATGGGAGTTTGAAGCTAAGAAGTGGTTGAGAAGACATCAAATTTTTCGCACTTCTGCTGCACCAACGCTTATCCAGAATGGCCTAGGGGAAAAATACACGTACCGTTGTAATCGGGCGAGTTTCTACTTTCAAATGCAATAGGAATTTTTGGGTTAGGTCAATCCGTTCGCGAGATATGGGAGTTTGAAGACAAGAAATGGTTGAGGAGGCAAGAAATTTTTCGCAATTCTGCTGCTCCAAACGCTTAACCAGAATGGCCTAGGGAAAAAATACACATACCGTTGTAATCGGGCGTGATTCTACTTTCAGATGCAATAGGAATTTTTGGATTAGGTCAACACGTTCGCGAGATATGAGAGTTTGAAGCTAAGAAATGGTTGAGAAGAGAACGAATTCTTCGCAATTCTGCTGCTCCAAACGCTTATCCAGAATGGCCTAGGGGAAAAATATACGTACCGTTGTAATCGGTCGAGTTTCTACTTTATAATGCAATAGGAATTTTTGGGTTAGGTCAATCCGTTCGCGAGATATGGGAGTTTGAAGACAAGAAATGGTTGAGAAGGCAAAAAATTTTTCGCAATTCTGCTGCTCCAAACGCTTAACCAGAATGGCCTAGGGAAAAAATACACATACCGTTGTAATCGGGCGAGCTTCTACTTTCAGATGCAATCGGAATTTTTGGGTTAGGTCAATCCGTTCGCGAGATATGAGAGTTTGAAGCTAAGAAATGGTTGAGAAGAGAACAAATTTTTCGCAATTCTGCTGCTCCAGACGCTTAACCAGAATGGCCTAGGGAAAAAATACACATACCGTTGTAATCGGGCGAGTTTCTACTTTCAGATGCAATCGGAATTTTTGGGTTAGGTCAATCCGTTCGCGACATATGGGAGTTTGAAGCTAAGAAATGGATGAGAAGACATCAAATTTTTCGCACTTCTGCTGCTACAATCGCTTAACCAGAATGGCCTAGGGGAAAAATACACGTACTGTTGTAATCGGGCGAGTTTCTACTTTCAAATGCAATAGGAATTTTTGGGTTAGGTCAATCCGTTCGCGAGATATGACAGTTTGAAGCTAAGAAATGGTTGAGAAGAGAACAAATTTTTCGCAATTCTGCTGCTCCAAACGCTTAACCAGAATGGCCTAGGGAAAAAATACGCATACCGTTGTAATCGGGCGAGCTTCTACTTTCAATTGCAATAGGAATTTTTGGATTAGGTCAATCCGTTCGCGAGATATGAGAGTTTGAAGCTAAGAAATGGTTGAGAAGAGAACGAATTCTTCGCAATTCTGCTGCTCCAAACGCTTATCCAGAATGGCCTAGGGGAAAAATATACGTACCTTTGTAATCGGTCGAGTTTCTACTTTCTAATGCAATAGGAATTTTTGGGTTAGGTCAATCCGTTCGCGAGATATGGGAGTTTGAAGACAAGAAATGGTTGAGAAGGCAAAAAATTTTTCGCAATTCTGCTGCTTCAAACGCTTAACCAGTATGGCCTAGGGAAAAAATACACATACCGTTGTAATCGGGCGAGATTCTACTTTCAGATGCAATAGGAATTTTTGGATTAGGTCAATCCGTTCGCGAGATATGGGACTTTGAAGCTAAGAAATGTTTGGGAAGGCAAAAAATTTTTCGCAATTCTGCTGCTCCAAACGCTTAACCAGAATGGCCTAGGGAAAAAATACACATACCGTTGTAATCGGGCGTGATTCTACTTTCAGATGCAATAGGAATTTTTGGATTAGGTCAATACGTTCGCGAGATATGAGAGTTTGAAGCTAAGAAATGGTTGAGAAGAGAACGAATTCTTCGCAATTCTGCTGCTCCAAACGCTTATCCAGAATGGCCTAGGGGAAAAATATACGTACCTTTGTAATCGGTCGAGTTTCTACTTTCTAATGCAATAGGAATTTTTGGGTTAGGTCAATCCGTTCGCGAGATATGGGAGTTTGAAGACAAGAAATGGTTGAGAAGGCAAAAAATTTTTCGCAATTCTGCTGCTCCAAACGCTTAACCAGAATGGCCTAGGGAAAAAATACACATACCGTTGTAATCGGGCGAGTTTCTACTTTCAGATGCAATCGGAATTTTTGGGTTAGGTCAATCCGTTCGCGGCATATGGGAGTTTGAAGCTAAGAAGTGGTTGAGAAGACATCAAATTTTTCGCACTTCTGCTGCACCAACGCTTATCCAGAATGGCCTAGGGGAAAAATACACGTACCGTTGTAATCGGGCGAGTTTCTACTTTCAAATGCAATAGGAATTTTTGGGTTAGGTCAATCCGTTCGCGAGATATGGGAGTTTGAAGACAAGAAATGGTTGAGGAGGCAAAAAATTTTTCGCAATTCTGCTGCTCCAAACGCTTAACCAGAATGGCCTAGGGAAAAAATACACATACCGTTGTAATCGGGCGTGATTCTACTTTCAGATGCAATAGGAATTTTTGGATTAGGTCAACACGTTCGCGAGATATGAGAGTTTGAAGCTAAGAAATGGTTGAGAAGAGAACGAATTCTTCGCAATTCTGCTGCTCCAAACGCTTATCCAGAATGGCCTAGGGGAAAAATATACGTACCGTTGTAATCGGTCGAGTTTCTACTTTATAATGCAATAGGAATTTTTGGGTTAGGTCAATCCGTTCGCGAGATATGGGAGTTTGAAGACAAGAAATGGTTGAGAAGGCAAAAAATTTTTCGCAATTCTGCTGCTCCAAACGCTTAACCAGAATGGCCTAGGGAAAAAATACACATACCGTTGTAATCGGGCGAGCTTCTACTTTCAGATGCAATCGGAATTTTTGGGTTAGGTCAATCCGTTCGCGACATATGGGAGTTTGAAGCTAAGAAATGGATGAGAAGACATCAAATTTTTCGCACTTCTGCTGCTACAATCGCTTAACCAGAATGGCCTAGGGAAAAAATACGCATACCGTTGTAATCGGGCGAGCTTCTACTTTCAATTGCAATAGGAATTTTTGGATTAGGTCAATCCGTTCGCGAGATATGAGAGTTTCAAGCTAAGAAATGGTTGAGAAGACAAAAAATTTTTCGCAATTCTGCTGCTTCAAACGCTTAACCAGTATGGCCTAGGGAAAAAATGCACATACCGTTGTAATCGGGCGAGATTCTACTTTCAGATGCAATAGGAATTTTTGGATTAGGTCAATACGTTCGCGAGATATGAGAGTTTGAAGCTAAGAAATGGTTGAGAAGAGAACGAATTCTTCGCAATTCTGCTGCTCCAAACGCTTATCCAGAATGGCCTAGGGGAAAAATATACGTACCTTTGTAATCGGTCGAGTTTCTACTTTCTAATGCAATAGGAATTTTTGGGTTAGGTCAATCCGTTCGCGAGATATGGGAGTTTGAAGACAAGAAATGGTTGAGAAGGCAAAAAATTTTTCGCAATTCTGCTGCTCCAAACGCTTAACCAGAATGGCCTAGGGAAAAAATACACATACCGTTGTAATCGGGCGAGTTTCTACTTTCAGATGCAATCGGAATTTTTGGGTTAGGTCAATCCGTTCGCGACATATGGGAGTTTGAAGCTAAGAAGTGGTTGAGAAGACATCAAATTTTTCGCACTTCTGCTGCACCAACGCTTATCCAGAATGGCCTAGGGGAAAAATACACGTACCGTTGTAATCGGGCGAGTTTCTACTTTCAAATGCAATAGGAATTTTTGGGTTAGGTCAATCCGTTCGCGAGATATGGGAGTTTGAAGACAAGAAATGGTTGAGGAGGCAAAAAATTTTTCGCAATTCTGCTGCTCCAAACGCTTAACCAGAATGGCCTAGGGAAAAAATACACATACCGTTGTAATCGGGCGTGATTCTACTTTCAGATGCAATAGGAATTTTTGGATTAGGTCAACACGTTCGCGAGATATGAGAGTTTGAAGCTAAGAAATGGTTGAGAAGAGAACGAATTCTTCGCAATTCTGCTGCTCCAAACGCTTATCCAGAATGGCCTAGGGGAAAAATATACGTACCGTTGTAATCGGTCGAGTTTCTACTTTATAATGCAATAGGAATTTTTGGGTTAGGTCAATCCGTTCGCGAGATATGGGAGTTTGAAGACAAGAAATGGTTGAGAAGGCAAAAAATTTTTCGCAATTCTGCTGCTCCAAACGCTTAACCAGAATGGCCTAGGGAAAAAATACACATACCGTTGTAATCGGGCGAGCTTCTACTTTCAGATGCAATCGGAATTTTTGGGTTAGGTCAATCCGTTCGCGACATATGGGAGTTTGAAGCTAAGAAATGGATGAGAAGACATCAAATTTTTCGCACTTCTGCTGCTACAATCGCTTAACCAGAATGGCCTAGGGAAAAAATACGCATACCGTTGTAATCGGGCGAGCTTCTACTTTCAATTGCAATAGGAATTTTTGGATTAGGTCAATCCGTTCGCGAGATATGAGAGTTTCAAGCTAAGAAATGGTTGAGAAGACAAAAAATTTTTCGCAATTCTGCTGCTTCAAACGCTTAACCAGTATGGCCTAGGGAAAAAATACACATACCGTTGTAATCGGGCGAGATTCTACTTTCAGATGCAATAGGAATTTTTGGATTAGGTCAATCCGTTCGCGAGATATGGGACTTTGAAGCTAAGAAATGTTTGGGAAGGCAAAAAATTTATCGCAATTCTGCTGCTCCAAACGCTTAACCAGAATGGCCTAGGGAAAAAATACACATACCGTTGTAATCGGGCGAGTTCCTACTTTCAGATGCAATAGGAATTTTTGGGTTAAGTCAATCCGTTCGTGACATATGGCAGTTTGAAGATAAGAAATGGTTGAGAAGACAACAAATTTTTCGCAATTCTGCTGCTCCAAACGCTTAACCAGAATGGCCTAGGGAAAAATACACATACCGTTGTAATCGGGCGAGTTTCTACTTTCAAATGCAATAGGAATTTTTGGGTTAGGTCAATCCGTTCGCGAGATATGGCAGTTCGAAGCTAAGAAATGGTTGAGAAGAGAACAAATGTTTCGCAATTCTGCTGCTCCAAACGCTTAACCAGAATGGCCTAGGGAAAAAATACACATACCGTTGTAATCGGGCGAGATTCTACTTTCAGATGCAATAGGAATTTTTGGATTAGGTCAATCCGTTCGCGAGATATGGGACTTTGAAGCTAAGAAATGTTTGGGAAGGCAAAAAATTTATCGCAATTCTGCTGCTCCAAACGCTTAACCAGAATGGCCTAGGGAAAAAATACACATACCGTTGTAATCGGGCGAGTTTCTACTTTCAGATGCAATAGGAATTTTTGGGTTAGGTCAATCCGTTCGCGAGATATGGGAGTTTGAAGACAAGAAATGGTTGAGAAGGCAAAAAATTTTTCGCAATTCTGCTGCTCCAAACGCTTAACCAGAATGGCCGAGGGAAAAAATACACATACCGTTGTAATCGGGCGAGTTTCTACTTTCAGATGCAATCGGAATTTTTGGGTTAGGTCAATCCGTTCGCGACATATGGGAGTTTGAAGCTAAGAAGTGGTTGAGAAGACATCAAATTTTTCGCACTTCTGCTGCACCAACGCTTATCCAGAATGGCCTAGGGGAAAAATACACGTACCGTTGTAATCGGGCGGGTTTCTACTTTCAAATGCAATAGGAATTTTTGGGTTAGGTCAATCCGTTCGCGAGATATGGGAGTTTGAAGACAAGAAATGGTTGAGAAGGCAAAAAATTTTTCGCAATTCTGCTGCTCCAAACGCTTAACCAGAATGGCCTAGGGGAAAAATACATATACCGTTGTAATCGGGCGTGTTTCTACTTTCAGTTGCAATAGGAATTTTTGGGTTAGGTCAATCCGTTCGCGAGATATGGGACATTGAAGCTAAGAAATGGTTGACAAGACAACAAATTTTCCGCACTTCTGCTGCTCCAATCGCTTATCCAGAGTGGCCTAGGGGAAAAATACACGTACCGTTGTAATCGGGCGAGTTTTTACTTCCAAATGCAATAGGAATTTTTGGGTTAGGTCAATCCGTTCGCGAGATATGGTGGTTTGAAGCTAAGAAATGGTTGAGAAGAGAACAAATTTTTCGCAATTCTGCTGCTCCAGACGCTTAACCAGAATGGCCTAGGGAAAAAATACACATACCGTTGTAATCGGGCGAGTTTCTACTTTCAGATGCAATAGGGATTTTTGGGTTAGGTCAATCCGTTCGCGAGATATGGGACTTTGAAGCTAAGAAATGGTTGACAAGACAACAAATTTTCCGCACTTCTGCTGCTCCAATCGCTTATCCAGAATGGCCTAGGGGAAAAATACACGTACCGTTGTAATCGGGCGAGTTTTTGCTTCCAAATGCAATAGGAATTTTTGGGTTAGGTCAATCCGTTCGCGAGATATGGTGGTTTGAAGCTAAGAAATGGTTAAGAAGACAACAAATTTTTCGTAATTCTGCTGCTCCAAACGCTTAACCAGAATGGCCTGGGGAAAAAATACATATACCGTTGAAATCGGGCGTGTTTCTACTTTCAGTTGCAATAGGAATTTTTGAGTTAGGTCAATCCGTTCGCGAGATATGGGAATTTGAAGCTAAGAAATGTTTGGGAAGGCAAAAAATTTTTCTCAATTCTCCTGCTCCAAACGCTTAACCAGAATGGCCTAGGGAAAAAATACACATACCGTTGTAATCGGGCGAGATTCTACTTTCAGATGCAATGGGAATTTTTGGGTTAGGTCAATCCGTTCGCGACATATGGCAGTTTGAAGCTAAGAAATGGTTGAGAAGACAACAAATTTTTCGTAATTCTGCTGCTCCAAACGCTTAACCAGAATGGCCTAGGGGAAAAATACGCATACAGTTGTAATCGGGCGAGTTTCTACTTTCAGACGCAGCAGGAATTTTTGTTTTTGGTCAATCCGTTCGCGTGATGTGGGAGTTTGAAACTAAGAAATGGTTGAGAAGACAACAAATTTTTCGCAATTCTGCTGCTCCAAACGCTTAACCAGAATGGCCTAGGGGAAAAATACACGTACCGTTGTAATCGGGCGAGTTTCTACTTTCTAATGCAATAGGAATTTTTGGGTTAGTTCAATCCGTTCGCGAGATATGAGAGTTTGAAGCTAAGAAATCGTTGAGAAGAGAACAAATTTTTCGCAATTCTGCTGCTCCAAACGCTTAACCAGAATGGCCTAGGGAAAAAATACGCATACCGTTGTAATCGGGCGAGTTTCTACTTTCAGTTACAATAGGAATTTTTGGATTAAGCCAATCCGTTCGCGAGATATGGGACTTTGAAACTAAGAAATGGTTGACAAGACAACAAATTTTCCGCAATTCTGCTGCTCCAATCGCTTATCCAGAATGGCCTAGGGGAAAAATACACGTACCGTTGTAATCGGGCGAGTTTCTACTTTCAAATGCAATCGGAATTTTTCGGTTATGTCAATCCGTTCGCGAGATATGGGAGTTTGAAGACAAGAAATGGTTGAGAAGGCAAAAAATTTTTCGCAATTCTGCTGCTCCAAACGCTTAACCAGAATGGCCTAGGGGAAAAATACGCATACAGTTGTAATCGGGCGAGTTTCTACTTTCAGACGCAGCAGGAATTTTTGTGTTTGGTCAATCCGTTCGCGTGATGTGGGAGTTTGAAACTAAGAAATGGTTGAGAAGACAACAAATTTTTCGCAATTCTGCTTCTCCAAACCCTTAACCAGAATGGCCTAGGGAAAAAATACACATACCGTTGTAATCGGGCGAGTTCCTACTTTCAGATGCAATAGGAATTTTTGGGTTAGGTCAATCCGTTCGCGAGATATGGCAGTTCGAAGCTAAGAAATGGTTGAGAAGAGAACTAATTTTTCGCAATTCTGCTGCTCCAAACGCTTAACCAGAACGGCCTAGGGAAAAAATACACATACCGTTGTATTCGGGTGAGATTCTACTTTTAGACGCAATGGGAATTTTTGGGTTAGGTCAATCCGTTCGCGAGATATGGGACTTTGAAGCTAAGAAATGTTTGGGAAGGCAAAAAATTTTTCGCAATTCTGCTGCTCCAATCGCTCAACCAGAATGGCCTAGGGGAAAAATACACATACCGTTGTAATCGGGCGTGTTTCTACTTTCAAATGCAATAGGAATTTTTGGGTTAGTTCAATCCGTTCGCGAGATATGAGAGTTTGAAGCTAAGAAATGGTTGAGAAGAGAACAAATTTTTCGCAATTCTGCTGCTCCAGACGCTTAACCAGAATGGCCTAGGGAAAAAATACGCATACCGTTGTAATCGGGCGAGTCTCTACTTTCAGTTACAATAGGAATTTTTGGATTAAGCCAATCCGTTCGCGAGATATGGGACTTTGAAGCTAAGAAATGGTTGACAAGACAACAAATTTTCCGCACTTCTGCTGCTCCAATCGCTTATCCAGAATGGCCTAGGGGAAAAATACACGTACCGTTGTAATCGGGCGAGTTTCTACTTTCATATGCAATAGGAATTTTTGGGTTAGGTCAATCCGTTCGCGAGATATGGGACTTTGAAGACAAGAAATGGTTGAGAGGAGAACAAATTTTTCGCAATTCTGCTGCTCCAAACGCTTAACCAGAACGGCCTAGGGAAAAAATACACATACCGTTGTATTCGGGTGAGATTCTACTTTCAGATGCAATGGGAATTTTTGGGTTAGGTCTATCCGTTCGCGACATATGGCAGTTTGAAGCTAAGAAATGGTTGAGAAGACAACAAATTTTTCGTAATTCTGCTGCTCCAAACGCTTAACCAGAATGGCCTAGGGGAAAAATACGCATACAGTTGTAATCGGGCGAGTTTCTACTTTCAGACGCAGCAGGAATTTTTGTGTTTGGTCAAACCGTTCGCGTGATGTGGGAGTTTGAAACTAAGAAATGGTTGAGAAGACAACAAATTTTTCGCAATTCTGCTGCTCCAAACGCTTAACCAGAATGGCCTAGGGAAAAATACACATACCGTTGTAATCGGGCGAGTTCCTACTTTCAGATGCAATAGGAATTTTTGGGTTAGGTCAATCCGTTCGCGAGATATGGCAGTTCGAAGCTAAGAAATGGTTGAGAAGAGAACTAATTTTTCGCAATTCTGCCGTTCCAAACGCTTAACCAGAATGGCATAGGGAAAAAATACACATACCGTTGTAATCGGGCGAGTTCCTACTTTCAGATGCAATAGGAATTTTTGGATTAGGTCAATCCGTTCGTGACATATGGCAGTTTGAAGCTAAGAAATGGTTGAGAAGACAACAAATTTTTCTCAATTCTGGTGCTCCAAACGCTTAACCAGAATGGCCTAGGGAAAAAATACGCATACCGTTGTAATCGGGCGAGTTTCTACTTTCTAATGCAATAGGAATTTTTGGGTTAGGTCAATCCGTTCGCGAGATATGGGAGTTTAAAGCCAAGAAATGGTTGAGAAGGCAAAAATTTTTTCGCAATTCTGCTGCTTCAAACGCATAACCAGTACAGCCTAGGGAAAAAATACACGTACCGTTGTAATCGGGCGAGTTTCTACTTTCAAATGCAATAGGAATTTTTGGGTTAGGTCAATCCGTTCGCGAGATATGGTGGTTTGAAGCTAAGAAATGGTTGAGAAGAGAACAAATTTTTCGCAATTCTGCTGCTCCAGACGCTTAACCAGAATGGCCTAGGGAAAAAATACACATACCGTTGTAATCGGGCGAGTTTCTACTTTCAGATGCAAAAGGAATTTTTGGATTAGGTCAATCCGTTCGCGAGATATGGAACTTTGAAGCTAAGAAATGGTTGACAAGACAACAAATTTTCCGCACTTCTGCTGCTCCAATCGCTTATCCAGAATGGCCTAGGGGAAAAATACACGTACCGTTGTAATCGGGCGAGTTTCTACTTTCAAATGCAATAATAATTTTTGGGTTAGGTCAATCCGTTCGCGAGATATGGCAGTTCGAAGCTAAGAAATGGTTGAGAAGAGAACAAATTTTTCGCAATTCTGCTGCTCCAAACGCTTAACCAGAATGGCATAGGGAAAAAATACACATACCGTTGTAATCGGGCGAGTTCCTACTTTCAGATGCAATAGGAATTTTTGGATTAGGTCAATCCGTTCGTGACATATGGCAGTTTGAAGCTAAGAAATGGTTGAGAAGACAACAAATTTTTCGTAATTCTGCTGCTCCAAACGCTTAACCAGAATGGCCTGGGGAAAAAATACATATACCTTTGTAATCGGGCGTGATTCTACTTTCAGTTGCAATAGGAATTTTTGAGTTAGGTCAATCCGTTCGCGAGATATGGGACTTTGAAGCTAAGAAATGTTTGGGAAGGCAAAAAATTTTTCTCAATTCTGCTGCTCCAAACGCTTAACCAGAATGGCCTAGGGAAAAAATACACATACCGTTGTAATCGGGCGAGATTCTACTTTCAGATGCAATGGGAATTTTTGGGTTAGGTCAATCCATTCGCGACATATGGCAGTTTGAAGCTAAGAAATGGTTGAGAAGACAACAAATTTTTCGTAATTCTGCTGCTCCAAACGCTTAACCAGAATGGCCTAGGGGAAAAATACGCATACAGTTGTAATCGGGCGTGTTTCTACTTTCAGTTGCAATAGGAATTTTTGGGTTAGGTCAATCCGTTCGCGAGATATGGTACTTTGAAGCTAAGAAATGTTTGGGAAGGCAAAAAATTTTTCGCAATTCTGCTGCTCCAATCGCTTAACCAGAATGGCCTAGGGGAAAAATACACATACCGTTGTAATCGGGCGTGTTTCTACTTTCAAATGCAATAGGAATTTTTGGGTTAGTTCAATCCGTTCGCGAGATATGAGAGTTTGAAGCTAAGAAATGGTTGAGAAGAGAACAAATTTTTCGCAATTCTGCTGCTCCAGACGCTTAACCAGAATGGCCTAGGGAAAAAATACGCATACCGTTGTAATCGGGCGAGTTTCTACTTTCAGTTACAATAGGAATTTTTGGATTAAGCGAATCCGTTCGCGAGATATGGGACTTTGAAGCTAAGAAATGGTTGACAAGACAACAAATTTTCCGCACTTCTGCTGCTCCAATCGCTTATCCAGAATGGCCTAGGGGAAAAATACACGTACCGTTGTAATCGGGCGAGTTTCTACTTTCATATGCAATAGGAATTTTTGGGTTAGGTCAATCCGTTCGCGAAATATGGGACTTTGAAGACAAGAAATGGTTGAGAAGAGAACAAATTTTTCGCAATTCTGCTGCTCCAAACGCTTAACCAGAACGGCCTAGGGAAAAAATACACATACCGTTGTAATCGGTCCTGTTTCTACTTTCAGATGCAATAGGAATTTTTGGGTTAGGTCAATCCGTTCGTGACATATGGCAGTTTGAAATAAGAAACGGTTGAGAAGACAAAAAATTTTTCGCAATTCTGCTGCTCCAGACGCTTAACCAGAATGGCCTAGGGAAAAAATACACATACCGTTGTTATCGGGAGAGTTTCTATTTTCAGATGCAATAGGAATTTTTGGGTTAGGTCAATCCGTTCGCGAGATATGGGAGTTTGAAGACAAGAAATGGTTGAGAAGAGAACAAATTTTTCGCAATTCTGCTGCTCCAGACGCTTAACCAGAATGGCCTAGGGAAAAAATACACATACCGTTGTAATCGGGCGAGTTTCTACTTTCAGATGCAATAGGAATTTTTGGATTAGGTCAATCCGTTCGCGAGATATGGAACTTTGAAGCTAAGAAATGGTTGACAAGACAACAAATTTTCCGCACTTCTGCTGCTCCAATCGCTTATCCAGAATGGCCTAGGGGAAAAATACACGTACCGTTGTAATCGGGCGAGTTTCTACTTTGAAATGCAATAATAATTTTTGGGTTAGGTCAATCCGTTCTCGAGATATGGCAGTTCGAAGCTAAGAAATGGTTGAGAAGAGAACAAATTTTTCGCAATTCTGCTGCTACAAACGCTTAACCAGAATGGCATAGGGAAAAAATACACATACCGTTGTAATCGGGCGAGTTCCTACTTTCAGATGCAATAGGAATTTTTGGATTAGGTCAATCCGTTCGTGACATATGGCAGTTTGAAGCTAAGAAATGGTTGAGAAGACAACAAATTTTTCGTAATTCTGCTGCTCCAAACGCTTAACCAGAATGGCCTGGGGAAAAAATACATATACCGTTGTAATCGGGCGTGATTCTACTTTCAGTTGCAATAGGAATTTTTGAGTTAGGTCAATCCGTTCGCGAGATATGGGACTTTGAAGCTAAGAAATGTTTGGGAAGGCAAAAAATTTTTCGCAATTCTGCTGCTCCAATCGCTCAACCAGAATGGCCTAGGGGAAAAATACACATACCGTTGTAATCGGGCGTGTTTCTACTTTCAAATGCAATAGGAATTTTTGGGTTAGTTCAATCCGTTCGCGAGATATGAGAGTTTGAAGCTAAGAAATGGTTGAGAAGAGAACAAATTTTTCGCAATTCTGCTGCTCCAGACGCTTAACCAGAATGGCCTAGGGAAAAAATACGCATACCGTTGTAATCGGGCGAGTCTCTACTTTCAGTTACAATAGGAATTTTTGGATTAAGCCAATCCGTTCGCGAGATATGGGACTTTGAAGCTAAGAAATGGTTGACAAGACAACAAATTTTCCGCACTTCTGCTGCTCCAATCGCTTATCCAGAATGGCCTAGGGGAAAAATACACGTACCGTTGTAATCGGGCGAGTTTCTACTTTCATATGCAATAGGAATTTTTGGGTTAGGTCAATCCGTTCGCGAGATATGGGACTTTGAAGACAAGAAATGGTTGAGAGGAGAACAAATTTTTCGCAATTCTGCTGCTCCAAACGCTTAACCAGAACGGCCTAGGGAAAAAATACACATACCGTTGTATTCGGGTGAGATTCTACTTTCAGATGCAATGGGAATTTTTGGGTTAGGTCAATCCGTTCGCGACATATGGCAGTTTGAAGCTAAGAAATGGTTGAGAAGACAACAAATTTTTCGTAATTCTGCTGCTCCAAACGCTTAACCAGAATGGCCTAGGGGAAAAATACGCATACAGTTGTAATCGGGCGAGTTTCTACTTTCAGACGCAGCAGGAATTTTTGTGTTTGGTCAATCCGTTCGCGTGATGTGGGAGTTTGAAACTAAGAAATGGTTGAGAAGACAACAAATTTTTCGCAATTCTGCTGCTCCAAACGCTTAACCAGAATGGCCTAGGGAAAAAATACACATACCGTTGTAATCGGGCGAGTTCCTACTTTCAGATGCAATAGGAATTTTTGGGTTAGGTCAATCCGTTCGCGAGATATGGCAGTTCGAAGCTAAGAAATGGTTGAGAAGAGAACTAATTTTTCGCAATTCTGCCGTTCCAAACGCTTAACCAGAATGGCATAGGGAAAAAATACACATACCGTTGTAATCGGGCGAGTTCCTACTTTCAGATGCAATAGGAATTTTTGGATTAGGTCAATCCGTTCGTGACATATGGCAGTTTGAAGCTAAGAAATGGTTGAGAAGACAACAAATTTTTCTCAATTCTGGTGCTCCAAACGCTTAACCAGAATGGCCTAGGGAAAAAATACGCATACCGTTGTAATCGGGCGAGTTTCTACTTTCTAATGCAATAGGAATTTTTGGGTTAGGTCAATCCGTTCGCGAGATATGGGAGTTTAAAGCCAAGAAATGGTTGAGAAGGCAAAAATTTTTTCGCAATTCTGCTGCTTCAAACGCATAACCAGTACAGCCTAGGGAAAAAATACACGTACCGTTGTAATCGGGCGAGTTTCTACTTTCAAATGCAATAGGAATTTTTGGGTTAGGTCAATCCGTTCGCGAGATATGGTGGTTTGAAGCTAAGAAATGGTTGAGAAGAGAACAAATTTTTCGCAATTCTGCTGCTCCAGACGCTTAACCAGAATGGCCTAGGGAAAAAATACACATACCGTTGTAATCGGGCGAGTTTCTACTTTCAGATGCAAAAGGAATTTTTGGATTAGGTCAATCCGTTCGCGAGATATGGAACTTTGAAGCTAAGAAATGGTTGACAAGACAACAAATTTTCCGCACTTCTGCTGCTCCAATCGCTTATCCAGAATGGCCTAGGGGAAAAATACACGTACCGTTGTAATCGGGCGAGTTTCTACTTTCAAATGCAATAATAATTTTTGGGTTAGGTCAATCCGTTCGCGAGATATGGCAGTTCGAAGCTAAGAAATGGTTGAGAAGAGAACAAATTTTTCGCAATTCTGCTGCTCCAAACGCTTAACCAGAATGGCATAGGGAAAAAATACACATACCGTTGTAATCGGGCGAGTTCCTACTTTCAGATGCAATAGGAATTTTTGGATTAGGTCAATCCGTTCGTGACATATGGCAGTTTGAAGCTAAGAAATGGTTGAGAAGACAACAAATTTTTCGTAATTCTGCTGCTCCAAACGCTTAACCAGAATGGCCTGGGGAAAAAATACATATACCGTTGTAATCGGGCGTGATTCTACTTTCAGTTGCAATAGGAATTTTTGAGTTAGGTCAATCCGTTCGCGAGATATGGGACTTTGAAGCTAAGAAATGTTTGGGAAGGCAAAAAATTTTTCTCAATTCTGCTGCTCCAAACGCTTAACCAGAATGGCCTAGGGAAAAAATACACATACCGTTGTAATCGGGCGAGATTCTACTTTCAGATGCAATGGGAATTTTTGGGTTAGGTCAATCCATTCGCGACATATGGCAGTTTGAAGCTAAGAAATGGTTGAGAAGACAACAAATTTTTCGTAATTCTGCTGCTCCAAACGCTTAACCAGAATGGCCTAGGGGAAAAATACGCATACAGTTGTAATCGGGCGTGTTTCTACTTTCAGTTGCAATAGGAATTTTTGGGTTAGGTCAATCCGTTCGCGAGATATGGTACTTTGAAGCTAAGAAATGTTTGGGAAGGCAAAAAATTTTTCGCAATTCTGCTGCTCCAATCGCTTAACCAGAATGGCCTAGGGGAAAAATACACATACCGTTGTAATCGGGCGTGTTTCTACTTTCAAATGCAATAGGAATTTTTGGGTTAGTTCAATCCGTTCGCGAGATATGAGAGTTTGAAGCTAAGAAATGGTTGAGAAGAGAACAAATTTTTCGCAATTCTGCTGCTCCAGACGCTTAACCAGAATGGCCTAGGGAAAAAATACGCATACCGTTGTAATCGGGCGAGTTTCTACTTTCAGTTACAATAGGAATTTTTGGATTAAGCGAATCCGTTCGCGAGATATGGGACTTTGAAGCTAAGAAATGGTTGACAAGACAACAAATTTTCCGCACTTCTGCTGCTCCAATCGCTTATCCAGAATGGCCTAGGGGAAAAATACACGTACCGTTGTAATCGGGCGAGTTTCTACTTTCATATGCAATAGGAATTTTTGGGTTAGGTCAATCCGTTCGCGAAATATGGGACTTTGAAGACAAGAAATGGTTGAGAAGAGAACAAATTTTTCGCAATTCTGCTGCTCCAAACGCTTAACCAGAACGGCCTAGGGAAAAAATACACATACCGTTGTAATCGGTCCTGTTTCTACTTTCAGATGCAATAGGAATTTTTGGGTTAGGTCAATCCGTTCGTGACATATGGCAGTTTGAAATAAGAAACGGTTGAGAAGACAAAAAATTTTTCGCAATTCTGCTGCTCCAGACGCTTAACCAGAATGGCCTAGGGAAAAAATACACATACCGTTGTTATCGGGAGAGTTTCTATTTTCAGATGCAATAGGAATTTTTGGGTTAGGTCAATCCGTTCGCGAGATATGGGAGTTTGAAGACAAGAAATGGTTGAGAAGAGAACAAATTTTTCGCAATTCTGCTGCTCCAGACGCTTAACCAGAATGGCCTAGGGAAAAAATACACATACCGTTGTAATCGGGCGAGTTTCTACTTTCAGATGCAATAGGAATTTTTGGATTAGGTCAATCCGTTCGCGAGATATGGAACTTTGAAGCTAAGAAATGGTTGACAAGACAACAAATTTTCCGCACTTCTGCTGCTCCAATCGCTTATCCAGAATGGCCTAGGGGAAAAATACACGTACCGTTGTAATCGGGCGAGTTTCTACTTTGAAATGCAATAATAATTTTTGGGTTAGGTCAATCCGTTCTCGAGATATGGCAGTTCGAAGCTAAGAAATGGTTGAGAAGAGAACAAATTTTTCGCAATTCTGCTGCTCCAAACGCTTAACCAGAATGGCATAGGGAAAAAATACACATACCGTTGTAATCGGGCGAGTTCCTACTTTCAGATGCAATAGGAATTTTTGGATTAGGTCAATCCGTTCGTGACATATGGCAGTTTGAAGCTAAGAAATGGTTGAGAAGACAACAAATTTTTCGTAATTCTGCTGCTCCAAACGCTTAACCAGAATGGCCTGGGGAAAAAATACATATACCGTTGTAATCGGGCGTGATTCTACTTTCAGTTGCAATAGGAATTTTTGAGTTAGGTCAATCCGTTCGCGAGATATGGGACTTTGAAGCTAAGAAATGTTTGGGAAGGCAAAAAATTTTTCTCAATTCTGCTGCTCCAAACGCTTAACCAGAATGGCCTAGGGAAAAAATACACATACCGTTGTAATCGGGCGAGATTCTACTTTCAGATGCAATGGGAATTTTTGGGTTAGGTCAATCCATTCGCGACATATGGCAGTTTGAAGCTAAGAAATGGTTGAGAAGACAACAAATTTTTCGTAATTCTGCTGCTCCAAACGCTTAACCAGAATGGCCTAGGGGAAAAATACGCATACAGTTGTAATCGGGCGTGTTTCTACTTTCAGTTGCAATAGGAATTTTTGGGTTAGGTCAATCCGTTCGCGAGATATGGTACTTTGAAGCTAAGAAATGTTTGGGAAGGCAAAAAATTTTTCGCAATTCTGCTGCTCCAATCGCTTAACCAGAATGTCCTAGGGGAAAAATACACATACCGTTGTAATCGGGCGTGTTTCTACTTTCAAATGCAATAGGAATTTTTGGGTTAGTTCAATCCGTTCGCGAGATATGAGAGTTTGAAGCTAAGAAATGGTTGAGAAGAGAACAAATTTTTCGCAATTCTGCTGCTCCAGACGCTTAACCAGAATGGCCTAGGGAAAAAATACGCATACCGTTGTAATCGGGCGAGTTTCTACTTTCAGTTACAATAGGAATTTTTGGATTAAGCCAATCCGTTCGCGAGATATGGGACTTTGAAGCTAAGAAATGGTTGACAAGACAACAAATTTTCCGCACTTCTGCTGCTCCAATCGCTTATCCAGAATGGCCTAGGGGAAAAATACACGTACCGTTGTAATCGGGCGAGTTTCTACTTTCATATGCAATAGGAATTTTTGGGTTAGGTCAATCCGTTCGCGAAATATGGGACTTTGAAGACAAGAAATGGTTGAGAAGAGAACAAATTTTTCGCAATTCTGCTGCTCCAAACGCTTAACCAGAACGGCCTAGGGAAAAAATACACATACCGTTGTAATCGGTCCTGTTTCTACTTTCAGATGCAATAGGAATTTTTGGGTTAGGTCAATCCGTTCGTGACATATGGCAGTTTGAAATAAGAAACGGTTGAGAAGACAAAAAATTTTTCGCAATTCTGCTGCTCCAGACGCTTAACCAGAATGGCCTAGGGAAAAAATACACATACCGTTGTTATCGGGAGAGTTTCTATTTTCAGATGCAATAGGAATTTTTGGGTTTGGTCAATCCGTTCGCGAGATATGTGAGTTTGAAGACAAGAAATGGTTGAGAAGGCAAAAAATTTTTCGCAATTCTGCTGCTCCAAACGCTTAACCAGAATGGCCTAGGGAAAAAATACACATACCGTTGTAATCGGGCGAGTTTCTACTTTCAGATGCAATAGGAATTTTTGGATTAGGTCAATCCGTTCGCGAGATATGGTGGTTTGAAGCTAAGAAATGGTTGAGAAGAGAACAAATTGTTCGCAATTCTGCTGCTCCAGACGCTTAACCAGAATGGCCTAGGGAAAAAATACACATACCGTTGTAATCGGGCGAGTTTCTACTTTCAGATGCAATAGGAATTTTTGGATTAGGTCAATCCGTTCGCGAGATATGGTGGTTTGAAGCTAAGAAATGGTTGAGACGAGAACAAATTTTTCGCAATTCTGCTGCTCCAAACGCTTAACCAGAATGGCCTAGGGGAATAATACATATACCGTTGTAATCGGGCGTGTTTCTACTTTCAGTTGCAATAGGAATTTTTGGGTTAGGTCAATCCGTTCGCGAGATATGGGACTTTGAAGCTAAGAAATGTTTGACAAGACAACAAATTTTCCGCACTTCTGCTGCTCCAATCGCTTATCCAGAATGGCCTATGGGAAAAATACACGTACCGTTGTAATCGGGCGAGTTTCTACTTTCAAATGCAATAGGAATTTTTGGGTTAGGTCAATCCGTTCGCGAGATATGGCAGTTCGAAGCTAAGAAATGGTTGAGAAGAGAACAAATTTTTCGCAATTCTGCCGTTCCAAACGCTTAACCAGAATGGCATAGGGAAAAAATACACATACCGTTGTAATCGGGCGAGTTCCTACTTTCAGATGCAATAGGAATTTTTGGATTAGGTCAATCCGTTCGTGACATATGGCAGTTTGAAGCTAAGAAATGGTTGAGAAGACAACAAATTTTTCTCAATTCTGGTGCTCCAAACGCTTAACCAGAATGGCCTAGGGAAAAAATACGCATACCGTTGTAATCGGGCGAGTTTCTACTTTCTAATGCAATAGGAATTTTTGGGTTAGGTCAATCCGTTCGCGAGATATGGGAGTTTAAAGCCAAGAAATGGTTGAGAAGGCAAAAATTTTTTCGCAATTCTGCTGCTTCAAACGCATAACCAGTACAGCCTAGGGAAAAAATACACGTACCGTTGTAATCGGGCGAGTTTCTACTTTCAAATGCAATAGGAATTTCTGGGTTAGGTCAATCCGTTCGCGAGATATGGTGGTTTGAAGCTAAGAAATGGTTGAGAAGAGAACAAATTTTTCGCAATTCTGCTGCTCCAGACGCTTAACCAGAATGGCATAGGGAAAAAATACACATACCGTTGTAATCGGGCGAGTTTCTACTTTCAGATGCAATAGGAATTTTTGGATTAGGTCAATCCGTTCGCGAGATATGGAACTTTGAAGCTAAGAAATGGTTGACAAGACAACAAATTTTCCGCACTTCTGCTGCTCCAATCGCTTGTCCAGAATGGCCTAGGGGAAAAATACACGTGCCGTTGTAATCGGGCGAGTTTCTACTTTCAAATGCAATAGGAATTTTTGGGTTAGGTCAATCCGTTCGCGAGATATGGCAGTTCGAAGCTAAGAAATGGTTGAGAAGAGAACAAATTTTTCGCAATTCTGCTGCTCCAAACGCTTAACCAGAATGGCATAGGGAAAAAATACACATACCGTTGTAATCGGGCGAGTTCCTACTTTCAGATGCAATAGGAATTTTTGGATTAGGTCAATCCGTTCGTGACATATGGCAGTTTGAAGCTAAGAAATGGTTGAGAAGACAACAAATTTTTCGTAATTCTGCTGCTCCAAACGCTTAACCAGAATGGCCTGGGGAAAAAATACATATACCGTTGTAATCGGGCGTGTTTCTACTTTCAGTTGCAATAGGAATTTTTGAGTTAGGTCAATCCGTTCGCGAGATATGGGACTTTGAAGCTAAGAAATGTTTGGGAAGGCAAAAAATTTTTCTCAATTCTGCTGCTCCAAACGCTTAACCAGAATGGCCTAGGGAAAAAATACACATACCGTTGTAATCGGGCGAGATTCTACTTTCAGATGCAATGGGAATTTTTGGGTTAGTTCAATCCGTTCGCGAGATATGAGAGTTTGAAGCTAAGAAATGGTTGAGAAGAGAACAAATTTTTCGCAATTCTGCTGCTCCAGACGCTTAACCAGAATGGCCTAGGGAAAAAATACGCATACCGTTGTAATCGGGCGAGTTTCTACTTTCAGTTACAATAGGAATTTTTGGATTAAGCCAATCCGTTCGCGAGATATGGGACTTTGAAGCTAAGAAATGGTTGACAAGACAACAAATTTTCCGCACTTCTGCTGCTCCAATCGCTTATCCAGAATGGCCTAGGGGGAAAATACACGTACCGTTGTAATCGGGCGAGTTTCTACTTTCATATGCAATAGGAATTTTTGGGTTAGGTCAATCCGTTCGCGAGATATGGGACTTTGAAGACAAGAAATGGTTGAGAAGAGAACAAATTTTTCGCAAGTCTGCTGCTCCAAACGCTTAACCAGAATGGCCTAGGGAAAAAATACACATACCGTTGTTATCGGGCGAGTTTCTATTTTCAGATGCAATAGGAATTTTTGGGTTAGGTCAATCCGTTCGCGAGATATGGGAGTTTAAAGCCAAGAAATGGTTGAGAAGGCAAAAATTTTTTCGCAATTCTGCTGCTTCAAACGCATAACCAGTACAGCCTAGGGAAAAAATACATATACCGTTGCAATCGGGCGTGTTTCTACTTTCAGTGGCAATAGGAATTTTTGGGTTAGGTCAATCCGTTCGCGAGATATGGGACTTTGAAGACAAGAAATGGTTGAGAAGAGAACAAATTTTTCGCAATTCTGCTGCTCCAATCGCTTAACCAGTATGGCCTAGGGGAAAAATACACATACCGTTGTAATCGGGCGTGTTTCTACTTTCAAATGCAATAGGAATTTTTGGGTTAGTTCAATCCGTTCGCGAGATATGAGAGCTTGAAGCTAAGAAATGGTTGAGAAGAGAACAAATTTTTCGCAATTCTGCTGCTCCAGACGCTTAACCAGAATGGCCTAGGGAAAAAATACGCATACCGTTGTAATCGGGCGAGTTTCTACTTTCAGTTACAATAGGAGTTTTTGGATTAAGCCAATCCGTTCGCGAGATATGGGACTTTGAAGCTAAGAAATGGTTGACAAGACAACAAATTTTCCGCACTTCTGCTGCTCCAATCGCTTATCCAGAATGGCCTAGGGGAAAAATACACGTACCGTTGTAATCGGTCGAGTTTCTACTTTCAGATGCAATAGGAATTTTTGATTAGGTCAATCCGTTCGCGAGATATGGTGGTTTGAAGCTAAGAAATGGTTGAGAAGAGAACAAATTTTTCGCAATTCTGCTGCTCCAGACGCTTAACCAGAATGGCCTAGGGAAAAAATACACATACCGTTGTAATCGGGCGAGTTTCTACTTTCAGATGCAATAGGAATTTTTGGATTAGGTCAATCCGTTCGCGAGATATGGGAGTTTGAAGACAAGAAATGGTTGAGAAGGCAAAAAATTTTTCGCAATTCTGCTGCTCCAAACGCTTAACCAGAATGGCCTAGGGAAAAAATACGCATACCGTTGTAATCGGGCGAGTTTCTACTTTCAAATGCAATAGGAATTTTTGGGTTAGGTCAATCCGTTCGCGAGATATGGTGGTTTGAAGCTAAGAAATGGTTGAGAAGAGAACAAATTTTTCGCAATTCTGCTGCTCCAGACGCTTAACCAGAATGGCCTAGGGAAAAAATACACATACCGTTGTAATCGGGCGAGTTTCTACTTTCAGATGCAATAGGAATTTTTGGATTAGGTCAATCCGTTCGCGAGATATGGAACTTTGAAGCTAAGAAATGGTTGACAAGACAACAAATTTTCCGCACTTCTGCTGCTCCAATCGCTTATCCAGAATGGCCTAGGGGAAAAATACACGTACCGTTGTAATCGGGCGAGTTTCTACTTTCAAATGCAATAGGAATTTTTGGGTTAGGTCAATCCGTTCGCGAGATATGGCAGTTCGAAGCTAAGAAATGGTTGAGAAGAGAACAAATTTTTCGCAATTCTGCTGCTCCAAACGCTTAACCAGAATGGCATAGGGAAAAAATACACATACCGTTGTAATCGGGCGAGTTCCTACTTTCAGATGCAATAGGAATTTTTGGATTAGGTCAATCCGTTCGTGACATATGGCAGTTTGAAGCTAAGAAATGGTTGAGAAGACAACAAATTTTTCGTAATTCTGCTGCTCCAAACGCTTAACCAGAATGGCCTGGGGAAAAAATACATATACCGTTGTAATCGGGCGTGTTTCTACTTTCAGTTGCAATAGGAATTTTTGAGTTAGGTCAATCCGTTCGCGAGATATGGGACTTTGAAGCTAAGAAATGTTTGGGAAGGCAAAAAATTTTTCTCAATTCTGCTGCTCCAAACGCTTAACCAGAATGGCCTAGGGAAAAAATACACATACCGTCGTAATCGGGCGAGATTCTACTTTCAGATGCAATGGGAATTTTTGGGTTAGGTCAATCCATTCGCGACATATGGCAGTTTGAAGCTAAGAAATGGTTGAGAAGACAACAAATTTTTCGTAATTCTGCTGCTCCAAACGCTTAACCAGAATGGCCTAGGGGAAAAATACGCATACAGTTGTAATCGGGCGTGTTTCTACTTTCAGTTGCAATAGGAATTTTTGGGTTAGGTCAATCCGTTCGCGAGATATGGGACTTTGAAGCTAAGAAATGTTTGGGAAGGCAAAAAATTTTTCGCAATTCTGCAGCTCCAATCGTTTAACCAGAATGGCCTAGGGGAAAAATACACATACCGTTGTAATCGGGCGTGTTTCTACTTTCAAATGCAATAGGAATTTTTGGTTTAGTTCAATCCGTTCGCGAGATATGAGAGTTTGAAGCTAAGAAATGGTTGAGAAGAGAACAAATTTTTCGCAATTCTGCTGCTCCAGACGCTTAACCAGAATGGCCTAGGGAAAAAATACGCATACCGTTGTAATCGGGCGAGTTTCTACTTTCAGTTACAATAGGAATTTTTGGATTAAGCCAATCCGTTCGCGAGATATGGGACTTTGAAGCTAAGAAATGGTTGACAAGACAACAAATTTTCCGCACTTCTGCTGCTCCAATCGCTTATCCAGAATGGCCTAGGGGAAAAATACTCGTACCGTTGTAATCGGGCGAGTTTCTACTTTCATATGCAATAGGAATTTTTGGGTTAGGTCAATCCGTTCGCGAGATATGGGACTTTGAAGACAAGAAATGGTTGAGAAGAGAACAAATTTTTCGCAATTCTGCTGCTCCAAACGCTTAACCAGAATGGCATAGGGAAAAAATACACATACCGTTGTAATCGGGCGAGTTCCTACTTTCAGATGCAATAGGAATTTTTGGATTAGGTCAATCCGTTCGTGACATATGGCAGTTTGAAGCTAAGAAATGGTTGAGAAGACAACAAATTTTTCGTAATTCTGCTGCTCCAAACGCTTAACCAGAATGGCCTGGGGAAAAAATACATATACCGTTGTAATCGGGCGTGTTTCTACTTTCAGTTGCAATAGGAATTTTTGAGTTAGGTCAATCCGTTCGCGAGATATGGGACTTTGAAGCTAAGAAATGTTTGGGAAGGCAAAAAATTTTTCTCAATTCTGCTGCTCCAAACGCTTAACCAGAATGGCCTAGGGAAAAAATACACATACCGTCGTAATCGGGCGAGATTCTACTTTCAGATGCAATGGGAATTTTTGGGTTAGGTCAATCCATTCGCGACATATGGCAGTTTGAAGCTAAGAAATGGTTGAGAAGACAACAAATTTTTCGTAATTCTGCTGCTCCAAACGCTTAACCAGAATGGCCTAGGGGAAAAATACGCATACAGTTGTAATCGGGCGTGTTTCTACTTTCAGTTGCAATAGGAATTTTTGGGTTAGGTCAATCCGTTCGCGAGATATGGGACTTTGAAGCTAAGAAATGTTTGGGAAGGCAAAAAATTTTTCGCAATTCTGCAGCTCCAATCGTTTAACCAGAATGGCCTAGGGGAAAAATACACATACCGTTGTAATCGGGCGTGTTTCTACTTTCAAATGCAATAGGAATTTTTGGGTTAGTTCAATCCGTTCGCGAGATATGAGAGTTTGAAGCTAAGAAATGGTTGAGAAGAGAACAAATTTTTCGCAATTCTGCTGCTCCAGACGCTTAACCAGAATGGCCTAGGGAAAAAATACGCATACCGTTGTAATCGGGCGAGTTTCTACTTTCAGTTACAATAGGAATTTTTGGATTAAGCCAATCCGTTCGCGAGATATGGGACTTTGAAGCTAAGAAATGGTTGACAAGACAACAAATTTTCCGCACTTCTGCTGCTCCAATCGCTTATCCAGAATGGCCTAGGGGAAAAATACACGTACCGTTGTAATCGGGCGAGTTTCTACTTTCATATGCAATAGGAATTTTTGGGTTAGGTCAATCCGTTCGCGAGATATGGGACTTTGAAGACAAGAAATGGTTGAGAAGAGAACAAATTTTTCGCAATTCTGCTGCTCCAAACGCTTAACCAGAACGGCCTAGGGAAAAAATACACATACCGTTGTAATCGGTCGAGTTTCTACTTTCAGATGCAATAGGAATTTTTGGGTTAGGTCAATCCGTTCGTGACATATGGCAGGTTGAAATAAGAAACGGTTGAGAAGACAACAAATTTTTCGCAAGTCTGCTGCTCCAAACGCTTAACCAGAATGGCCTAGGGAAAAAATACACATACCGTTGTTATCGGGCGAGTTTCTATTTTCAGATGCAATAGGAATTTTTGGGTTAGGTCAATCCGTTCGCGAGATATGGGAGTTTAAAGCCAAGAAATGGTTGAGAAGGCAAAAATTTTTTCGCAATTCTGCTGCTTCAAACGCATAACCAGTACAGCCTAGGGAAAAAATACATATACCGTTGTAATCGGGCGTGTTTCTACTTTCAGTGGCAATAGGAATTTTTGGGTTAGGTCAATCCGTTCGCGAGATATGGGACTTTGAAGACAAGAAATGGTTGAGAAGAGAACAAATTTTTCGCAATTCTGCTGCTCCAATCGCTTAACCAGTATGGCCTAGGGGAAAAATACACATACCGTTGTAATCGGGCGTGTTTCTACTTTCAAATGCAATAGGAATTTTTGGGTTAGTTCAATCCGTTCGCGAGATATGAGAGTTTGAAGCTAAGAAATGGTTGAGAAGAGAACAAATTTTTCGCAATTCTGCTGCTCCAGACGCTTAACCAGAATGGCCTAGGGAAAAAATACGCATACCGTTGTAATCGGGCGAGTTTCTACTTTCAGTTACAATAGGAGTTTTTGGATTAAGCCAATCCGTTCGCGAGATATGGGACTTTGAAGCTAAGAAATGGTTGACAAGACAACAAATTTTCCGCACTTCTGCTGCTCCAATCGCTTATCCAGAATGGCCTAGGGGAAAAATACACGTACCGTTGTAATCGGTCGAGTTTCTACTTTCAGATGCAATAGGAATTTTTGGGTTAGGTCAATCCGTTCGTGATATATGGCAGTTTGAAGATAAGAAATGGTTGAGAAGACAACAAATTTTTCGCAATTCTGCTGCTCCAAACGCTTAACCAGAATGGCCTAGGGGAAAAATACACGTACCGTTGTTATCGGGCGAGTTTCTACTTTCTAATGCAATAGGAATTTTTGGGTTAGTTCAATCCGTTCGCGAGATATGAGTGTTTGAAGCTAAGAAATGGTTGTGAAGAGAACAAATTTTTCGCAATTCTGCTGCTCCAAACGCTTAACCAGAATGGCCTAGGGAAAAAATACGCATACCGTTGTAATCGGGCGAGTTTCTACTTTCAGTTACAATAGGAATTTTTGGATTAAGCCAATCCGTTCGCGAGATATGGGACTTTGAAGCTAAGAAATGGTTGACAAGACAACAAATTTTCCGCAATTCTGCTGCTGCAATCGCTTATCCAGAATGGCCTAGGGAAAAAATACACATACCGTTGTAATCGGGCGAGTTTCTACTTTCAGATGCAATAGGAATTTTTGGGTTAAGCCAATCCGTTCGCGAGATATGGGAGTTTGAAGACAAGAAATGGTTGAGAAGGCAAAAAATTTTTCGCAATTCTGCTGTTCCAAACGCTTAACCAGAATTGCCTAGGGAAAAAATACACATACCGTTGTAATCGGGCGAGTTTCTACTTTCAGATGCAATAGGAATTTTTGGGTTAGGTCAATCCGTTCGTGACATATGGCAGTTTGAAGATAAGAAATGGTTGAGAAGACAACAAATTTTTCGCAATTCTGCTGCTCCAAACGCTTAACCAGAATGGCCTAGGGAAAAAATACGCATACAGTTGTAATCGGGCGAGTTACTACTTTCAGACGCAGCAGGAATTTTTGTGTTTGGTCAATACGTTCGCGAGATATGGGAGTTTGAAGCTAAGAAATGGTTGAGAAGAGAACAAATTTTTCGCAATTCTGCTGCTCCAAACGCTTAACCAGAATGGCCTAGGGAAAAAATACACATACCGTTGTAATCGGGCGAGTGTCTACTTTCAGATGCAACAGGAATTTTTGGGTTAGGTCAATCCGTTCGCGAGATATGGGACTTTGAAGCTAAGAAATGTTTGGGAAGGCAAAAAATTTTTCGCAATTCTGCTGCTCCAAACGCTTAACCAGAATGGCCTAGGGAAAAAATACGCATACCGTTGTAATCGGGCGAGATTCTACTTTCAGATGAAATCGGAATTTTTGGGTTAGGTCAATCCGTTCGCGACATATGGCAGTTTGAAGCTAAGAAATGGTTGAGAAAACAACAAATTTTTCGCAATTCTGCTGCTCCAAACGCTTAACCAGAATGGCCTAGGGAAAAAATACGCATACCCTTGTAATCGGGCGAGCTTCTACTTTCAATTGCAAAAGGAATTATTGGATTAGGTCAATCCGTTCGCGAGATATGGCAGTTCGAAGCTAAGAAATGGTTGAGAAGAGAACAAAGTTTCGCAATTCTGCTGCTCCAAACGCTTAACCAGAATGGCCTAGGGAAAAGATACATATACCGTTGTAATCGGGCGTGTTTCTACTTTCAGTGGCAATAGGAATTTTTGGGTTAGGTCAATCCGTTCGCGAGATATGGGACTTTGAAGACAAGAAATGGTTGAGAAGAGAACAAATTTTTCGCAATTCTGCTGCTCCAATCGCTTAACCAGTATGGCCTAGGGGAAAAATACACATACCGTTGTAATCGGGCGTGTTTCTACTTTCAAATGCAATAGGAATTTTTGGGTTAGTTCAATCCGTTCGCGAGATATGAGAGCTTGAAGCTAAGAAATGGTTGAGAAGAGAACAAATTTTTCGCAATTCTGCTGCTCCAGACGCTTAACCAGAATGGCCTAGGGAAAAAATACGCATACCGTTGTAATCGGGCGAGTTTCTACTTTCAGTTACAATAGGAGTTTTTGGATTAAGCCAATCCGTTCGCGAGATATGGGACTTTGAAGCTAAGAAATGGTTGACAAGACAACAAATTTTCCGCACTTCTGCTGCTCCAATCGCTTATCCAGAATGGCCTAGGGGAAAAATACACGTACCGTTGTAATCGGTCGAGTTTCTACTTTCAGATGCAATAGGAATTTTTGGATTAGGTCAATCCGTTCGCGAGATATGGTGGTTTGAAGCTAAGAAATGGTTGAGAAGAGAACAAATTTTTCGCAATTCTGCTGCTCCAGACGCTTAACCAGAATGGCCTAGGGAAAAAATACACATAACGTTGTAATCGGGCGAGATTCTACTTTCAGATGCAATAGGAATTTTTGGATTAGGTCAATCCGTTCGCGAGATATGGGAGTTTGAAGACAAGAAATGGTTGAGAAGGCAAAAAATTTTTCGCAATTCTGCTGCTCCAAACGCTTAACCAGAATGGCCTAGGGGAATAATACATATACCGTTGTAATCGGGCGTGTTTCTACTTTCAGTTGCAATAGGAATTTTTGGGTTAGGTCAATCCGTTCGCGAGATATGGGACTTTGAAGCTAAGAAATGTTTGACAAGACAACAAATTTTCCGCACTTCTGCTGCTCCAATCGCTTATCCAGAATGGCCTATGGGAAAAATACACGTAGCGTTGTAATCGGGCGAGTTTCTACTTTCAAATGCAATAGGAATTTTTGGGTTAGGTCAATCCGTTCGCGAGATATGGCAGTTCGAAGCTAAGAAATGGTTGAGAAGAGAACAAATTTTTCGCAATTCTGCCGTTCCAAACGCTTAACCAGAATGGCATAGGGAAAAAATACACATACCGTTGTAATCGGGCGAGTTCCTACTTTCTGATGCAATAGGAATTTTTGGATTAGGGCAATCCGTTCGTGACATATGGCAGTTTGAAGCTAAGAAATGGTTGAGAAGACAACAAATTTTTCTCAATTCTGGTGCTCCAAACGCTTAACCAGAATGGCCTAGGGAAAAAATACGCATACCGTTGTAATCGGGCGAGTTTCTACTTTCTAATGCAATAGGAATTTTTGGGTTAGGTCAATCCGTTCGCGAGATATGGGAGTTTAAAGCCAAGAAATGGTTGAGAAGGCAAAAATTTTTTCGCAATTCTGCTGCTTCAAACGCATAACCAGTACAGCCTAGGGAAAAAATACACGTACCGTTGTAATCGGGCGAGTTTCTACTTTCAGATGCAATAGGAATTTTTGGATTAGGGCAATCCGTTCGTGACATATGGCAGTTTGAAGCTAAGAAATGGTTGAGAAGACAACAAATTTTTCTCAATTCTGGTGCTCCAAACGCTTAACCAGAATGGCCTAGGGAAAAAATACGCATACCGTTGTAATCGGGCGAGTTTCTACTTTCTAATGCAATAGGAATTTTTGGGTTAGGTCAATCCGTTCGCGAGATATGGTGGTTTGAAGCTAAGAAATGGTTGAGAAGAGAACAAATTTTTCGCAATTCTGCTGCTCCAGACGCTTAACCAGAATGGCCTAGGGAAAAAATACACATACCGTTGTAATCGGGCGAGTTTCTACTTTCAGATGCAATAGGAATTTTTGGATTAGGTCAATCCGTTCGCGAGATATGGAACTTTGAAGCTAAGAAATGGTTGACAAGACAACAAATTTTCCGCACTTCTGCTGCTCCAATCGCTTATCCAGAATGGCCTAGGGGAAAAATACACGTACCGTTGTAATCGGGCGAGTTTCTACTTTCAAATGCAATAGGAATTTTTGGGTTAGGTCAATCCGTTCGCGAGATATGGCAGTTCGAAGCTAAGAAATGGTTGAGAAGAGAACAAATTTTTCGCAATTCTGCTGCTCCAAACGCTTAACCAGAATGGCATAGGGAAAAAATACACATACCGTTGTAATCGGGCGAGTTCCTACTTTCAGATGCAATAGGAATTTTTGGATTAGGTCAATCCGTTCGTGACATATGGCAGTTTGAAGCTAAGAAATGGTTGAGAAGACAACAAATTTTTCGTAATTCTGCTGCTCCAAACGCTTAACCAGAATGGCCTGGGGAAAAAATACATATACCGTTGTAATCGGGCGTGTTTCTACTTTCAGTTGCAATAGGAATTTATGAGTTAGGTCAATCCGTTCGCGAGATATGGGACTTTGAAGCTAAGAAATGTTTGGGAAGGCGAAAAATTTTTCTCAATTCTGCTGCTCCAAACGCTTATCCAGAATGGCCTAGGGAAAAAATACACATACCGTCGTAATCGGGCGAGATTCTACTTTCAGATGCAATGGGAATTTTTGGGTTAGGTCAATCCATTCGCGACATATGGCAGTTTGAAGCTAAGAAATGGTTGAGAAGACAACAAATTTTTCGTAATTCTGCTGCTCCAAACGCTTAACCAGAATGGCCTAGGGGAAAAATACGCATACAGTTGTAATCGGGCGTGTTTCTACTTTCAGTTGCAATAGGAATTTTTGGGTTAGGTCAATCCGTTCGCGAGATATGGGACTTTGAAGCTAAGAAATGTTTGGGAAGGCAAAAAATTTTTCGCAATTCTGCAGCTCCAATCGCTTAACCAGAATGGCCTAGGGGAAAAATACACATACCGTTGTAATCGGGCGTGTTTCTACTTTCAAATGCAATAGGAATTTTTGGGTTAGTTCAATCCGTTCGCGAGATATGAGAGTTTGAAGCTAAGAAATGGTTGAGAAGAGAACAAATTTTTCGCAATTCTGCTGCTCCAGACGCTTAACCAGAATGGCCTAGGGAAAAAATACGCATACCGTTGTAATCGGGCGAGTTTCTACTTTCAGTTACAATAGGAATTTTTGGATTACGCCAATCCGTTCGCGAGATATGGGACTTTGAAGCTAAGAAATGGTTGACAAGACAACAAATTTTCCGCACTTCTGCTGCTCCAATCGCTTATCCAGAATGGCCTAGGGGAAAAATACACGTACCGTTGTAATCGGGCGAGTTTCTACTTTCATATGCAATAGGAATTTTTGGGTTAGGTCAATCCGTTCGCGAGATATGGGACTTTGAAGACAAGAAATGGTTGAGAAGAGAACAAATTTTTCGCAATTCTGCTGCTCCAAACGCTTAACCAGAACGGCCTAGGGAAAAAATACACATACCGTTGTAATCGGTCGAGTTTCTACTTTCAGATACAATAGGAATTTTTGGGTTAGGTCAATCCGTTCGTGACATATGGCAGGTTGAAATAAGAAACGGTTGAGAAGACAACAAATTTTTCGCAAGTCTGCTGCTCCAAACGCTTAACCAGAATGGCCTAGGGAAAAAATACACATACCGTTGTTATCGGGCGAGTTTCTATTTTCAGATGCAATAGGAATTTTTGGGTTAGGTCAATCCGTTCGCGAGATATGGGAGTTTAAAGCCAAGAAATGGTTGAGAAGGCAAAAATTTTTTCGCAATTCTGCTGCTTCAAACGCATAACCAGTACAGCCTAGGGAAAAAATACATATACCGTTGTAATCGGGCGTGTTTCTACTTTCAGTGGCAATAGGAATTTTTGGGTTAGGTCAATCCGTTCGCGAGATATGGGACTTTGAAGACAAGAAATGGTTGAGAAGAGAACAAATTTTTCGCAATTCTGCTGCTCCAATCGCTTAACCAGTATGGCCTAGGGGAAAAATACACATACCGTTGTAATCGGGCGTGTTTCTACTTTCAAATGCAATAGGAATTTTTGGGTTAGTTCAATCCGTTCGCGAGATATGAGAGTTTGAAGCTAAGAAATGGTTGAGAAGAGAACAAATTTTTCGCAATTCTGCTGCTCCAGACGCTTAACCAGAATGGCCTAGGGAAAAAATACGCATACCGTTGTAATCGGGCGAGTTTCTACTTTCAGTTACAATAGGAGTTTTTGGATTAAGCCAATCCGTTCGCGAGATATGGGACTTTGAAGCTAAGAAATGGTTGACAAGACAACAAATTTTCCGCACTTCTGCTGCTCCAATCGCTTATCCAGAATGGCCTAGGGGAAAAATACACGTACCGTTGTAATCGGTCGAGTTTCTACTTTCAGATGCAATAGGAATTTTTGGGTTAGGTCAATCCGTTCGTGATATATGGCAGTTTGAAGATAAGAAATGGTTGAGAAGACAACAAATTTTTCGCAATTCTGCTGCTCCAAACGCTTAACCAGAATGGCCTAGGGGAAAAATACACGTACCGTTGTAATCGGGCGAGTTTCTACTTTCTAATGCAATAGGAATTTTTGGGTTAGTTCAATCCGTTCGCGAGATATGAGTGTTTGAAGCTAAGAAATGGTTGTGAAGAGAACAAATTTTTCGCAATTCTGCTGCTCCAAACGCTTAACCAGAATGGCCTAGGGAAAAAATACGCATACCGTTGTAATCGGGCGAGATTCTACTTTCAGATGAAATCGGAATTTTTGGGTTAGGTCAATCCGTTCGCGACATATGGCAGTTTGAAGCTAAGAAATGGTTGAGAAGACAACAAATTTTTCGCAATTCTGCTGCTCCAAACGCTTAACCAGAATGGCCTAGGGAAAAAATACGCATACCCTTGTAATCGGGCGAGCTTCTACTTTCAATTGCAAAAGGAATTTTTGGATTAGGTCAATCCGTTCGCGAGATATGGCAGTTCGAAGCTAAGAAATGGTTGAGAAGAGAACAAAGTTTCGCAATTCTGCTGCTCCAAACGCTTAACCAGAATGGCCTAGGGAAAAAATACATATACCGTTGTAATCGGGCGTGTTTCTACTTTCAGATGCAATAGGAATTTTTGGGTTAGGTCAATCCGTTCGCGACATATGGCAGTTTGAAGCTAAGAAATGGTTGAGAAGACAACAAATTTTTCGCAATTCTGCTGCTCCAAACGCTTAACCAGAATGGCCTAGGGAAAAAATACACATACCGTTGTAATCTGGCGAGTTTCTACTTTCAGACGCAGCAGGAATTTTTGTGCTTGGTCAATCCGTTCGCGAGATATGGGACTTTGAAGCTAAGAAATGGTTGACAAGACAACAAATTTGCCGCACTTCTGCTGCTCAAATCGCTTATCCAGAATGGCCTAGGGGAAAAATACACGTACCGTTGTAATCGGTCGAGTTTCTACTTTCAGATGCAATAGGAATTTTCGGGTTAGGTCAATCCGTTCGTGATATATGGCAGTTTGAAGATAAGAAATGGTTGAGAAGACAACAAATTTCTCGCTATTCTGCTGCTCCAAACGCTTAACCAGAATGGCCTAGGGAAAAAATACACATACCGTTGTAATCGGGCGAGTTTCTACTTTCAGATGCAATAGGAATTTTTGGGTTAGGTCAATCCGTTCGCGAGATATGGGAGTTTGAAGACAAGAAATGGTTGAGAAGGCAAAAAATTTTTCGCAATTCTGCTGCTCCAAACGCTTAACCAGAATGGCCTAGGGGAAAAATACATATACCGTTGTAATCGGGCGTGTTTCTACTTTCAGTTGCAATAGGAATTTTTGGGTTAGGTCAATCCGTTCGCGAGATATGGGACTTTGAAGCTAAGAAATGTTTGGGAAGGCAAAAAATTTTTCGCAATTCTGCTGCTCCAAACGCTTAACCAGAATGGCCTAGGGAAAAAATACACATACCGTTGTAATCTGGCGAGATTCTACTTTCAGATGCAATAGGAATTTTTGGGTTAGGTCAATCCGTTCGCGAGATATGGGCCTTTGAAGCTAAGAAATGTTTGGGAAGGCAAAAAATTTTTCGCAATTCTGCTGCTCCAATCGCTTAACCAGAATGGCCTAGGGGAAAAATACACATACCGTTGTAATCGGGCGTGTTTCTACTTTCAAATGCAATAGGAATTTTTGGGTTAGTTCAATCCGTTCGCGAGATATGAGAGTTTGAAGCTAAGAAATGGCTGAGAAGAGAACAAATTTTTCGCAATTCTGCTGCTCCAGGCGCTTAACCAGAATGGCCAAGGGAAAAAATACGCATGCCGTTGTATTCGCGCGAGTTTCTACTTTCAGTTACAATAGGAATTTTTGGATTAAGCCAATCCGTTCGCGAGATATGGGACTTTGACGCTAAGAAATGGTTGACAAGACAACAAATTTTCCGCACTTCTGCTGCTCCAATCGCTTATCCAGAATGGCCTAGGGGAAAAATACACGTACCGTTGTAATCGGGCGAGATTCTACTTTCAGATGCAATAGGAATTTTTGGGTTAGGTCAATCCGTTCGCGACATATGGCAGTTTGAAGCTAAGAAATGGTTGAGAAGACAACAAATTTTTCGCAATTCTGCTACTCCAAACGCTTCACCAGAATGGCCTAGGGGAAAAATACGCATACAGTTGTAATCGGGCGAGTTTCTACTTTCAGACGCAGCAGGAATTTTTGTGTTTGGTCATTCCGTTCGCGTGATGTGGGAGTTTGAAGCTAAGAAATGGTTGAGAAGACAACAAATTTTTCGCAATTCTGCTGCTCCAAACGCTTAACCAGAATGGCCTAGGGGAAAAATACACGTACCATTGTAATCGGGCGAGTTTCTACTTTCAAATGCAATAGGAATTTTTGGGTTAGGTCAATCCGTTCGCGAGATATGGCAGTTCGAAGCTAAGAAATGGTTGAGAAGAGAACAAAGTTTCGCAATTCTGCTGCTCCAAACGCTTAACCAGAATGGCCTACGGGGAAAATACACATACCGTTGTTATCGGGCGAGTTTCTACTTTCAGATGCAATAGGAATTTTTGGGTTAGGTCAATCCGTTCGCGAGATATGGGAGTTTAAAGCGAAGAAATGGTTGAGAAGGCAAAAATTTTTTCGCAATTCTGCTGCTTCAAACGCATAACCAGTATAGCCTAGGGAAAAAATAAATATACCGTTGTAATCGGGCGTGTTTCTACTTTCAGTGGCAATAGGAATTTTTGGGTTAGGTCAATCCGTTCGCGAGATATGGGACTTTGAAGCTAAGAAATGTTTGGGAAGGCAAAAAATTTTTCGCAATTCTGCTGCTCCAAACGCTTAACCAGAATGGCCTAGGGAAAAAATACACATACCGTTGTAATCGGGCGAGATTCTACTTTCAGATGCAATAGGAATTTTTGGGTTAGGTCAATCCGTTCGCGACATATGGCAGTTTGAAGCTAAGAAATGGTTGAGAAGACAACAAATTTTTCGCAATTCTGCTGCTCCAAACGCTTAACCAGAATGGCGTAGGGGAAAAATACGCATACAGTTGTAATCGGGCGAGTTTCTACTTTCAGACGCAGCAGGAATTTTTGTGTTTGGTCAATCCGTTCGCGTGATGTGGGAGTTTGAAGCTAAGAAATGGTTGAGAAGACAACAAATTTTTCGCAATTCTGCTGCTCCAAACGCTTAACCAGAATGGCCTAGGGGAAAAATACACGTACCGTTGTAATCGGGCGAGTTTCTACTTTCTAATGCAATAGGAATTTTTGGGTTAGGCCAATCCGTTCGCGAGATATGGTAGTTTGAAGACAAGAAATGGTTGAGAAGGCAAAAAATTTTTCGCAATTCTGCTGCTCAAAACGCTTAACCAGAATGGCCTAGGGAAAAAATACACATACCGTTGTAATCGGGAGAGTTTCTACTTTCAGATGCAATAGGAATTTTTGTGTTAGGTCAATCCGTTCGTGACATATGGCAGTTTGAAGATAAGGAATGGTTGAGAAGACAACAAATTTTTCGCAATTCTGCTGCTCCAAACGCTTAACCAGAATGGCCTAGGGGAAAAATACACGTACCGTTGTAATCGGGCGAGTTTCTACTTTCAACTGCAATAGGAATTTTTGGGTTAGGTCAATCCGTTCGCGAGATATGGTAGTTTGAAGCTAAGAAATGGTTGAGAAGAGAACAAACTTTTCGCAATTCTGCTGCTCCAAACGCTTAACCAGAATGGCCTAGGGAAAAAATACACATACCGTTGTTATCGGGCGAGTTTCTACTTTCAGATGCAATAGGAATTTTTGGGTTAGGTCAATCCGTTCGCGAGATATGGGAGTTTAAAGCGAAGAAATGGTTGAGAAGGCAAAAATTTTTTCGCCACTCTGCTGCTTCAAACGCATAACCAGTATAGCCTAGGGAAAAAATACATATACCGTTGTAATCGGGCGTGTTTCTACTTTCAGTGGCAATAGGAATTTTTGGGTTAGGTCAATCCGTTCGCGAGATATGGGACTTTGAAGCTAAGAAATGTTTGGGAAGGCAAACAATTTTTCGCAATTCTGCTGCTCCAAACGTTTAACCAGAATGGCCTAGGGAAAAAATACACATACCGTTGTAATCGGGCGAGATTCTACTTTCAGATGCAATAGGAATTTTTGGGTTAGGTCAATCCGTTCGCGACATATGGCAGTTTGAAGCTAAGAAATGGTTGAGAAGACAACAAATTTTTCGCAATTCTGCTGCTCCAAACGCTTAACCAGAATGACCTAGGGGAAAAATACGCATACAGTTGTAATCGGGCGAGTTTCTACTTTCAGACGCAGCAGGAATTTTTGTGTTTGGTCAATCCGTTCGCGTGATGTGGGAGTTTGAAGCTAAGAAATGTTTGAGAAGACAACAAATTTTTCGCAATTCTGCTGCTCCAAACGCTTAACCAGAATGCCCTAGGGGAAAAATACACGTACCGTTGTAATCGGGCGAGTTTCTACTTTCTAATGCAATAGGAATTTTTGGGTTAGTTCAATCCGTTCGCGAGATATGAGTGTTTGAAGCTAAGAAATGGTTGAGAAGAGAACAAATTTTTCGCAATTCTGCTGCTCCAAACGCTTAACCAGAATGGCATGGGAGAAAATACACATACCGTTGTAATCGGACGCGTTTCTACTTTCAGTTACAATAGGAATTTTTGGGTTAGGTCAATCCGTTCGCGAGATATGGGACTTTGAATCTAAGAAATGGTTGACGACACAACAAATTTTTGGCACTTCAGCTGCTCCAATCGCCTAATCAGAACGGCCTAGGGGAAAAATACACTTACCGTTTTAATCGGACGAGTTTCTACTATCAAATGCAATAGGAGTTTTTGGGTTAGGCCAATCCGTTCGCGAGATATCGGAGTTTGAAGAAAAGAAATGGTTGAGAAGGCAAAAAATTTTTCGCAATTCTGCAGCTCCAAACGCTTAACCAGAATGGCCCAGGGAAAAAATACACACACCGTTGTAATCGGGCGAGCCTCTACTTTCAGATGCAATAGGAATTTTTGGGTTAGGTCAATTCGTTCGCGACATATGGGAGCTTGAAGCTAAGAAATGGTTGACAAGACAACAAATTTTTCGCACTTCAGCTGCTCCAAACGCTTAACCAGAATGGCCTAGGGGAAAAATACACGTACCGTTGTAATCGGGCGAGTTTCTACTTTCTAATGCAATAGGAATTTTTGGGTTAGGCCAATCCGTTCGCGAGATATGGTAGTTTGAAGACAAGAAATGGTTGAGAAGGCAAAAAATTTTTCGCAATTCTGCTGCTCCAAACGCTTAACCAGAATGGCCTAGGGAAAAAATACACATACCGTTGTAATCGGGCGAGTTTCTACTTTCAGATGCAATAGGAATTTTTGTGTTAGGTCAATCCGTTCGTGACATATGGCAGTTTGAAGATAAGAAATGGTTGAGAAGACAACAAATTTTTCGCAATTCTGCTGCTCCAAACGCTTAACCAGAATGGCCTAGGGAAAAAATACGCATACAGTTGTAATCGGGCGAGTTACTACTTTCAGACGCAGCAGGAATTTTTGGATTAGGTCAATCCGTTCGCGAGATATGGGACTTTGAAGCTAAGAAATGGTTGACAAGACAACAAATTTTCCGCACTTCTGCTGCTCCAATCGCTTATCCAGAATGGCCTAGTGGAAAAATACACGTACCGTTGTAATCGGGCGTGTTTCTACTTTCAAATGCAATAGGAATTTTTGGGTTAGGTCAATCCGTTCGCGAGATATGGCAGTTCGAAGCTAAGAAATGGTTGAGAAGAGAACAAAGTTTCGCAATTCTGCTGCTCCAAACGCTTAACCAGAATGGCCTAGGGAAAGAATACTTATACCGTTGTAATCGGACGTGTTTCTACTTTCAGTTGCAATAGGAATTTTTGGGTTAGGTCAATCCGTTCGCGACATATGGCAGTTTGAAGCTAAGAAATGGTTGAGAAGACAACAAATTTTTCGCAATTCTGCTGCTCCAAACGCTTAACCAGAATGGCCTAGGGAAAAAATACACATACCGTTGTAATCGGGCGAGTTTCTACTTTCAGACGCAGCAGGAATTTTTGTGTTTGGTCAATCCGTTCGCGAGATATGGGACTTTGAAGCTAAGAAATGGTTGACAAGACAACAAATTTGCCGCACTTCTGCTGCTCCAATCGCTTATCCAGAATGGCCTAGGGGAAAAATACACGTACCGTTGTAATCGGGCGAGTTTCTACTTTCAACTGCAATAGGAATTTTTGGGTTAGGTCAATCCGTTCGCGAGATATGGTAGTTTGAAGCTAAGAAATGGTTGAGAAGAGAACAAACTTTTCGCAATTCTTCTGCTCCAAACGCTTAACCAGAATGGCCTAGGGAAAAAATACACATACCGTTGTTATCGGGCGAGTTTCTACTTTCAGATGCAATAGGAATTTTTGGGTTAGGTCAATCCGTTCGCGAGATATGGGAGTTTAAAGCGAAGAAATGGTTGAGAAGGCAAAAATTTTTTCGCCACTCTGCTGCTTCAAACGCATAACCAGTATAGCCTAGGGAAAAAATACATATACCGTTGTAATCGGGCGTGTTTCTACTTTCAGTGGCAATAGGAATTTTTGGGTTAGGTCAATCCGTTCGCGAGATATGGGACTTTGAAGCTAAGAAATGTTTGGGAAGGCAAACAATTTTTCGCAATTCTGCTGCTCCAAACGTTTAACCAGAATGGCCTAGGGAAAAAATACACATACCGTTGTAATCGGGCGTGTTTCTACATTCAAATGCAATAGGAATTTTTGTGTTATGTCAATCCTTTCGCGAGATATGGGAGTTCGAAGCCAAGAAATATTTGGGAAGGCAAACAATTTTTCGCAATTCTGCTGCTCCAAACTCTTAGCCAGAATGGCCTAGGGAAAAAATACACATACCGTTGTAATCGGGCGAGTTTCTACTTTCAGGTGCAATAGGAATTTTTGGGTTAGGTCAATCCGTTCGCGACATACGGGAGTTTGAAGCTAAGAAATGGTTGAGAAGACAACAAATTTTTCGCAATTCTGCTGCTCCAAACGCTTAAGCTGAGTGGGCTGGGGATAAAATACCCATACCGTTGTAATCGGACGAGTTTCTAATTTCAGTTACAATAGCAATTTTTGGGTTAGGTCAATCCGTTCGCGAGATGTGGGACTTTGAAGATAAGAAATGGTTGACAGGACAACAAATTTTTCGCACTTCTGCTGCTCCAATCGCTTAACCAGAATGGCCTAGGGGAAAAATACACGTACCGTTGTAATCGGGCGAGTTTCTACTTTCAAATGCAATAGGAATTTTTGTGTTATGTCAATCCGTTCGCGAGATATGGGAGTTCGAAGCCAAGAAACATTTGGGAAGGCAAACAATATTTCGCAATTCTGCTGCTCCAAACTCTTAGCCAGAATGGCCTAGGGAAAAAATACACGTACCGTTGTAATCGGGCGAGTTTCTACTTTCAAATGCAATAGGAATTTTTGAGTTAGGTCAATCCGTTCGCGAGATATGGGAGTTTGAAGCTAAGAAATGGTTGAGAAGAGAACAAATTTTTCGCTATTCTGCTGCTCCAAACGCTTAACCAGAATGGCCCAGGGAAAAAATACACATACCGTTGTAATCGGACGAGTTTCTACTTTCAGTTACAATAGGAATTTTTGGGTTAGGTCAATCCGTTCGCGAGATATGGGACTTTGAATCTAAGAAATGGTTGACAAGACAACAAATTTTTCGCACTTCTGCTGCTCCAATCGCTTAATCAGAACGGCCTAGGGGAAAAATACACATACGGTTGTAATCGGGCGAGTTTCTACTTTCATACGCAGCAGGAATTTTTGGGTTTGGTCAATCCGTTCGCGAGATATGGGACTTTGAAGCTAAGAAATGGTTGAGAAGACAACAAGTTTTTCGCAATTCTGCTGCTCCAAACGCTTAAGCTGAGTGGGCTGGGGATAAAATACCCATACCGTTGTAATCGGACGAGTTTCTACTTTCAGTTACAATAGGAATTTTTTGGTTAGGTCAATCCGTTCGCGAGATGTGGGACTTTGAAGATAAGAAATGGTTGACAGGACAACAAATTTTTCGCACTTCTGCTGCTCCAATCGCTTAACCAGAATGGCCTAGGGGAAAAATACACGTACCGTTGTAATCGGGCGAGTTTCTACTTTCAAATGCAATAGGAATTTTTGTGTTATGTCAATCCGTTCGCGAGATATGGGAGTTCGAAGCCAAGAAACATTTGGGAAGGCAAACAATATTTCGCAATTCTGCTGCTCCAAACTCTTAGCCAGAATGGCCTAGGGGAAAAATACACGTACCGTTGTAATCGGGCGAGTTTCTAGTTTCAAATGCAATAGGAATTTTTGTGTTATGCCAATCCGTTCGTGAGATATGGGAGTTTGAAGACAAGAATGGTTGAGAAGGCAAAAAATTTTTCGCAATTCTGCTGCACCGAACGCTTAACCAGAATGGCCTAGCGAAAAAATACACATACCGTTGTAATCGGGCGAGTTGCTACTTTCAGATGCAACAGGAATTTTTGGGTTAGGTCAATCCGTTCGCGAGATATGGGATTTTGAAACTAAGAAATGGTTGAGAAGACAACAAATTTTTCGCACTTCTGCTGCTCCAAACGCTTAACCAGAATGGCCCAGGGAAAAAATACACATACCGTTGTAACCGGGCGAGTTTTTAATTTCAGATGCAATAGGAATTTTTGGGTTAGGTCAATCCGTTCGCGAGATATGGGACATTGAAGCTAAGAAATTATTGAGAAGACAACAAATCTTTCGCACTTCTGCTGCTCCAAACGCTTAACCAGAATGGCCTAGGGAAAAAATACCCATACCTTTGTAATCGGACGAGTTTCTACTTTCAGTTACAATACGAATTTTTGGGTTAGGTCAATCCGTTCGCGAGATATGGGACATTGAAGCTAAGAAATTATTGAGAAGACAACAAATCTTTCGCACTTCTGCTGCTCCAAACGCTTAACCAGAATGGCCTAGGGAAAAAATACCCATACCTTTGTAATCGGACGAGTTTCTACTTTCAGTTACAATACGAATTTTTGGGTTAGGTCAATCCGTTCGCGAGATATGGGACTTTGAATCTAAGAAATGGTTGACAAGACAACAAATTTTTCGCACTTCTGCTGCTCCAATCGCTTAATCAGAACGGCCTAGGGGAAAAATACACATACGGTTGTAATCGGGCGAGTTTCTACTTTCATACGCAGCAGGAATTTTTGGGTTTGGTCAATCCGTTCGCGAGATATGGAACATTGAAGCTAAGAAATTGTTGAGAAGACAACAAATCTTTCGCACTTCTGCTGCTCCAAACGCTTAACCAGAATGGCCTAGGGAAAAAATTCCCATACCTTAGTAATCGGACGAGTTTCTACTTTCAGTTACAATAGGAATTTTTGGGTTAGGTCAATCCGTTCGCGAGATATGGGAGTTTGAAGACAAGAAATGGTTGAGAAGGCAAAAAACTTTTCGCAATTCTGCTGCTCCAAATGCTTAGCCAGAATGGGCTAGGGAAAAAATACACATACCGTTGTAATCGGGCGAGTTTCTACTTTCAGATGCAACAGGAATTTTTGGGTTAGGTCAATCCGTTCGCGAGATATGGGAGTTTGAAGCTAAGAACTGGTTGAGAAGACAACAAATTTTTCGCACTTCTGCTGCTCCAAACGCTTAACCAGAATGGCCCAGGGAAAAAATACACATACCGTTGTAATCGGGCGAGTTTCTGCTTTCAGATGCAATAGGAATTTTTGGGTTAGGTCAATCCGTTCGCGAGATATGGGACATTGAAGCTAAGAAATGGTTGAGAAGACAACAAATTTTTCGCACTTCTGCTGCTCCAAACGCTTAACCAGAATGGCCTAGGGGAAAAATTCACACACCGTTGTAATCGGGCGAGCTTCTACTTTCAAATGCAATAGGAATTTTTGGGTTAGGTAAATCCGTTCGCGAGATATGAGAGTTTGAAGCTAAGAAATGGTTGAGAAGACAACAAGTTTTTCGCAATTCTGCTGCTCCAAACGCTTAAGCTGAGTGGGCTGGGGATAAAATACCCATACCGTTGTAATCGGACGAGTTTCTACTTTCAGTTACAATAGGAATTTTTTGGTTAGGTCAATCCGTTCGCGAGATGTGGGACTTTGAAGATAAGAAATGGTTGACAGGACAACAAATTTTTCGCACTTCTGCTGCTCCAATCGCTTAACCAGAATGGCCTAGGGGAAAAATACACGTACCGTTGTAATTGGGCGAGTTTCTACTTTCAGATGCAACAGGAATTTTTGGGTTAGGTCAATCCGTTCGCGAGATATGGGAGTTTGAAGCTAAGAACTGGTTGAGAAGACAACAAATTTTTCGCACTTCTGCTGCTCCAAACCCTTAACCAGAATGGCCCAGGGAAAAAATGCACATACCGTTGTAACCGGGCGAGTTTTTAATTTCAGATGCAATAGGAATTTTTGGGTTAGGTCAATCCGTTCGCGAGATATGGGACATTGAAGCTAAGAAATTATTGAGAAGACAACAAATTTTTCGCACTTCTGCTGCTCCAATCGCTTAATCAGAACGGCCTAGGGGAAAAATACACATACGGTTGTAATCGGGCGAGTTTCTACTTTCATACGCAGCAGGAATTTTTGGGTTTGGTCAATCCGTTCGCGAGATATGGAACATTGAAGCTAAGAAATTGTTGAGAAGACAACAAATCTTTCGCACTTCTGCTGCTCCAAACGCTTAACCAGAATGGCCTAGGGAAAAAATTCCCATACCTTTGTAATCGGACGAGTTTCTACTTTCAGTTACAATAGGAATTTTTGGGTTAGGTCAATCCGTTCGCGAGATATGGGAGTTTGAAGACAAGAAATGGTTGAGAAGGCAAAAAACTTTTCGCAATTCTGCTGCTCCAAATGCTTAGCCAGAATGGGCTAGGGAAAAAATACACATACCGTTGTAATCGGGCGAGTTTCTACTTTCAGATGCAACAGGAATTTTTGGGTTAGGTCAATCCGTTCGCGAGATATGGGAGTTTGAAGCTAAGAACTGGTTGAGAAGACAACAAATTTTTCGCACTTCTGCTGCTCCAAACGCTTAACCAGAATGGCCCAGGGAAAAAATACACATACCGTTGTAATCGGGCGAGTTTCTGCTTTCAGATGCAATAGGAATTTTTGGGTTAGGTCAATCCGTTCGCGAGATATGGGACATTGAAGCTAAGAAATGGTTGAGAAGACAACAAATTTTTCGCACTTCTGCTGCTCCAAACGCTTAACCAGAATGGCCTAGGGGAAAAATTCACACACCGTTGTAATCGGGCGAGCTTCTACTTTCAAATGCAATAGGAATTTTTGGGTTAGGTAAATCCGTTCGCGAGATATGAGAGTTTGAAGCTAAGAAATGGTTGAGAAGACAACAAGTTTTTCGCAATTCTGCTGCTCCAAACGCTTAAGCTGAGTGGGCTGGGGATAAAATACCCATACCGTTGTAATCGGACGAGTTTCTACTTTCAGTTACAATAGGAATTTTTTGGTTAGGTCAATCCGTTCGCGAGATGTGGGACTTTGAAGATAAGAAATGGTTGACAGGACAACAAATTTTTCGCACTTCTGCTGCTCCAATCGCTTAACCAGAATGGCCTAGGGGAAAAATACACGTACCGTTGTAATTGGGCGAGTTTCTACTTTCAGATGCAACAGGAATTTTTGGGTTAGGTCAATCCGTTCGCGAGATATGGGAGTTTGAAGCTAAGAACTGGTTGAGAAGACAACAAATTTTTCGCACTTCTGCTGCTCCAAACCCTTAACCAGAATGGCCCAGGGAAAAAATGCACATACCGTTGTAATCGGGCGAGCTTCTGCTTTCAGATGCAATAGGAATTTTTGGGTTAGGTCAATCCGTTCGCGAGATATGGGACATTGAAGCTAAGAAATGGTTGAGAAGACAACAAATTTTTCGCACTTCTGCTGCTCCAATCGCTTAATCAGAACGGCCTAGGGGAAAAATACACATACGGTTGTAATCGGGCGAGTTTCTACTTTCATACGCAGCAGGAATTTTTGGGTTTGGTCAATCCGTTCGCGAGATATGGGACTTTGAAGCTAAGAAATGGCTGAGAAGACAACAAGTTTTTCGCAATTCTGCTGCTCCAAACGCTTAAGCTGAGTGGGCTGGGGATAAAATACCCATACCGTTGTAATCGGACGAGTTTCTACTTTCAGTTACAATAGGAATTTTTTGGTTAGGTCAATCCGTTCGCGAGATGTGGGACTTTGAAGATAAGAAATGGTTGACAGGACAACAAATTTTTCGCACTTCTGCTGCTCCAATCGCTTAACCAGAATGGCCTAGGGGAAAAATACACGTACCGTTGTAATCGGGCGAGTTTCTAGTTTCAAATGCAATAGGAATTTTTGTGTTATGCCAATCCGTTCGTGAGATATGGGAGTTTGAAGACAAGAAATGGTTGAGAAGGCAAAAAATTTTTCGCAATTCTGCTGCACCGAACGCTTAACCAGAATGGCCTAGCGAAAAAATACACATACCGTTGTAATCGGGCGAGTTGCTACTTTCAGATGCAACAGGAATTTTTGGGTTAGGTCAATCCGTTCGCGAGATATGGGATTTTGAAACTAAGAAATGGTTGAGAAGACAACAAATTTTTCGCACTTCTGCTGCTCCAAACGCTTAACCAGAATGGCCCAGGGAAAAAATACACATACCGTTGTAACCGGGCGAGTTTTTAATTTCAGATGCAATAGGAATTTTTGGGTTAGGTCAATCCGTTCGCGAGATATGGGACATTGAAGCTAAGAAATTATTGAGAAGACAACAAATCTTTCGCACTTCTGCTGCTCCAAACGCTTAACCAGAATGGCCTAGGGAAAAAATACCCATACCTTTGTAATCGGACGAGTTTCTACTTTCAGTTACAATACGAATTTTTGTGTTAGGTCAATCCGTTCGCGAGATATGGGACTTTGAATCTAAGAAATGGTTGACAAGACAACAAATTTTTCGCACTTCTGCAGCTCCAATCGCTTAATCAGAACGGCCTAGGGGAAAAATACACATACGGTTGTAATCGGGCGAGTTTCTACTTTCATACGCAGCAGGAATTTTTGGGTTTGGTCAATCCGTTCGCGAGATATGGAACATTGAAGCTAAGAAATTGTTGAGAAGACAACAAATCTTTCGCACTTCTGCTGCTCCAAACGCTTAACCAGAATGGCCTAGGGAAAAAATACCCATACCTTTGTAATCGGACGAGTTTCTACTTTCAGTTACAATAGGAATTTTTGGGTTAGGTCAATCCGTTCGCGAGATATGGGAGTTTGAAGACAAGAAATGGTTGAGAAGGCAAAAAACTTTTCACAATTCTGCTGCTCCAAATGCTTAGCCAGAATGGGCTAGGGAAAAAATACACATACCGTTGTAATCGGGCGAGTTTCTACTTTCAGATGCAACAGGAATTTTTGGGTTAGGTCAATCCGTTCGCGAGATATGGGAGTTTGAAGCTAAGAACTGGTTGAGAAGACAACAAATTTTTCGCACTTCTGCTGCTCCAAACGCTTAACCAGAATGGCCCAGGGAAAAAATACACATACCGTTGTAATCGGGCGAGTTTCTGCTTTCAGTTGCAATAGGAATTTTTGGGTTAGGTCAATCCGTTCGCGAGATATGGGACATTGAAGCTAAGAAATGGTTGAGAAGACAACAAATTTTTCGCACTTCTGCTGCTCCAAACGCTTAACCAGAATGGCCTAGGGGAAAAATACACACACCGTTGTAATCGGGCGAGCTTCTACTTTCAAATGCAATAGGAATTTTTGGGTTAGGTAAATCCGTTCGCGAGATATGAGAGTTTGAAGCTAAGAAATGGTTGAGAAGAGAACAAATTTTTCGCAATTCTGCTGCTCCAAACGCTTAACCAGAATGGCATGGGAAAAAATACACACACCTTTGTAGTCGGGCGAGTTTCTACTTTCAAATGCAATAGGAATTTTTGGGTTAGGTCAATTCGTTCGCGAGATATGGGAGTTTGAAGCTAAGAAATGGTTGAGAAGACAACAAATTTTTCGCACTTCTGCTGCTCCAAACCCTTAACCAGAATGGCCCAGGGAAAAAATGCACATACCGTTGTAATCGGGCGAGCTTCTGCTTTCGGATGCAATAGGAATTTTTGGGTTAGGTCAATCCGTTCGCGAGATATGGGACATTGAATCTAAGAAATGGTTGAGAAGACATCAAATTTTTCGCACTTCTGCTGCTCCAAACGCTTAACCAGAATGGCCTAGGGGAAAAATACACACACCGTTGTAATCGGCCGAGCTTCTACTTTCAAATGCAATAGGAATTTTTGGGTTAGGTCAATCCGTTCGCGAGATATGAGAGTTTGAAGCTAAGAAATGGTTGAGAAGAGTACAAACTTTTCGCAATTCTGCTGCTCCAAACGCTTAACCAGAATGGCATGGGACAAAATACACATACCGTTGTTATCGGGCGAGTTTCTACTTTCAAATGCAATAGGAATTTTTGGGTTAGGTCAATCCATTCGAGAGATATCGGAGTTTGAAGACAAAAAATGGTTGAGAAGCCAAAAAATTTTTCACAATTCTGCTGCTCCAAACGCTTAACCAGAATGGCATCGGGAAAAAATACCCATACCTTTGTAATCGGGCGAGTTTCTACTTTCAGTTACAATAGGAATTTTTGGGTTAGGTCAATCCGTTCGCGAGATATAGGACTTTGAATATAAGAAATGGTTGACAAGATAACAAATTTTTCGCACTTCTGCTGCTCCAATCGCTTAACCAGAATGGCCTAGGGGAAAAATACACGTACCGTTGTAATCGGGCGAGTTTCTACTTTCAAATGCAATAGGAATTTTTGTGTTATGTCAATCCGTTCGCGAGATATGGGAGTTCGAAGCCAAGAAATATTTGGGAAGGCAAACAATTTTTCGCAATTCTGCTGCTCCAAACTCTTAGCCAGAATGGCCTAGGGAAAAAATACACATACCGTTGTAATCGGGCGAGTTTCTACTTTCAGGTGCAATAGGAATTTTTGGGTTAGGTCAATCCGTTCGCGAGATATGGGAGTTTGAAGACAAGAAATGGTTGAGAAGGCAAAAAATTTTTCGCAATTCTGCTGCTCCAAATGCTTAGCCAGAATGGGCTAGGGAAAAAATACACATACCGTTGTAATCGGGCGAGTTTCTACTTTCAAATGCAATAGGAATTTTTGGGTTAGGTCAATCCGTTCGCGAGATATGAGAGTTTGAAGCTAAGAAATGGTTGAGAAGGGAAAAAATTTTTCGCAATTCTGCTGCTCCAAACGCTTAACCAGAATGGCATGGGGAAAAAATACCCATACCTTTGTAATCGGACGAGTTTCTACTTTCAGTTACAATAGGAATTTTTGGGTTAGGTCAATCCGTTCGCGAGATATAGGACTTTGAATATAAGAAATGGTTGACAAGACAACAAATTTTTCGCACTTCTGCTGCTCCAATCGCTTAACCAGAATGGCCTAGGGGAAAAATACACGTACCGTTGTAATCGGGCGAGTTTCTACTTTCAAATGCAATAGGAATTTTTGTGTTATGTCAATCCGTTCGCGAGATATGGGAGTTCGAAGCCAAGAAATATTTGGGAAGGCAAACATTTTTTCGCAATTCTGCTGCTCCAAACTCTTAGCCAGAATGGCCTAGGGAAAAAATACACATACCGTTGTAATCGGGCGAGTTTCTACTTTCAGGTGCAATAGGAATTTTTGGGTTAGGTCAATCCGTTCGGGACATACGGGAGTTTGAAGCTAAGAAATGGTTGAGAAGACAACAAATTTTTCGCAATTCTGCTGCTCCAAACGCTTAACCACAATGGCCTAGAGAAAAAATACACGTACCGTTGTAATCGGGCGAGTTTCTACTTTCAAATGCAATAGGAATTTTTGAGTTAGGTCAATCCGTTCGCGAGATATGGGAGTTTGAAGTCAAGAAATGGTTGAGAAGGCAAAAAATTTTTCGCAATTCTGCTGCTCCAAATGCTTAGCCAGAATGGGCTAGGGAAAAAATACACATACCGTTGTAATCGGGCGAGTTTCTACTTTCAAATGCAATAGGAATTTTTGGGTTAGGTCAATCCGTTCGCGAGATATGAGAGTTTGAAGCTAAGAAATGGTTGAGAAGGGAAAAAATTTTTCGCAATTCTGCTGCTCCAAACGCTTAACCAGAATGGCATGGGGAAAAAATACCCATACCTTTGTAATCGGACGAGTTTCTACTTTCAGTTACAATAGGAATTTTTGGGTTAGGTCAATCCGTTCGCGAGATATAGGACTTTGAATATAAGAAATGGTTGACAAGACAACAAATTTTTCGCACTTCTGCTGCTCCAATCGCTTAACCAGAATGGCCTAGGGGAAAAATACACGTACCGTTGTAATCGGGCGAGTTTCTACTTTCAAATGCAATAGGAATTTTTGTGTTATGTCAATCCGTTCGCGAGATATGGGAGTTCGAAGCCAAGAAATATTTGGGAAGGCAAACATTTTTTCGCAATTCTGCTGCTCCAAACTCTTAGCCAGAATGGCCTAGGGAAAAAATACACATACCGTTGTAATCGGGCGAGTTTCTACTTTCAGGTGCAATAGGAATTTTTGGGTTAGGTCAATCCGTTCGGGACATACGGTAGTTTGAAGCTAAGAAATGGTTGAGAAGACAACAAATTTTTCGCAATTCTGCTGCTCCAAACGCTTAACCACAATGGCCTAGAGAAAAAATACACGTACCGTTGTAATCGGGCGAGTTTCTACTTTCAAATGCAATAGGAATTTTTGAGTTAGGTCAATCCGTTCGCGAGATATGGGAGTTTGAAGCTAAGAAATGGTTGAGAAGAAAACAAATTTTTCGCAATTCTGCTGCTCCAAACGCTTAACCAGAATGGCCTAGGGAAAAAATACACATACCGTTGTAATCGGGCGAGTTTCTACTTTCAAATGCAATAGGAATTTTTGGGTTAGGTCAATCCGTTCGCGAGATATGGGAGTTTGAAGCTAAGAAATGGTTGAGAAGAGAACAAATTTTTCGCAATTCTGCTGCTCCAAACGCTTAACCAGAATGGCCTAGGGGAAAAATACACACACCTTTGTAGTCGGGCGAGTTTCTACTTTCAAATGCAATAGGAATTTTTGGGTTAGGTCAATCCGTTCGCGAGATATGGGACATTGAAGCTAAGAAATGGTTGAGAAGACAACAAATTTTTCGCACTTTGCTGCTCCAAACGCTTAACCAGAATGGCCTAGGGGAAAAATACACACACCGTTGTAATCGTGCGAGCTTCTACTTTCAAATGCAATAGGAATTTTTGGGTTAGGTAAATCCGTTCGCGAGATATGAGAGTTTGAAGCTAAGAAATGGTTGAGAAGAGAACAAATTTTTCGCAATTCTGCTGCTCCAAACGCTTAACCAGAATGGCATGGGAAAAAATACACATACCGTTGTTATCGGGCAAGTTTCTACTTTCAAATGCAATAGGAATTTTTGGGTTAGGTCAATCCGTTCGCGAGATATGGGAGCTTGAAGCTAAGAAATGGTTGAGAAGAGAACAAATTTTTCGCAATTCTGCTGCTCCAAACGCTTAACCAGAATGGCCTAGGGAAAAAATACACACACCTTTGTAGTCGGGCGAGTTTCTACTTTCAAATGCAATAGGAATTTTTGGGTTAGGTCAATTCGTTCGCGAGATATGGGACATTGAAGCTAAGAAATGGTTGAGAAGACAACAAATTTTTCGCACTTCTGCTGCTCCAATCGCTTAACCAGAATGGCCTAGGGGAAAAATACACGTACCGTTGTAATTGGGCGAGTTTCTACTTTCAACTGCAATAGGAATTTTTGGGTTAGGTCAATCCGTTCGCGAGATATGGGAGTTTGAAGCTAAGAAATGGTTGAGAAGAGAACAAATTTTTCGCAATTCTGCTGCTCCAAACGCTTAACCAGAATGGCCTAGGGAAAAAATACACACACCGTTGTAATCGGGCGAGTTTCTACTTTCAGATGCAACAGGAATTTTTGGGTTAGGTCAATCCGTTCGCGAGATATGGGAGTTTGAAGCTAAGAACTGGTTGAGAAGACAACAAATTTTTCGCACTTCTGCTGCTCCAAACCCTTAACCAGAATGGCCCAGGGAAAAAATGCACATACCGTTGTAATCGGGCGAGCTTCTGCTTTCAGATGCAATAGGAATTTTTGGGTTAGGTCAATCCGTTCGCGAGATATGGGACATTGAAGCTAAGAAATGGTTGAGAAGACATCAAATTTTTCGCACTTCTGCTGCTCCAAACGCTTAACCAGAATGGCCTAGGGGAAAAATACACACACCGTTGTAATCGGCCGAGCTTCTACTTTCAAATGCAATAGGAATTTTTGTGTTATGTCAATCCGTTCGCGAGATATGGGAGTTTGAAGACAAGAAATGGTTGAGAAGGCAAAAAATTTTTCGCAATTCTGCTGCTCCAAAGGCTTCGCCAGAATGGCCTAGGGAAAAAATACACATACCGTTGTAATCGGGCGAGTTTCTACTTTCAGGTGCAATAGGAATTTTTGGGTTAGGTCAATCCGTTCGGGACATACGGGAGTTTGAAGCTAAGAAATGGTTGAGAAGACAACAAATTTTTCGCAATTCTGCTGCTCCAAACGCTTAACCACAATGGCCTAGAGAAAAAATACACGTACCGTTGTAATCGGGCGAGTTTCTACTTTCAAATGCAATAGGAATTTTTGAGTTAGGTCAATCCGTTCGCGAGATATGGGAGTTTGAAGCTAAGAAATGGTTGAGAAGAAAACAAATTTTTCGCAATTCTGCTGCTCCAAACGCTTAACCAGAATGGCCTAGGGAAAAAATACACATACCGTTGTAATCGGGCGAGTTTCTACTTTCAAATGCAATAGGAATTTTTGGGTTAGGTCAATCCGTTCGCGAGATATGGGAGTTTGAAGCTAAGAAATGGTTGAGAAGAGAACAAATTTTTCGCAATTCTGCTGCTCCAAACGCTTAACCAGAATGGCCTAGGGGAAAAATACACACACCTTTGTAGTCGGGCGAGTTTCTACTTTCAAATGCAATAGGAATTTTTGGGTTAGGTCAATCCGTTCGCGAGATATGGGAGTTTGAAGACAAGAAATGGTTGAGAAGGCAACAAATTTTTCGCACTTCTGCTGCTCCAAACGCTTAACCAGAATGGCCTAGGGGAAAAATACACACACCGTTGTAATCGTGCGAGCTTCTACTTTCAAATGCAATAGGAATTTTTGGGTTAGGTAAATCCGTTCGCGAGATATGAGAGTTTGAAGCTAAGAAATGGTTGAGAAGAGAACAAATTTTTCGCAATTCTGCTGCTCCAAACGCTTAACCAGAATGGCATGGGAAAAAATACACATACCGTTGTTATCGGGCAAGTTTCTACTTTCAAATGCAATAGGAATTTTTGGGTTAGGTCAATCCGTTCGCGAGATATGGGAGCTTGAAGCTAAGAAATGGTTGAGAAGAGAACAAATTTTTCGCAATTCTGCTGCTCCAAACGCTTAACCAGAATGGCCTAGGGAAAAAATACACACACCGTTGTAATCGGGCGAGTTTCTACTTTCAGATGCAACAGGAATTTTTGGGTTAGGTCAATCCGTTCGCGAGATATGGGAGTTTGAAGCTAAGAACTGGTTGAGAAGACAACAAATTTTTCGCACTTCTGCTGCTCCAAACCCTTAACCAGAATGGCCCAGGGAAAAAATGCACATACCGTTGTAATCGGGCGAGCTTCTGCTTTCAGATGCAATAGGAATTTTTGGATTAGGTCAATCCGTTCGCGAGATATGGGACTTTGAAGCTAAGAAATGGTTGACAAGACAACAAATTTTTCGCAATTCTGCTGCTCCAAACGCTTAACCACAATGGCCTAGAGAAAAAATACACGTACCGTTGTAATCGGGCGAGTTTCTACTTTCAAATGCAATAGGAATTTTTGAGTTAGGTCAATCCGTTCGCGAGATATGGGAGTTTGAAGACAAGAAATGGTTGAGAAGGCAAAAAATTTTTCGCAATTCTGCTGCTCCAAATGCTTAGCCAGAATGGGCTAGGGAAAAAATACACATACCGTTGTAATCGGGCGAGTTTCTACTTTCAAATGCAATAGGAATTTTTGGGTTAGGTCAATCCGTTCGCAAGATATGAGAGTTTGAAGCTAAGAAATGGTTGAGAAGGGAAAAAATTTTTCGCAATTCTGCTGCTCCAAACGCTTAACCAGAATGGCATGGGGAAAAAATACCCATACCTTTGTAATCGGACGAGTTTCTACTTTCAGTTACAAAAGGAATTTTTGGGTTAGGTCAATCCGTTCGCGAGATATAGGACTTTGAATATAAGAAATGGTTGACAAGACAACAAATTTTTCGCACTTCTGCTGCTCCAATCGCTTAACCAGAATGGCCTAGGGGAAAAATACACGTACCGTTGTAATCGGGCGAGTTTCTACTTTCAAATGCAATAGGAATTTTTGTGTTATGTCAATCCGTTCGCAAGATATGGGAGTTCGAAGCCAAGAAATATTTGGGAAGGCAAACATTTTTTCGCAATTCTGCTGCTCCAAACTCTTAGCCAGAATGGCCTAGGGAAAAAATACACATACCGTTGTAATCGGGCGAGTTTCTACTTTCAGGTGCAATAGGAATTTTTGGGTTAGGTCAATCCGTTCGGGACATACGGGAGTTTGAAGCTAAGAAATGGTTGAGAAGACAACAAATTTTTCGCAATTCTGCTGCTCCAAACGCTTAACCACAATGGCCTAGAGAAAAAATACACGTACCGTTGTAATCGGGCGAGTTTCTACTTTCAAATGCAATAGGAATTTTTGAGTTAGGTCAATCCGTTCGCGAGATATGGGAGTTTGAAGCTAAGAAATGGTTGAGAAGAAAACAAATTTTTCGCAATTCTGCTGCTCCAAACGCTTAACCAGAATGGCCTAGGGAAAAAATACACATACCGTTGTAATCGGGCGAGTTTCTACTTTCAAATGCAATAGGAATTTTTGGGTTAGGTCAATCCGTTCGCGAGATATGGGAGTTTGAAGACAAGAAATGGTTGAGAAGGCAAAAAACTTTTCGCAATTCTGCTACTCCAAATGCTTAGCCAGAATGGGCTAGGGAAAAAATACACATACCGTTGTAATCGGGCGAGTTTCTACTTTCAGATGCAACAGGAATTTTTGGGTTAGGTCAATCCGTTCGCGAGATATGGGAGTTTGAAGCTAAGAACTGGTTGAGAAGACAACAAATTTTTCGCACTTCTGCTGCTCCAAACGCTTAACCGGAATGGCCCAGGGAAAAAATACACATACCGTTGTTATCGGGCGAGTTTCTGCTTTCAGATGCAATAGGAATTTTTGGGTTAGGTCAATCCGTTCGCGAGATATGGGACATTGAAGCTAAGAAATGGTTGAGAAGACAACAAATTTTTCGCACTTCTGCTGCTCCAAACGCTTAACCAGAATGGCCTAGGGGAAAAATACACACACCGTTGTAATCGGGCGAGCTTCTACTTTCAAATGCAATAGGAATTTTTGGGTTAGGCAAATCCGTTCGCGAGATATGAGAGTTTGAAGCTAAGAAATGGTTGAGAAGAGAACAAATTTTTCGCAATTCTGCTGCTCCAAACGCTTAACCAGAATGGCATGGGAAAAAATACACATACCGTTGTTATCGGGCGAGTTTCTACTTTCAAATGCAATAGGAATTTTTGGGTTAGGTCAATCCGTTCGCGAGATATGGGAGTTTGAAGCTAAGAAATGGTTGAGAAGAGAACAAATTTTTCGCAATTCTGCTGCTCCAAACGCTTAACCAGAATGGCCTAGGGAAAAAATACACATACCGTTGTAATCGGGCGAGTTTCTACTTTCAGATGCAATAGGAATTTTTGTGTTAGGTCAATCCGTTCGTGACATATGGCAGTTTGAAGATAAGAAATGGTTGAGAAGACAACAAATTTTTCGCAATTCTGCTGCTCCAAACGCTTAACCAGAATGGCCTAGGGAAAAAATACGCATACAGTTGTAATCGGGCGAGTTACTACTTTCAGACGCAGCAGGAATTTTTGGATTAGGTCAATCCGTTCGCGAGATATGGGACTTTGAAGCTAAGAAATGGTTGACAAGACAACAAATTTTTCGCAATTCTGCTGCTCCAAACGCTTAACCACAATGGCCTAGAGAAAAAATACACGTACCGTTGTAATCGGGCGAGTTTCTACTTTCAAATGCAATAGGAATTTTTGAGTTAGGTCAATCCGTTCGCGAGATATGGGAGTTTGAAGACAAGAAATGGTTGAGAAGGCAAAAAATTTTTCGCAATTCTGCTGCTCCAAATGCTTAGCCAGAATGGGCTAGGGAAAAAATACACATACCGTTGTAATCGGGCGAGTTTCTACTTTCAAATGCAATAGGAATTTTTGGGTTAGGTCAATCCGTTCGCAAGATATGAGAGTTTGAAGCTAAGAAATGGTTGAGAAGGGAAAAAATTTTTCGCAATTCTGCTGCTCCAAACGCTTAACCAGAATGGCATGGGGAAAAAATACCCATACCTTTGTAATCGGACGAGTTTCTACTTTCAGTTACAAAAGGAATTTTTGGGTTAGGTCAATCCGTTCGCGAGATATAGGACTTTGAATATAAGAAATGGTTGACAAGACAACAAATTTTTCGCACTTCTGCTGCTCCAATCGCTTAACCAGAATGGCCTAGGGGAAAAATACACGTACCGTTGTAATCGGGCGAGTTTCTACTTTCAAATGCAATAGGAATTTTTGTGTTATGTCAATCCGTTCGCAAGATATGGGAGTTCGAAGCCAAGAAATATTTGGGAAGGCAAACATTTTTTCGCAATTCTGCTGCTCCAAACTCTTAGCCAGAATGGCCTAGGGAAAAAATACACATACCGTTGTAATCGGGCGAGTTTCTACTTTCAGGTGCAATAGGAATTTTTGGGTTAGGTCAATCCGTTCGGGACATACGGGAGTTTGAAGCTAAGAAATGGTTGAGAAGACAACAAATTTTTCGCAATTCTGCTGCTCCAAACGCTTAACCACAATGGCCTAGAGAAAAAATACACGTACCGTTGTAATCGGGCGAGTTTCTACTTTCAAATGCAATAGGAATTTTTGAGTTAGGTCAATCCGTTCGCGAGATATGGGAGTTTGAAGCTAAGAAATGGTTGAGAAGAAAACAAATTTTTCGCAATTCTGCTGCTCCAAACGCTTAACCAGAATGGCCTAGGGAAAAAATACACATACCGTTGTAATCGGGCGAGTTTCTACTTTCAAATGCAATAGGAATTTTTGGGTTAGGTCAATCCGTTCGCGAGATATGGGAGTTTGAAGCTAAGAAATGGTTGAGAAGAGAACAAATTTTTCGCAATTCTGCTGCTCCAAACGCTTAACCAGAATGGCCTAGGGGAAAAATACACACACCTTTGTAGTCGGGCGAGTTTCTACTTTCAAATGCAATAGGAATTTTTGGGTTAGGTCAATCCGTTCGCGAGATATGGGAGTTTGAAGACAAGAAATGGTTGAGAAGGCAAAAAACTTTTCGCAATTCTGCTGCTCCAAATGCTTAGCCAGAATGGGCTAGGGAAAAAATACACACACCGTTGTAATCGGGCGAGTTTCTACTTTCAGATGCAACAGGAATTTTTGGGTTAGGTCAATCCGTTCGCGAGATATGGGAGTTTGAAGCTAAGAACTGGTTGAGAAGACAACAAATTTTTCGCACTTCTGCTGCTCCAAACGCTTAACCAGAATGGCCCAGGGAAAAAATACACATACCGTTGTAATCGGGCGAGTTTCTGCTTTCAGATGCAATAGGAATTTTTGGGTTAGGTCAATCCGTTCTCGAGATATGGGACATTGAAGCTAAGAAATGGTTGAGAAGACAACAAATTTTTCGCACTTCTGCTGCTCCAAACGCTTAACCAGAATGGCCTAGGGGAAAAATACACACACCGTTGTAATCGTGCGAGCTTCTACTTTCAAATGCAATAGGAATTTTTGGGTTAGGTAAATCCGTTCGCGAGATATGAGAGTTTGAAGCTAAGAAATGGTTGAGAAGAGAACAAATTTTTCGCAATTCTGCTGCTCCAAACGCTTAACCAGAATGGCATGGGAAAAAATACACATACCGTTGTTATCGGGCAAGTTTCTACTTTCAAATGCAATAGGAATTTTTGGGTTAGGTCAATCCGTTCGCGAGATATGGGAGTTTGAAGCTAAGAAATGGTTGAGAAGAGAACAAATTTTTCGCAATTCTGCTGCTCCAAACGCTTAACCAGAATGGCCTAGGGAAAAAATACACACACCTTTGTAGTCGGGCGAGTTTCTACTTTCAAATGCAATAGGAATTTTTGGGTTAGGTCAATTCGTTCGCGAGATATGGGACATTGAAGCTAAGAAATGGTTGAGAAGACAACAAATTTTTCGCACTTCTGCTGCTCCAATCGCTTAACCAGAATGGCCTAGGGGAAAAATACACGTACCGTTGTAATTGGGCGAGTTTCTACTTTCAAATGCAATAGGAATTTTTGGGTTAGGTCAATCCGTTCGCGAGATATGGGAGTTTGAAGCTAAGAAATGGTTGAGAAGAGAACAAATTTTTCGCAATTCTGCTGCTCCAAACGCTTAACCAGAATGGCCTAGGGAAAAAATACACACACCGTTGTAATCGGGCGAGTTTCTACTTTCAGATGCAACAGGAATTTTTGGGTTAGGTCAATCCGTTCGCGAGATATGGGAGTTTGAAGCTAAGAACTGGTTGAGAAGACAACAAATTTTTCGCACTTCTGCTGCTCCAAACCCTTAACCAGAATGGCCCAGGGAAAAAATGCACATACCGTTGTAATCGGGCGAGCTTCTGCTTTCAGATGCAATAGGAATTTTTGGGTTAGGTCAATCCGTTCGCGAGATATGGGACATTGAAGCTAAGAAATGGTTGAGAAGACATCAAATTTTTCGCACTTCTGCTGCTCCAAACGCTTAACCAGAATGGCCTAGGGGAAAAATACACACACCGTTGTAATCGGCCGAGCTTCTACTTTCAAATGCAATAGGAATTTTTGGGTTAGGTCAATCCGTTCGCGAGATATGGGAGTTTGAAGCTAAGAAATGGTTGAGAAGAAAACAAATTTTTCGCAATTCTGCTGCTCCAAACGCTTAACCAGAATGGCCTAGGGAAAAAATACACATACCGTTGTAATCGGGCGAGTTTCTACTTTCAAATGCAATAGGAATTTTTGGGTTAGGTCAATCCGTTCGCGAGATATGGGAGTTTGAAGCTAAGAAATGGTTGAGAAGAGAACAAATTTTTCGCAATTCTGCTGCTCCAAACGCTTAACCAGAATGGCCTAGGGGAAAAATACACACACCTTTGTAGTCGGGCGAGTTTCTACTTTCAAATGCAATAGGAATTTTTGGGTTAGGTCAATCCGTTCGCGAGATATGGGAGTTTGAAGACAAGAAATGGTTGAGAAGGCAAAAAACTTTTCGCAATTCTGCTACTCCAAATGCTTAGCCAGAATGGGCTAGGGAAAAAATACACATACCGTTGTAATCGGGCGAGTTTCTACTTTCAGATGCAACAGGAATTTTTGGGTTAGGTCAATCCGTTCGCGAGATATGGGAGTTTGAAGCTAAGAACTGGTTGAGAAGACAACAAATTTTTCGCACTTCTGCTGCTCCAAACGCTTAACCAGAATGGCCCAGGGAAAAAATACACATACCGTTGTTATCGGGCGAGTTTCTGCTTTCAGATGCAATAGGAATTTTTGGGTTAGGTCAATCCGTTCGCGAGATATGAGAGTTTGAAGCTAAGAAATGGTTGAGAAGAGAACAAATTTTTCGCAATTCTGCTGCTCCAAACGCTTAACCAGAATGGCATGGGAAAAAATACACATACCGTTGTTATCGGGCGAGTTTCTACTTTCAAATGCAATAGGAATTTTTGGGTTAGGTCAATCCGTTCGCGAGATATGGGAGTTTGAAGCTAAGAAATGGTTGAGAAGAGAACAAATTTTTCGCAATTCTGCTGCTCCAAACGCTTAACCAGAATGGCCTAGGGAAAAAATACACACACCTTTGTAGTCGGGCGAGTTTCTACTTTCAAATGCAATAGGAATTTTTGGGTTAGGTCAATTCGTTCGCGAGATATGGGACATTGAAGCTAAGAAATGGTTGAGAAGACAACAAATTTTTCGCACTTCTGCTGCTCCAATCGCTTAACCAGAATGGCCTAGGGGAAAAATACACGTACCGTTGTAATTGGGCGAGTTTCTACTTTCAAATGCAATAGGAATTTTTGGGTTAGGTCAATCCGTTCGCGAGATATGGGAGTTTGAAGCTAAGAAATGGTTGAGAAGAGAACAAATTTTTCGCACCTCTGCTGCTCCAAACGCTTAACCAGAATGGCCTAGGGAAAAAATACACATACCGGTGTAATCGGGAGAGTTTCTACTTTCAGACGCGACAGGAATTTTTGGGTTAGGTCAATCCGTTCGCGAGATATGGGACTTTGAATCTAAGAAATGGTTGACAAGACAACAAATTTTTCGCACTTCAGCTGCTCCAATCGCCTAATCAGAATGGTCTAGCGGAAAAATACACACACCGTTGTAATGGGGCGAGCTTCTACTTTCAAATGCAATAGGAATTTTTGGGTTAGGTCAATCCGTTCGCGAGATATCGGAGTTTGAAGACAAGAAATGGTTGAGAAGGCAAAAAATTTTTCACAATTCTGCTGCTCCAAACGCTTAACCAGTATGGCCTAGGGAAAAAATACCCCTACCGTTGTAATCGCGCGAGCTTCTACTTTCAAATGCAATAGGAATTCTTGGGTTAGGCCAATCCGTTCGCGAGATATGAGAGTTTGAAGCTAAGAAATGGTTGAGAAGAGAACAAATTTTTCGCAATTCTGCTGCTCCAAACGCTTAACCAGAATGGCCTAGGGAAAAAATACGCATACCGTTGTATTCGGGCGAGTTTCAACTTTCAAATGCAGTAGGAATTTTTGTGTTATGTCAATCCGTTCGCGAGATATGGGAGTTTGAAGCTAAGAAATGGTTGTGAAGAGAACAAATTTTTCGCAATTCTGCTGCCCCAAACGCTTAACCAGAATGGCCTAGGGAAAAAATACGCACACCGTTGTAATCGGGCGAGTTTCTACTTTCAGACGCAGCAGGAATTTTTGGGTTTGGTCAATCTGTTCGCGAGATATGGGAGTTTGAAGCTAAGAACTGGTTGAGAAGACAACAAATTTTTCGCACTTCTGCTGCTCCAAACCCTTAACCAGAATGGCCCAGGGAAAAAATGCACATACCGTTGTAATCGGGCGAGCTTCTGCTTTCAGATGCAATAGGAATTTTTGGGTTAGGTCAATCCGTTCGCGAGATATGGGACATTGAAGCTAAGAAATGGTTGAGAAGACATCAAATTTTTCGCACTTCCGCTGCTCCAAACGCTTAACCAGAATGGCCTAGGGGAAAAATACACACACCGTTGTAATCGGCCGAGCTTCTACTTTCAAATGCAATAGGAATTTTTGGGTTAGGTCAATCCGTTCGCGAGATATGGGAGTTTGAAGCTAAGAAATGGTTGAGAAGAGAACAAATTTTTCGCAATTCTGCTGCTCCAAACGCTTAACCAGAATGGCCTAGGGGAAAAATACACACACCTTTGTAGTCGGGCGAGTTTCTACTTTCAAATGCAATAGGAATTTTTGGGTTAGGTCAATCCGTTCGCGAGATATGGGAGTTTGAAGACAAGAAATGGTTGAGAAGGCAAAAAACTTTTCGCAATTCTGCTACTCCAAATGCTTAGCCAGAATGGGCTAGGGAAAAAATACACATACCGTTGTAATCGGGCGAGTTTCTACTTTCAGATGCAACAGGAATTTTTGGGTTAGGTCAATCCGTTCGCGAGATATGGGAGTTTGAAGCTAAGAACTGGTTGAGAAGACAACAAATTTTTCGCACTTCTGCTGCTCCAAACGCTTAACCAGAATGGCCCAGGGAAAAAATACACATACCGTTGTTATCGGGCGAGTTTCTGCTTTCAGATGCAATAGGAATTTTTGGGTTAGGTCAATCCGTTCGCGAGATATGAGAGTTTGAAGCTAAGAAATGGTTGAGAAGAGAACAAATTTTTCGCAATTCTGCTGCTCCAAACGCTTAACCAGAATGGCATGGGAAAAAATACACATACCGTTGTTATCGGGCGAGTTTCTACTTTCAAATGCAATAGGAATTTTTGGGTTAGGTCAATCCGTTCGCGAGATATGGGAGTTTGAAGCTAAGAAATGGTTGAGAAGAGAACAAATTTTTCGCAATTCTGCTGCTCCAAACGCTTAACCAGAATGGCCTAGGGAAAAAATACACACACCTTTGTAGTCGGGCGAGTTTCTACTTTCAAATGCAATAGGAATTTTTGGGTTAGGTCAATTCGTTCGCGAGATATGGGACATTGAAGCTAAGAAATGGTTGAGAAGACAACAAATTTTTCGCACTTCTGCTGCTCCAATCGCTTAACCAGAATGGCCTAGGGGAAAAATACACGTACCGTTGTAATTGGGCGAGTTTCTACTTTCAAATGCAATAGGAATTTTTGGGTTAGGTCAATCCGTTCGCGAGATATGGGAGTTTGAAGCTAAGAAATGGTTGAGAAGAGAACAAATTTTTCGCACCTCTGCTGCTCCAAACGCTTAACCAGAATGGCCTAGGGAAAAAATACACATACCGGTGTAATCGGGAGAGTTTCTACTTTCAGACGCGACAGGAATTTTTGGGTTAGGTCAATCCGTTCGCGAGATATGGGACTTTGAATCTAAGAAATGGTTGACAAGACAACAAATTTTTCGCACTTCAGCTGCTCCAATCGCCTAATCAGAATGGTCTAGGGGAAAAATACACACACCGTTGTAATGGGGCGAGCTTCTACTTTCAAATGCAATAGGAATTTTTGGGTTAGGTCAATCCGTTCGCGAGATATCGGAGTTTGAAGACAAGAAATGGTTGAGAAGGCAAAAAATTTTTCACAATTCTGCTGCTCCAAACGCTTAACCAGTATGGCCTAGGGAAAAAATACCCCTACCGTTGTAATCGCGCGAGCTTCTACTTTCAAATGCAATAGGAATTCTTGGGTTAGGCCAATCCGTTCGCGAGATATGAGAGTTTGAAGCTAAGAAATGGTTGAGAAGAGAACAAATTTTTCGCAATTCTGCTGCTCCAAACGCTTAACCAGAATGGCCTAGGGAAAAAATACGCATACCGTTGTATTCGGGCGAGTTTCAACTTTCAAATGCAGTAGGAATTTTTGTGTTATGTCAATCCGTTCGCGAGATATGGGAGTTTGAAGCTAAGAAATGGTTGTGAAGAGAACAAATTTTTCGCAATTCTGCTGCCCCAAACGCTTAACCAGAATGGCCTAGGGAAAAAATACGCACACCGTTGTAATCGGGCGAGTTTCTACTTTCAGACGCAGCAGGAATTTTTGGGTTTGGTCAATCTGTTCGCGAGATATGGGAGTTTGAAGCTAAGAAATGGTTGAGAAGACAACAAATTTTTCGCACCTCTGCTGCTCCAAACGCTTAACCAGAATGGCATGGGAAAAAATACACACACCTTTGTAGTCGGGCGAGTTTCTACTTTCAAATGCAATAGGAATTTTTGGGTTAGGTCAATTCGTTCGCGAGATATGGGAGTTTGAAGCTAAGAAATGGTTGAGAAGACAACAAATTTTTCGCACTTCTGCTGCTCCAAACCCTTAACCAGAATGGCCCCGGGGAAAAAATGCACATACCGTTGTAATCGGGCGAGCTTCTGCTTTCGGATGCAATAGGAATTTTTGGGTTAGGTCAATCCGTTCGCGAGATATGGGACATTGAATCTAAGAAATGGTTGAGAAGACATCAAATTTTTCGCACTTCTGCTGCTCCAAACGCTTAACCAGAATGGCCTAGGGGAAAAATACACACACCGTTGTAATCGGCCGAGCTTCTACTTTCAAATGCAATAGGAATTTTTGGGTTAGGTCAATCCGTTCGCGAGATATGAGAGTTTGAAGCTAAGAAATGGTTGAGAAGAGTACAAACTTTTCGCAATTCTGCTGCTCCAAACGCTTAACCAGAATGGCATGGGACAAAATACACATACCGTTGTTATCGGGCGAGTTTCTACTTTCAAATGCAATAGGAATTTTTGGGTTAGGTCAATCCATTCGAGAGATATCGGAGTTTGAAGACAAAAAATGGTTGAGAAGCCAAAAAATTTTTCACAATTCTGCTGCTCCAAACGCTTAACCAGAATGGCATCGGGAAAAAATACCCATACCTTTGTAATCGGGCGAGTTTCTACTTTCAGTTACAATAGGAATTTTTGGGTTAGGTCAATCCGTTCGCGAGATATAGGACTTTGAATATAAGAAATGGTTGACAAGATAACAAATTTTTCGCACTTCTGCTGCTCCAATCGCTTAACCAGAATGGCCTAGGGGAAAAATACACGTACCGTTGTAATCGGGCGAGTTTCTACTTTCAAATGCAATAGGAATTTTTGTGTTATGTCAATCCGTTCGCGAGATATGGGAGTTCGAAGCCAAGAAATATTTGGGAAGGCAAACAATTTTTCGCAATTCTGCTGCTCCAAACTCTTAGCCAGAATGGCCTAGGGAAAAAATACACATACCGTTGTAATCGGGCGAGTTTCTACTTTCAGGTGCAATAGGAATTTTTGGGTTAGGTCAATCCGTTCGCGAGATATGGGAGTTTGAAGACAAGAAATGGTTGAGAAGGCAAAAAATTTTTCGCAATTCTGCTGCTCCAAATGCTTAGCCAGAATGGGCTAGGGAAAAAATACACATACCGTTGTAATCGGGCGAGTTTCTACTTTCAAATGCAATAGGAATTTTTGGGTTAGGTCAATCCGTTCGCGAGATATGAGAGTTTGAAGCTAAGAAATGGTTGAGAAGGGAAAAAATTTTTCGCAATTCTGCTGCTCCAAACGCTTAACCAGAATGGCATGGGGAAAAAATACCCATACCTTTGTAATCGGACGAGTTTCTACTTTCAGTTACAATAGGAATTTTTGGGTTAGGTCAATCCGTTCGCGAGATATAGGACTTTGAATATAAGAAATGGTTGACAAGACAACAAATTTTTCGCACTTCTGCTGCTCCAATCGCTTAACCAGAATGGCCTAGGGGAAAAATACACGTACCGTTGTAATCGGGCGAGTTTCTACTTTCAAATGCAATAGGAATTTTTGTGTTATGTCAATCCGTTCGCGAGATATGGGAGTTCGAAGCCAAGAAATATTTGGGAAGGCAAACATTTTTTCGCAATTCTGCTGCTCCAAACTCTTAGCCAGAATGGCCTAGGGAAAAAATACACATACCGTTGTAATCGGGCGAGTTTCTACTTTCAGGTGCAATAGGAATTTTTGGGTTAGGTCAATCCGTTCGGGACATACGGGAGTTTGAAGCTAAGAAATGGTTGAGAAGACAACAAATTTTTCGCAATTCTGCTGCTCCAAACGCTTAACCACAATGGCCTAGAGAAAAAATACACGTACCGTTGTAATCGGGCGAGTTTCTACTTTCAAATGCAATAGGAATTTTTGAGTTAGGTCAATCCGTTCGCGAGATATGGGAGTTTGAAGTCAAGAAATGGTTGAGAAGGCAAAAAATTTTTCGCAATTCTGCTGCTCCAAATGCTTAGCCAGAATGGGCTAGGGAAAAAATACACATACCGTTGTAATCGGGCGAGTTTCTACTTTCAAATGCAATAGGAATTTTTGGGTTAGGTCAATCCGTTCGCGAGATATGAGAGTTTGAAGCTAAGAAATGGTTGAGAAGGGAAAAAATTTTTCGCAATTCTGCTGCTCCAAACGCTTAACCAGAATGGCATGGGGAAAAAATACCCATACCTTTGTAATCGGACGAGTTTCTACTTTCAGTTACAATAGGAATTTTTGGGTTAGGTCAATCCGTTCGCGAGATATAGGACTTTGAATATAAGAAATGGTTGACAAGACAACAAATTTTTCGCACTTCTGCTGCTCCAATCGCTTAACCAGAATGGCCTAGGGGAAAAATACACGTACCGTTGTAATCGGGCGAGTTTCTACTTTCAAATGCAATAGGAATTTTTGTGTTATGTCAATCCGTTCGCGAGATATGGGAGTTCGAAGCCAAGAAATATTTGGGAAGGCAAACATTTTTTCGCAATTCTGCTGCTCCAAACTCTTAGCCAGAATGGCCTAGGGAAAAAATACACATACCGTTGTAATCGGGCGAGTTTCTACTTTCAGGTGCAATAGGAATTTTTGGGTTAGGTCAATCCGTTCGGGACATACGGTAGTTTGAAGCTAAGAAATGGTTGAGAAGACAACAAATTTTTCGCAATTCTGCTGCTCCAAACGCTTAACCACAATGGCCTAGAGAAAAAATACACGTACCGTTGTAATCGGGCGAGTTTCTACTTTCAAATGCAATAGGAATTTTTGAGTTAGGTCAATCCGTTCGCGAGATATGGGAGTTTGAAGCTAAGAAATGGTTGAGAAGAAAACAAATTTTTCGCAATTCTGCTGCTCCAAACGCTTAACCAGAATGGCCTAGGGAAAAAATACACATACCGTTGTAATCGGGCGAGTTTCTACTTTCAAATGCAATAGGAATTTTTGGGTTAGGTCAATCCGTTCGCGAGATATGGGAGTTTGAAGCTAAGAAATGGTTGAGAAGAGAACAAATTTTTCGCAATTCTGCTGCTCCAAACGCTTAACCAGAATGGCCTAGGGGAAAAATACACACACCTTTGTAGTCGGGCGAGTTTCTACTTTCAAATGCAATAGGAATTTTTGGGTTAGGTCAATCCGTTCGCGAGATATGGGACATTGAAGCTAAGAAATGGTTGAGAAGACAACAAATTTTTCGCACTTTGCTGCTCCAAACGCTTAACCAGAATGGCCTAGGGGAAAAATACACACACCGTTGTAATCGTGCGAGCTTCTACTTTCAAATGCAATAGGAATTTTTGGGTTAGGTCAATCCGTTCGCGAGATATGGGAGCTTGAAGCTAAGAAATGGTTGAGAAGAGAACAAATTTTTCGCAATTCTGCTGCTCCAAACGCTTAACCAGAATGGCCTAGGGAAAAAATACACACACCTTTGTAGTCGGGCGAGTTTCTACTTTCAAATGCAATAGGAATTTTTGGGTTAGGTCAATTCGTTCGCGAGATATGGGACATTGAAGCTAAGAAATGGTTGAGAAGACAACAAATTTTTCGCACTTCTGCTGCTCCAATCGCTTAACCAGAATGGCCTAGGGGAAAAATACACGTACCGTTGTAATTGGGCGAGTTTCTACTTTCAACTGCAATAGGAATTTTTGGGTTAGGTCAATCCGTTCGCGAGATATGGGAGTTTGAAGCTAAGAAATGGTTGAGAAGAGAACAAATTTTTCGCAATTCTGCTGCTCCAAACGCTTAACCAGAATGGCCTAGGGAAAAAATACACACACCGTTGTAATCGGGCGAGTTTCTACTTTCAGATGCAACAGGAATTTTTGGGTTAGGTCAATCCGTTCGCGAGATATGGGAGTTTGAAGCTAAGAACTGGTTGAGAAGACAACAAATTTTTCGCACTTCTGCTGCTCCAAACCCTTAACCAGAATGGCCCAGGGAAAAAATGCACATACCGTTGTAATCGGGCGAGCTTCTGCTTTCAGATGCAATAGGAATTTTTGGGTTAGGTCAATCCGTTCGCGAGATATGGGACATTGAAGCTAAGAAATGGTTGAGAAGACATCAAATTTTTCGCACTTCTGCTGCTCCAAACGCTTAACCAGAATGGCCTAGGGGAAAAATACACACACCGTTGTAATCGGCCGAGCTTCTACTTTCAAATGCAATAGGAATTTTTGTGTTATGTCAATCCGTTCGCGAGATATGGGAGTTTGAAGACAAGAAATGGTTGAGAAGGCAAAAAATTTTTCGCAATTCTGCTGCTCCAAAGGCTTCGCCAGAATGGCCTAGGGAAAAAATACACATACCGTTGTAATCGGGCGAGTTTCTACTTTCAGGTGCAATAGGAATTTTTGGGTTAGGTCAATCCGTTCGGGACATACGGGAGTTTGAAGCTAAGAAATGGTTGAGAAGACAACAAATTTTTCGCAATTCTGCTGCTCCAAACGCTTAACCACAATGGCCTAGAGAAAAAATACACGTACCGTTGTAATCGGGCGAGTTTCTACTTTCAAATGCAATAGGAATTTTTGAGTTAGGTCAATCCGTTCGCGAGATATGGGAGTTTGAAGCTAAGAAATGGTTGAGAAGAAAACAAATTTTTCGCAATTCTGCTGCTCCAAACGCTTAACCAGAATGGCCTAGGGAAAAAATACACATACCGTTGTAATCGGGCGAGTTTCTACTTTCAAATGCAATAGGAATTTTTGGGTTAGGTCAATCCGTTCGCGAGATATGGGAGTTTGAAGCTAAGAAATGGTTGAGAAGAGAACAAATTTTTCGCAATTCTGCTGCTCCAAACGCTTAACCAGAATGGCCTAGGGGAAAAATACACACACCTTTGTAGACGGGCGAGTTTCTACTTTCAAATGCAATAGGAATTTTTGGGTTAGGTCAATCCGTTCGCGAGATATGGGAGTTTGAAGACAAGAAATGGTTGAGAAGGCAACAAATTTTTCGCACTTCTGCTGCTCCAAACGCTTAACCAGAATGGCCTAGGGGAAAAATACACACACCGTTGTAATCGTGCGAGCTTCTACTTTCAAATGCAATAGGAATTTTTGGGTTAGGTAAATCCGTTCGCGAGATATGAGAGTTTGAAGCTAAGAAATGGTTGAGAAGAGAACAAATTTTTCGCAATTCTGCTGCTCCAAACGCTTAACCAGAATGGCATGGGAAAAAATACACATACCGTTGTTATCGGGCAAGTTTCTACTTTCAAATGCAATAGGAATTTTTGGGTTAGGTCAATCCGTTCGCGAGATATGGGAGCTTGAAGCTAAGAAATGGTTGAGAAGAGAACAAATTTTTCGCAATTCTGCTGCTCCAAACGCTTAACCAGAATGGCCTAGGGAAAAAATACACACACCGTTGTAATCGGGCGAGTTTCTACTTTCAGATGCAACAGGAATTTTTGGGTTAGGTCAATCCGTTCGCGAGATATGGGAGTTTGAAGCTAAGAACTGGTTGAGAAGACAACAAATTTTTCGCACTTCTGCTGCTCCAAACCCTTAACCAGAATGGCCCAGGGAAAAAATGCACATACCGTTGTAATCGGGCGAGCTTCTGCTTTCAGATGCAATAGGAATTTTTGGGTTAGGTCAATCCGTTCGCGAGATATGGGACATTGAAGCTAAGAAATGGTTGAGAAGACATCAAATTTTTCGCACTTCTGCTGCTCCAAACGCTTAACCAGAATGGCCTAGGGGAAAAATACACACACCGTTGTAATCGGCCGAGCTTCTACTTTCAAATGCAATAGGAATTTTTGGGTTAGGTCAATCCGTTCGCGAGATATGGGAGTTTGAAGCTAAGAAATGGTTGAGAAGAAAACAAATTTTTCGCAATTCTGCTGCTCCAAACGCTTAACCAGAATGGCCTAGGGGAAAAATTCACACACCGTTGTAATCGGGCGAGCTTCTACTTTCAAATGCAATAGGAATTTTTGGGTTAGGTAAATCCGTTCGCGAGATATGAGAGTTTGAAGCTAAGAAATGGTTGAGAAGACAACAAGTTTTTCGCAATTCTGCTGCTCCAAACGCTTAAGCTGAGTGGGCTGGGGATAAAATACCCATACCGTTGTAATCGGACGAGTTTCTACTTTCAGTTACAATAGGAATTTTTTGGTTAGGTCAATCCGTTCGCGAGATGTGGGACTTTGAAGATAAGAAATGGTTGACAGGACAACAAATTTTTCGCACTTCTGCTGCTCCAATCGCTTAACCAGAATGGCCTAGGGGAAAAATACACGTACCGTTGTAATTGGGCGAGTTTCTACTTTCAGATGCAACAGGAATTTTTGGGTTAGGTCAATCCGTTCGCGAGATATGGGAGTTTGAAGCTAAGAACTGGTTGAGAAGACAACAAATTTTTCGCACTTCTGCTGCTCCAAACCCTTAACCAGAATGGCCCAGGGAAAAAATGCACATACCGTTGTAACCGGGCGAGTTTTTAATTTCAGATGCAATAGGAATTTTTGGGTTAGGTCAATCCGTTCGCGAGATATGGGACATTGAAGCTAAGAAATTATTGAGAAGACAACAAATTTTTCGCACTTCTGCTGCTCCAATCGCTTAATCAGAACGGCCTAGGGGAAAAATACACATACGGTTGTAATCGGGCGAGTTTCTACTTTCATACGCAGCAGGAATTTTTGGGTTTGGTCAATCCGTTCGCGAGATATGGAACATTGAAGCTAAGAAATTGTTGAGAAGACAACAAATCTTTCGCACTTCTGCTGCTCCAAACGCTTAACCAGAATGGCCTAGGGAAAAAATTCCCATACCTTTGTAATCGGACGAGTTTCTACTTTCAGTTACAATAGGAATTTTTGGGTTAGGTCAATCCGTTCGCGAGATATGGGAGTTTGAAGACAAGAAATGGTTGAGAAGGCAAAAAACTTTTCGCAATTCTGCTGCTCCAAATGCTTAGCCAGAATGGGCTAGGGAAAAAATACACATACCGTTGTAATCGGGCGAGTTTCTACTTTCAGATGCAACAGGAATTTTTGGGTTAGGTCAATCCGTTCGCGAGATATGGGAGTTTGAAGCTAAGAACTGGTTGAGAAGACAACAAATTTTTCGCACTTCTGCTGCTCCAAACGCTTAACCAGAATGGCCCAGGGAAAAAATACACATACCGTTGTAATCGGGCGAGTTTCTGCTTTCAGATGCAATAGGAATTTTTGGGTTAGGTCAATCCGTTCGCGAGATATGGGACATTGAAGCTAAGAAATGGTTGAGAAGACAACAAATTTTTCGCACTTCTGCTGCTCCAAACGCTTAACCAGAATGGCCTAGGGGAAAAATTCACACACCGTTGTAATCGGGCGAGCTTCTACTTTCAAATGCAATAGGAATTTTTGGGTTAGGTAAATCCGTTCGCGAGATATGAGAGTTTGAAGCTAAGAAATGGTTGAGAAGACAACAAGTTTTTCGCAATTCTGCTGCTCCAAACGCTTAAGCTGAGTGGGCTGGGGATAAAATACCCATACCGTTGTAATCGGACGAGTTTCTACTTTCAGTTACAATAGGAATTTTTTGGTTAGGTCAATCCGTTCGCGAGATGTGGGACTTTGAAGATAAGAAATGGTTGACAGGACAACAAATTTTTCGCACTTCTGCTGCTCCAATCGCTTAACCAGAATGGCCTAGGGGAAAAATACACGTACCGTTGTAATTGGGCGAGTTTCTACTTTCAGATGCAACAGGAATTTTTGGGTTAGGTCAATCCGTTCGCGAGATATGGGAGTTTGAAGCTAAGAACTGGTTGAGAAGACAACAAATTTTTCGCACTTCTGCTGCTCCAAACCCTTAACCAGAATGGCCCAGGGAAAAAATGCACATACCGTTGTAATCGGGCGAGCTTCTGCTTTCAGATGCAATAGGAATTTTTGGGTTAGGTCAATCCGTTCGCGAGATATGGGACATTGAAGCTAAGAAATGGTTGAGAAGACAACAAATTTTTCGCACTTCTGCTGCTCCAATCGCTTAATCAGAACGGCCTAGGGGAAAAATACACATACGGTTGTAATCGGGCGAGTTTCTACTTTCATACGCAGCAGGAATTTTTGGGTTTGGTCAATCCGTTCGCGAGATATGGGACTTTGAAGCTAAGAAATGGCTGAGAAGACAACAAGTTTTTCGCAATTCTGCTGCTCCAAACGCTTAAGCTGAGTGGGCTGGGGATAAAATACCCATACCGTTGTAATCGGACGAGTTTCTACTTTCAGTTACAATAGGAATTTTTTGGTTAGGTCAATCCGTTCGCGAGATGTGGGACTTTGAAGATAAGAAATGGTTGACAGGACAACAAATTTTTCGCACTTCTGCTGCTCCAATCGCTTAACCAGAATGGCCTAGGGGAAAAATACACGTACCGTTGTAATCGGGCGAGTTTCTAGTTTCAAATGCAATAGGAATTTTTGTGTTATGCCAATCCGTTCGTGAGATATGGGAGTTTGAAGACAAGAAATGGTTGAGAAGGCAAAAAATTTTTCGCAATTCTGCTGCACCGAACGCTTAACCAGAATGGCCTAGCGAAAAAATACACATACCGTTGTAATCGGGCGAGTTGCTACTTTCAGATGCAACAGGAATTTTTGGGTTAGGTCAATCCGTTCGCGAGATATGGGATTTTGAAACTAAGAAATGGTTGAGAAGACAACAAATTTTTCGCACTTCTGCTGCTCCAAACGCTTAACCAGAATGGCCCAGGGAAAAAATACACATACCGTTGTAACCGGGCGAGTTTTTAATTTCAGATGCAATAGGAATTTTTGGGTTAGGTCAATCCGTTCGCGAGATATGGGACATTGAAGCTAAGAAATTATTGAGAAGACAACAAATCTTTCGCACTTCTGCTGCTCCAAACGCTTAACCAGAATGGCCTAGGGAAAAAATACCCATACCTTTGTAATCGGACGAGTTTCTACTTTCAGTTACAATACGAATTTTTGTGTTAGGTCAATCCGTTCGCGAGATATGGGACTTTGAATCTAAGAAATGGTTGACAAGACAACAAATTTTTCGCACTTCTGCAGCTCCAATCGCTTAATCAGAACGGCCTAGGGGAAAAATACACATACGGTTGTAATCGGGCGAGTTTCTACTTTCATACGCAGCAGGAATTTTTGGGTTTGGTCAATCCGTTCGCGAGATATGGAACATTGAAGCTAAGAAATTGTTGAGAAGACAACAAATCTTTCGCACTTCTGCTGCTCCAAACGCTTAACCAGAATGGCCTAGGGAAAAAATACCCATACCTTTGTAATCGGACGAGTTTCTACTTTCAGTTACAATAGGAATTTTTGGGTTAGGTCAATCCGTTCGCGAGATATGGGAGTTTGAAGACAAGAAATGGTTGAGAAGGCAAAAAACTTTTCACAATTCTGCTGCTCCAAATGCTTAGCCAGAATGGGCTAGGGAAAAAATACACATACCGTTGTAATCGGGCGAGTTTCTACTTTCAGATGCAACAGGAATTTTTGGGTTAGGTCAATCCGTTCGCGAGATATGGGAGTTTGAAGCTAAGAACTGGTTGAGAAGACAACAAATTTTTCGCACTTCTGCTGCTCCAAACGCTTAACCAGAATGGCCCAGGGAAAAAATACACATACCGTTGTAATCGGGCGAGTTTCTGCTTTCAGTTGCAATAGGAATTTTTGGGTTAGGTCAATCCGTTCGCGAGATATGGGACATTGAAGCTAAGAAATGGTTGAGAAGACAACAAATTTTTCGCACTTCTGCTGCTCCAAACGCTTAACCAGAATGGCCTAGGGGAAAAATACACACACCGTTGTAATCGGGCGAGCTTCTACTTTCAAATGCAATAGGAATTTTTGGGTTAGGTAAATCCGTTCGCGAGATATGAGAGTTTGAAGCTAAGAAATGGTTGAGAAGAGAACAAATTTTTCGCAATTCTGCTGCTCCAAACGCTTAACCAGAATGGCATGGGAAAAAATACACACACCTTTGTAGTCGGGCGAGTTTCTACTTTCAAATGCAATAGGAATTTTTGGGTTAGGTCAATTCGTTCGCGAGATATGGGAGTTTGAAGCTAAGAAATGGTTGAGAAGACAACAAATTTTTCGCACTTCTGCTGCTCCAAACCCTTAACCAGAATGGCCCAGGGAAAAAATGCACATACCGTTGTAATCGGGCGAGCTTCTGCTTTCGGATGCAATAGGAATTTTTGGGTTAGGTCAATCCGTTCGCGAGATATGGGACATTGAATCTAAGAAATGGTTGAGAAGACATCAAATTTTTCGCACTTCTGCTGCTCCAAACGCTTAACCAGAATGGCCTAGGGGAAAAATACACACACCGTTGTAATCGGCCGAGCTTCTACTTTCAAATGCAATAGGAATTTTTGGGTTAGGTCAATCCGTTCGCGAGATATGAGAGTTTGAAGCTAAGAAATGGTTGAGAAGAGTACAAACTTTTCGCAATTCTGCTGCTCCAAACGCTTAACCAGAATGGCATGGGACAAAATACACATACCGTTGTTATCGGGCGAGTTTCTACTTTCAAATGCAATAGGAATTTTTGGGTTAGGTCAATCCATTCGAGAGATATCGGAGTTTGAAGACAAAAAATGGTTGAGAAGCCAAAAAATTTTTCACAATTCTGCTGCTCCAAACGCTTAACCAGAATGGCATCGGGAAAAAATACCCATACCTTTGTAATCGGGCGAGTTTCTACTTTCAGTTACAATAGGAATTTTTGGGTTAGGTCAATCCGTTCGCGAGATATAGGACTTTGAATATAAGAAATGGTTGACAAGATAACAAATTTTTCGCACTTCTGCTGCTCCAATCGCTTAACCAGAATGGCCTAGGGGAAAAATACACGTACCGTTGTAATCGGGCGAGTTTCTACTTTCAAATGCAATAGGAATTTTTGTGTTATGTCAATCCGTTCGCGAGATATGGGAGTTCGAAGCCAAGAAATATTTGGGAAGGCAAACAATTTTTCGCAATTCTGCTGCTCCAAACTCTTAGCCAGAATGGCCTAGGGAAAAAATACACATACCGTTGTAATCGGGCGAGTTTCTACTTTCAGGTGCAATAGGAATTTTTGGGTTAGGTCAATCCGTTCGCGAGATATGGGAGTTTGAAGACAAGAAATGGTTGAGAAGGCAAAAAATTTTTCGCAATTCTGCTGCTCCAAATGCTTAGCCAGAATGGGCTAGGGAAAAAATACACATACCGTTGTAATCGGGCGAGTTTCTACTTTCAAATGCAATAGGAATTTTTGGGTTAGGTCAATCCGTTCGCGAGATATGAGAGTTTGAAGCTAAGAAATGGTTGAGAAGGGAAAAAATTTTTCGCAATTCTGCTGCTCCAAACGCTTAACCAGAATGGCATGGGGAAAAAATACCCATACCTTTGTAATCGGACGAGTTTCTACTTTCAGTTACAATAGGAATTTTTGGGTTAGGTCAATCCGTTCGCGAGATATAGGACTTTGAATATAAGAAATGGTTGACAAGACAACAAATTTTTCGCACTTCTGCTGCTCCAATCGCTTAACCAGAATGGCCTAGGGGAAAAATACACGTACCGTTGTAATCGGGCGAGTTTCTACTTTCAAATGCAATAGGAATTTTTGTGTTATGTCAATCCGTTCGCGAGATATGGGAGTTCGAAGCCAAGAAATATTTGGGAAGGCAAACATTTTTTCGCAATTCTGCTGCTCCAAACTCTTAGCCAGAATGGCCTAGGGAAAAAATACACATACCGTTGTAATCGGGCGAGTTTCTACTTTCAGGTGCAATAGGAATTTTTGGGTTAGGTCAATCCGTTCGGGACATACGGGAGTTTGAAGCTAAGAAATGGTTGAGAAGACAACAAATTTTTCGCAATTCTGCTGCTCCAAACGCTTAACCACAATGGCCTAGAGAAAAAATACACGTACCGTTGTAATCGGGCGAGTTTCTACTTTCAAATGCAATAGGAATTTTTGAGTTAGGTCAATCCGTTCGCGAGATATGGGAGTTTGAAGTCAAGAAATGGTTGAGAAGGCAAAAAATTTTTCGCAATTCTGCTGCTCCAAATGCTTAGCCAGAATGGGCTAGGGAAAAAATACACATACCGTTGTAATCGGGCGAGTTTCTACTTTCAAATGCAATAGGAATTTTTGGGTTAGGTCAATCCGTTCGCGAGATATGAGAGTTTGAAGCTAAGAAATGGTTGAGAAGGGAAAAAATTTTTCGCAATTCTGCTGCTCCAAACGCTTAACCAGAATGGCATGGGGAAAAAATACCCATACCTTTGTAATCGGACGAGTTTCTACTTTCAGTTACAATAGGAATTTTTGGGTTAGGTCAATCCGTTCGCGAGATATAGGACTTTGAATATAAGAAATGGTTGACAAGACAACAAATTTTTCGCACTTCTGCTGCTCCAATCGCTTAACCAGAATGGCCTAGGGGAAAAATACACGTACCGTTGTAATCGGGCGAGTTTCTACTTTCAAATGCAATAGGAATTTTTGTGTTATGTCAATCCGTTCGCGAGATATGGGAGTTCGAAGCCAAGAAATATTTGGGAAGGCAAACATTTTTTCGCAATTCTGCTGCTCCAAACTCTTAGCCAGAATGGCCTAGGGAAAAAATACACATACCGTTGTAATCGGGCGAGTTTCTACTTTCAGGTGCAATAGGAATTTTTGGGTTAGGTCAATCCGTTCGGGACATACGGTAGTTTGAAGCTAAGAAATGGTTGAGAAGACAACAAATTTTTCGCAATTCTGCTGCTCCAAACGCTTAACCAGAATGGCCTAGGGAAAAAATACACATACCGTTGTAATCGGGCGAGTTTCTACTTTCAAATGCAATAGGAATTTTTGGGTTAGGTCAATCCGTTCGCGAGATATGGGAGTTTGAAGCTAAGAAATGGTTGAGAAGAGAACAAATTTTTCGCAATTCTGCTGCTCCAAACGCTTAACCAGAATGGCCTAGGGGAAAAATACACACACCTTTGTAGTCGGGCGAGTTTCTACTTTCAAATGCAATAGGAATTTTTGGGTTAGGTCAATCCGTTCGCGAGATATGGGACATTGAAGCTAAGAAATGGTTGAGAAGACAACAAATTTTTCGCACTTTGCTGCTCCAAACGCTTAACCAGAATGGCCTAGGGGAAAAATACACACACCGTTGTAATCGTGCGAGCTTCTACTTTCAAATGCAATAGGAATTTTTGGGTTAGGTAAATCCGTTCGCGAGATATGAGAGTTTGAAGCTAAGAAATGGTTGAGAAGAGAACAAATTTTTCGCAATTCTGCTGCTCCAAACGCTTAACCAGAATGGCATGGGAAAAAATACACATACCGTTGTTATCGGGCAAGTTTCTACTTTCAAATGCAATAGGAATTTTTGGGTTAGGTCAATCCGTTCGCGAGATATGGGAGCTTGAAGCTAAGAAATGGTTGAGAAGAGAACAAATTTTTCGCAATTCTGCTGCTCCAAACGCTTAACCAGAATGGCCTAGGGAAAAAATACACACACCTTTGTAGTCGGGCGAGTTTCTACTTTCAAATGCAATAGGAATTTTTGGGTTAGGTCAATTCGTTCGCGAGATATGGGACATTGAAGCTAAGAAATGGTTGAGAAGACAACAAATTTTTCGCACTTCTGCTGCTCCAATCGCTTAACCAGAATGGCCTAGGGGAAAAATACACGTACCGTTGTAATTGGGCGAGTTTCTACTTTCAACTGCAATAGGAATTTTTGGGTTAGGTCAATCCGTTCGCGAGATATGGGAGTTTGAAGCTAAGAAATGGTTGAGAAGAGAACAAATTTTTCGCAATTCTGCTGCTCCAAACGCTTAACCAGAATGGCCTAGGGAAAAAATACACACACCGTTGTAATCGGGCGAGTTTCTACTTTCAGATGCAACAGGAATTTTTGGGTTAGGTCAATCCGTTCGCGAGATATGGGAGTTTGAAGCTAAGAACTGGTTGAGAAGACAACAAATTTTTCGCACTTCTGCTGCTCCAAACCCTTAACCAGAATGGCCCAGGGAAAAAATGCACATACCGTTGTAATCGGGCGAGCTTCTGCTTTCAGATGCAATAGGAATTTTTGGGTTAGGTCAATCCGTTCGCGAGATATGGGACATTGAAGCTAAGAAATGGTTGAGAAGACATCAAATTTTTCGCACTTCTGCTGCTCCAAACGCTTAACCAGAATGGCCTAGGGGAAAAATACACACACCGTTGTAATCGGCCGAGCTTCTACTTTCAAATGCAATAGGAATTTTTGTGTTATGTCAATCCGTTCGCGAGATATGGGAGTTTGAAGACAAGAAATGGTTGAGAAGGCAAAAAATTTTTCGCAATTCTGCTGCTCCAAAGGCTTCGCCAGAATGGCCTAGGGAAAAAATACACATACCGTTGTAATCGGGCGAGTTTCTACTTTCAGGTGCAATAGGAATTTTTGGGTTAGGTCAATCCGTTCGGGACATACGGGAGTTTGAAGCTAAGAAATGGTTGAGAAGACAACAAATTTTTCGCAATTCTGCTGCTCCAAACGCTTAACCACAATGGCCTAGAGAAAAAATACACGTACCGTTGTAATCGGGCGAGTTTCTACTTTCAAATGCAATAGGAATTTTTGAGTTAGGTCAATCCGTTCGCGAGATATGGGAGTTTGAAGCTAAGAAATGGTTGAGAAGAAAACAAATTTTTCGCAATTCTGCTGCTCCAAACGCTTAACCAGAATGGCCTAGGGAAAAAATACACATACCGTTGTAATCGGGCGAGTTTCTACTTTCAAATGCAATAGGAATTTTTGGGTTAGGTCAATCCGTTCGCGAGATATGGGAGTTTGAAGCTAAGAAATGGTTGAGAAGAGAACAAATTTTTCGCAATTCTGCTGCTCCAAACGCTTAACCAGAATGGCCTAGGGGAAAAATACACACACCTTTGTAGTCGGGCGAGTTTCTACTTTCAAATGCAATAGGAATTTTTGGGTTAGGTCAATCCGTTCGCGAGATATGGGAGTTTGAAGACAAGAAATGGTTGAGAAGGCAACAAATTTTTCGCACTTCTGCTGCTCCAAACGCTTAACCAGAATGGCCTAGGGGAAAAATACACACACCGTTGTAATCGTGCGAGCTTCTACTTTCAAATGCAATAGGAATTTTTGGGTTAGGTAAATCCGTTCGCGAGATATGAGAGTTTGAAGCTAAGAAATGGTTGAGAAGAGAACAAATTTTTCGCAATTCTGCTGCTCCAAACGCTTAACCAGAATGGCATGGGAAAAAATACACATACCGTTGTTATCGGGCAAGTTTCTACTTTCAAATGCAATAGGAATTTTTGGGTTAGGTCAATCCGTTCGCGAGATATGGGAGCTTGAAGCTAAGAAATGGTTGAGAAGAGAACAAATTTTTCGCAATTCTGCTGCTCCAAACGCTTAACCAGAATGGCCTAGGGAAAAAATACACACACCGTTGTAATCGGGCGAGTTTCTACTTTCAGATGCAACAGGAATTTTTGGGTTAGGTCAATCCGTTCGCGAGATATGGGAGTTTGAAGCTAAGAACTGGTTGAGAAGACAACAAATTTTTCGCACTTCTGCTGCTCCAAACCCTTAACCAGAATGGCCCAGGGAAAAAATGCACATACCGTTGTAATCGGGCGAGCTTCTGCTTTCAGATGCAATAGGAATTTTTGGGTTAGGTCAATCCGTTCGCGAGATATGGGACATTGAAGCTAAGAAATGGTTGAGAAGACATCAAATTTTTCGCACTTCTGCTGCTCCAAACGCTTAACCAGAATGGCCTAGGGGAAAAATACACACACCGTTGTAATCGGCCGAGCTTCTACTTTCAAATGCAATAGGAATTTTTGGGTTAGGTCAATCCGTTCGCGAGATATGGGAGTTTGAAGCTAAGAAATGGTTGAGAAGAAAACAAATTTTTCGCAATTCTGCTGCTCCAAACGCTTAACCAGAATGGCCTAGGGAAAAAATACACATACCGTTGTAATCGGGCGAGTTTCTACTTTCAAATGCAATAGGAATTTTTGGGTTAGGTCAATCCGTTCGCGAGATATGGGAGTTTGAAGCTAAGAAATGGTTGAGAAGAGAACAAATTTTTCGCAATTCTGCTGCTCCAAACGCTTAACCAGAATGGCCTAGGGGAAAAATACACACACCTTTGTAGTCGGGCGAGTTTCTACTTTCAAATGCAATAGGAATTTTTGGGTTAGGTCAATCCGTTCGCGAGATATGGGAGTTTGAAGACAAGAAATGGTTGAGAAGGCAAAAAACTTTTCGCAATTCTGCTACTCCAAATGCTTAGCCAGAATGGGCTAGGGAAAAAATACACATACCGTTGTAATCGGGCGAGTTTCTACTTTCAGATGCAACAGGAATTTTTGGGTTAGGTCAATCCGTTCGCGAGATATGGGAGTTTGAAGCTAAGAACTGGTTGAGAAGACAACAAATTTTTCGCACTTCTGCTGCTCCAAACGCTTAACCGGAATGGCCCAGGGAAAAAATACACATACCGTTGTTATCGGGCGAGTTTCTGCTTTCAGATGCAATAGGAATTTTTGGGTTAGGTCAATCCGTTCGCGAGATATGGGACATTGAAGCTAAGAAATGGTTGAGAAGACAACAAATTTTTCGCACTTCTGCTGCTCCAAACGCTTAACCAGAATGGCCTAGGGGAAAAATACACACACCGTTGTAATCGGGCGAGCTTCTACTTTCAAATGCAATAGGAATTTTTGGGTTAGGCAAATCCGTTCGCGAGATATGAGAGTTTGAAGCTAAGAAATGGTTGAGAAGAGAACAAATTTTTCGCAATTCTGCTGCTCCAAACGCTTAACCAGAATGGCATGGGAAAAAATACACATACCGTTGTTATCGGGCGAGTTTCTACTTTCAAATGCAATAGGAATTTTTGGGTTAGGTCAATCCGTTCGCGAGATATGGGAGTTTGAAGCTAAGAAATGGTTGAGAAGAGAACAAATTTTTCGCAATTCTGCTGCTCCAAACGCTTAACCAGAATGGCCTAGGGAAAAAATACACATACCGTTGTAATCGGGCGAGTTTCTACTTTCAGATGCAATAGGAATTTTTGTGTTAGGTCAATCCGTTCGTGACATATGGCAGTTTGAAGATAAGAAATGGTTGAGAAGACAACAAATTTTTCGCAATTCTGCTGCTCCAAACGCTTAACCAGAATGGCCTAGGGAAAAAATACGCATACAGTTGTAATCGGGCGAGTTACTACTTTCAGACGCAGCAGGAATTTTTGGATTAGGTCAATCCGTTCGCGAGATATGGGACTTTGAAGCTAAGAAATGGTTGACAAGACAACAAATTTTTCGCAATTCTGCTGCTCCAAACGCTTAACCACAATGGCCTAGAGAAAAAATACACGTACCGTTGTAATCGGGCGAGTTTCTACTTTCAAATGCAATAGGAATTTTTGAGTTAGGTCAATCCGTTCGCGAGATATGGGAGTTTGAAGACAAGAAATGGTTGAGAAGGCAAAAAATTTTTCGCAATTCTGCTGCTCCAAATGCTTAGCCAGAATGGGCTAGGGAAAAAATACACATACCGTTGTAATCGGGCGAGTTTCTACTTTCAAATGCAATAGGAATTTTTGGGTTAGGTCAATCCGTTCGCAAGATATGAGAGTTTGAAGCTAAGAAATGGTTGAGAAGGGAAAAAATTTTTCGCAATTCTGCTGCTCCAAACGCTTAACCAGAATGGCATGGGGAAAAAATACCCATACCTTTGTAATCGGACGAGTTTCTACTTTCAGTTACAAAAGGAATTTTTGGGTTAGGTCAATCCGTTCGCGAGATATAGGACTTTGAATATAAGAAATGGTTGACAAGACAACAAATTTTTCGCACTTCTGCTGCTCCAATCGCTTAACCAGAATGGCCTAGGGGAAAAATACACGTACCGTTGTAATCGGGCGAGTTTCTACTTTCAAATGCAATAGGAATTTTTGTGTTATGTCAATCCGTTCGCAAGATATGGGAGTTCGAAGCCAAGAAATATTTGGGAAGGCAAACATTTTTTCGCAATTCTGCTGCTCCAAACTCTTAGCCAGAATGGCCTAGGGAAAAAATACACATACCGTTGTAATCGGGCGAGTTTCTACTTTCAGGTGCAATAGGAATTTTTGGGTTAGGTCAATCCGTTCGGGACATACGGGAGTTTGAAGCTAAGAAATGGTTGAGAAGACAACAAATTTTTCGCAATTCTGCTGCTCCAAACGCTTAACCACAATGGCCTAGAGAAAAAATACACGTACCGTTGTAATCGGGCGAGTTTCTACTTTCAAATGCAATAGGAATTTTTGAGTTAGGTCAATCCGTTCGCGAGATATGGGAGTTTGAAGCTAAGAAATGGTTGAGAAGAAAACAAATTTTTCGCAATTCTGCTGCTCCAAACGCTTAACCAGAATGGCCTAGGGAAAAAATACACATACCGTTGTAATCGGGCGAGTTTCTACTTTCAAATGCAATAGGAATTTTTGGGTTAGGTCAATCCGTTCGCGAGATATGGGAGTTTGAAGCTAAGAAATGGTTGAGAAGAGAACAAATTTTTCGCAATTCTGCTGCTCCAAACGCTTAACCAGAATGGCCTAGGGGAAGAATACACACACCTTTGTAGTCGGGCGAGTTTCTACTTTCAAATGCAATAGGAATTTTTGGGTTAGGTCAATCCGTTCGCGAGATATGGGAGTTTGAAGACAAGAAATGGTTGAGAAGGCAAAAAACTTTTCGCAATTCTGCTGCTCCAAATGCTTAGCCAGAATGGGCTAGGGAAAAAATACACACACCGTTGTAATCGGGCGAGTTTCTACTTTCAGATGCAACAGGAATTTTTGGGTTAGGTCAATCCGTTCGCGAGATATGGGAGTTTGAAGCTAAGAACTGGTTGAGAAGACAACAAATTTTTCGCACTTCTGCTGCTCCAAACGCTTAACCAGAATGGCCCAGGGAAAAAATACACATACCGTTGTAATCGGGCGAGTTTCTGCTTTCAGATGCAATAGGAATTTTTGGGTTAGGTCAATCCGTTCTCGAGATATGGGACATTGAAGCTAAGAAATGGTTGAGAAGACAACAAATTTTTCGCACTTCTGCTGCTCCAAACGCTTAACCAGAATGGCCTAGGGGAAAAATACACACACCGTTGTAATCGTGCGAGCTTCTACTTTCAAATGCAATAGGAATTTTTGGGTTAGGTAAATCCGTTCGCGAGATATGAGAGTTTGAAGCTAAGAAATGGTTGAGAAGAGAACAAATTTTTCGCAATTCTGCTGCTCCAAACGCTTAACCAGAATGGCATGGGAAAAAATACACATACCGTTGTTATCGGGCAAGTTTCTACTTTCAAATGCAATAGGAATTTTTGGGTTAGGTCAATCCGTTCGCGAGATATGGGAGTTTGAAGCTAAGAAATGGTTGAGAAGAGAACAAATTTTTCGCAATTCTGCTGCTCCAAACGCTTAACCAGAATGGCCTAGGGAAAAAATACACACACCTTTGTAGTCGGGCGAGTTTCTACTTTCAAATGCAATAGGAATTTTTGGGTTAGGTCAATTCGTTCGCGAGATATGGGACATTGAAGCTAAGAAATGGTTGAGAAGACAACAAATTTTTCGCACTTCTGCTGCTCCAATCGCTTAACCAGAATGGCCTAGGGGAAAAATACACGTACCGTTGTAATTGGGCGAGTTTTTACTTTCAAATGCAATAGGAATTTTTGGGTTAGGTCAATCCGTTCGCGAGATATGGGAGTTTGAAGCTAAGAAATGGTTGAGAAGAGAACAAATTTTTCGCAATTCTGCTGCTCCAAACGCTTAACCAGAATGGCCTAGGGAAAAAATACACACACCGTTGTAATCGGGCGAGTTTCTACTTTCAGATGCAACAGGAATTTTTGGGTTAGGTCAATCCGTTCGCGAGATATGGGAGTTTGAAGCTAAGAACTGGTTGAGAAGACAACAAATTTTTCGCACTTCTGCTGCTCCAAACCCTTAACCAGAATGGCCCAGGGAAAAAATGCACATACCGTTGTAATCGGGCGAGCTTCTGCTTTCAGATGCAATAGGAATTTTTGGGTTAGGTCAATCCGTTCGCGAGATATGGGACATTGAAGCTAAGAAATGGTTGAGAAGACATCAAATTTTTCGCACTTCTGCTGCTCCAAACGCTTAACCAGAATGGCCTAGGGGAAAAATACACACACCGTTGTAATCGGCCGAGCTTCTACTTTCAAATGCAATAGGAATTTTTGGGTTAGGTCAATCCGTTCGCGAGATATGGGAGTTTGAAGCTAAGAAATGGTTGAGAAGAAAACAAATTTTTCGCAATTCTGCTGCTCCAAACGCTTAACCAGAATGGCCTAGGGAAAAAATACACATACCGTTGTAATCGGGCGAGTTTCTACTTTCAAATGCAATAGGAATTTTTGGGTTAGGTCAATCCGTTCGCGAGATATGGGAGTTTGAAGCTAAGAAATGGTTGAGAAGAGAACAAATTTTTCGCAATTCTGCTGCTCCAAACGCTTAACCAGAATGGCCTAGGGGAAAAATACACACACCTTTGTAGTCGGGCGAGTTTCTACTTTCAAATGCAATAGGAATTTTTGGGTTAGGTCAATCCGTTCGCGAGATATGGGAGTTTGAAGACAAGAAATGGTTGAGAAGGCAAAAAACTTTTCGCAATTCTGCTACTCCAAATGCTTAGCCAGAATGGGCTAGGGAAAAAATACACATACCGTTGTAATCGGGCGAGTTTCTACTTTCAGATGCAACAGGAATTTTTGGGTTAGGTCAATCCGTTCGCGAGATATGGGAGTTTGAAGCTAAGAACTGGTTGAGAAGACAACAAATTTTTCGCACTTCTGCTGCTCCAAACGCTTAACCAGAATGGCCCAGGGAAAAAATACACATACCGTTGTTATCGGGCGAGTTTCTGCTTTCAGATGCAATAGGAATTTTTGGGTTAGGTCAATCCGTTCGCGAGATATGAGAGTTTGAAGCTAAGAAATGGTTGAGAAGAGAACAAATTTTTCGCAATTCTGCTGCTCCAAACGCTTAACCAGAATGGCATGGGAAAAAATACACATACCGTTGTTATCGGGCGAGTTTCTACTTTCAAATGCAATAGGAATTTTTGGGTTAGGTCAATCCGTTCGCGAGATATGGGAGTTTGAAGCTAAGAAATGGTTGAGAAGAGAACAAATTTTTCGCAATTCTGCTGCTCCAAACGCTTAACCAGAATGGCCTAGGGAAAAAATACACACACCTTTGTAGTCGGGCGAGTTTCTACTTTCAAATGCAATAGGAATTTTTGGGTTAGGTCAATTCGTTCGCGAGATATGGGACATTGAAGCTAAGAAATGGTTGAGAAGACAACAAATTTTTCGCACTTCTGCTGCTCCAATCGCTTAACCAGAATGGCCTAGGGGAAAAATACACGTACCGTTGTAATTGGGCGAGTTTCTACTTTCAAATGCAATAGGAATTTTTGGGTTAGGTCAATCCGTTCGCGAGATATGGGAGTTTGAAGCTAAGAAATGGTTGAGAAGAGAACAAATTTTTCGCACCTCTGCTGCTCCAAACGCTTAACCAGAATGGCCTAGGGAAAAAATACACATACCGGTGTAATCGGGAGAGTTTCTACTTTCAGACGCGACAGGAATTTTTGGGTTAGGTCAATCCGTTCGCGAGATATGGGACTTTGAATCTAAGAAATGGTTGACAAGACAACAAATTTTTCGCACTTCAGCTGCTCCAATCGCCTAATCAGAATGGTCTAGGGGAAAAATACACACACCGTTGTAATGGGGCGAGCTTCTACTTTCAAATGCAATAGGAATTTTTGGGTTAGGTCAATCCGTTCGCGAGATATCGGAGTTTGAAGACAAGAAATGGTTGAGAAGGCAAAAAATTTTTCACAATTCTGCTGCTCCAAACGCTTAACCAGTATGGCCTAGGGAAAAAATACCCCTACCGTTGTAATCGCGCGAGCTTCTACTTTCAAATGCAATAGGAATTCTTGGGTTAGGCCAATCCGTTCGCGAGATATGAGAGTTTGAAGCTAAGAAATGGTTGAGAAGAGAACAAATTTTTCGCAATTCTGCTGCTCCAAACGCTTAACCAGAATGGCCTAGGGAAAAAATACGCATACCGTTGTATTCGGGCGAGTTTCAACTTTCAAATGCAGTAGGAATTTTTGTGTTATGTCAATCCGTTCGCGAGATATGGGAGTTTGAAGCTAAGAAATGGTTGTGAAGAGAACAAATTTTTCGCAATTCTGCTGCCCCAAACGCTTAACCAGAATGGCCTAGGGAAAAAATACGCACACCGTTGTAATCGGGCGAGTTTCTACTTTCAGACGCAGCAGGAATTTTTGGGTTTGGTCAATCTGTTCGCGAGATATGGGAGTTTGAAGCTAAGAACTGGTTGAGAAGACAACAAATTTTTCGCACTTCTGCTGCTCCAAACCCTTAACCAGAATGGCCCAGGGAAAAAATGCACATACCGTTGTAATCGGGCGAGCTTCTGCTTTCAGATGCAATAGGAATTTTTGGGTTAGGTCAATCCGTTCGCGAGATATGGGACATTGAAGCTAAGAAATGGTTGAGAAGACATCAAATTTTTCGCACTTCCGCTGCTCCAAACGCTTAACCAGAATGGCCTAGGGGAAAAATACACACACCGTTGTAATCGGCCGAGCTTCTACTTTCAAATGCAATAGGAATTTTTGGGTTAGGTCAATCCGTTCGCGAGATATGGGAGTTTGAAGCTAAGAAATGGTTGAGAAGAGAACAAATTTTTCGCAATTCTGCTGCTCCAAACGCTTAACCAGAATGGCCTAGGGGAAAAATACACACACCTTTGTAGTCGGGCGAGTTTCTACTTTCAAATGCAATAGGAATTTTTGGGTTAGGTCAATCCGTTCGCGAGATATGGGAGTTTGAAGACAAGAAATGGTTGAGAAGGCAAAAAACTTTTCGCAATTCTGCTACTCCAAATGCTTAGCCAGAATGGGCTAGGGAAAAAATACACATACCGTTGTAATCGGGCGAGTTTCTACTTTCAGATGCAACAGGAATTTTTGGGTTAGGTCAATCCGTTCGCGAGATATGGGAGTTTGAAGCTAAGAACTGGTTGAGAAGACAACAAATTTTTCGCACTTCTGCTGCTCCAAACGCTTAACCAGAATGGCCCAGGGAAAAAATACACATACCGTTGTTATCGGGCGAGTTTCTGCTTTCAGATGCAATAGGAATTTTTGGGTTAGGTCAATCCGTTCGCGAGATATGAGAGTTTGAAGCTAAGAAATGGTTGAGAAGAGAACAAATTTTTCGCAATTCTGCTGCTCCAAACGCTTAACCAGAATGGCATGGGAAAAAATACACATACCGTTGTTATCGGGCGAGTTTCTACTTTCAAATGCAATAGGAATTTTTGGGTTAGGTCAATCCGTTCGCGAGATATGGGAGTTTGAAGCTAAGAAATGGTTGAGAAGAGAACAAATTTTTCGCAATTCTGCTGCTCCAAACGCTTAACCAGAATGGCCTAGGGAAAAAATACACACACCTTTGTAGTCGGGCGAGTTTCTACTTTCAAATGCAATAGGAATTTTTGGGTTAGGTCAATTCGTTCGCGAGATATGGGACATTGAAGCTAAGAAATGGTTGAGAAGACAACAAATATTTCGCACTTCTGCTGCTCCAATCGCTTAACCAGAATGGCCTAGGGGAAAAATACACGTACCGTTGTAATTGGGCGAGTTTCTACTTTCAAATGCAATAGGAATTTTTGGGTTAGGTCAATCCGTTCGCGAGATATGGGAGTTTGAAGCTAAGAAATGGTTGAGAAGAGAACAAATTTTTCGCACCTCTGCTGCTCCAAACGCTTAACCAGAATGGCCTAGGGAAAAAATACACATACCGGTGTAATCGGGAGAGTTTCTACTTTCAGACGCGACAGGAATTTTTGGGTTAGGTCAATCCGTTCGCGAGATATGGGACTTTGAATCTAAGAAATGGTTGACAAGACAACAAATTTTTCGCACTTCAGCTGCTCCAATCGCCTAATCAGAATGGTCTAGGGGAAAAATACACACACCGTTGTAATGGGGCGAGCTTCTACTTTCAAATGCAATAGGAATTTTTGGGTTAGGTCAATCCGTTCGCGAGATATCGGAGTTTGAAGACAAGAAATGGTTGAGAAGGCAAAAAATTTTTCACAATTCTGCTGCTCCAAACGCTTAACCAGTATGGCCTAGGGAAAAAATACCCCTACCGTTGTAATTGCGCGAGCTTCTACTTTCAAATGCAATAGGAATTCTTGGGTTAGGCCAATCCGTTCGCGAGATATGAGAGTTTGAAGCTAAGAAATGGTTGAGAAGAGAACAAATTTTTCGCAATTCTGCTGCTCCAAACGCTTAACCAGAATGGCCTAGGGAAAAAATACGCATACCGTTGTATTCGGGCGAGTTTCAACTTTCAAATGCAGTAGGAATTTTTGTGTTATGTCAATCCGTTCGCGAGATATGGGAGTTTGAAGCTAAGAAATGGTTGTGAAGAGAACAAATTTTTCGCAATTCTGCTGCCCCAAACGCTTAACCAGAATGGCCTAGGGAAAAAATACGCACACCGTTGTAATCGGGCGAGTTTCTACTTTCAGACGCAGCAGGAATTTTTGGGTTTGGTCAATCTGTTCGCGAGATATGGGAGTTTGAAGCTAAGAAATGGTTGAGAAGACAACAAATTTTTCGCACCTCTGCTGCTCCAAACGCTTAACCAGAATGGCATGGGAAAAAATACACACACCTTTGTAGTCGGGCGAGTTTCTACTTTCAAATGCAATAGGAATTTTTGGGTTAGGTCAATTCGTTCGCGAGATATGGGAGTTTGAAGCTAAGAAATGGTTGAGAAGACAACAAATTTTTCGCACTTCTGCTGCTCCAAACCCTTAACCAGAATGGCCCAGGGAAAAAATGCACATACCGTTGTAATCGGGCGAGCTTCTGCTTTCGGATGCAATAGGAATTTTTGGGTTAGGTCAATCCGTTCGCGAGATATGGGACATTGAATCTAAGAAATGGTTGAGAAGACATCAAATTTTTCGCACTTCTGCTGCTCCAAACGCTTAACCAGAATGGCCTAGGGGAAAAATACACACACCGTTGTAATCGGCCGAGCTTCTACTTTCAAATGCAATAGGAATTTTTGGGTTAGGTCAATCCGTTCGCGAGATATGAGAGTTTGAAGCTAAGAAATGGTTGAGAAGAGTACAAACTTTTCGCAATTCTGCTGCTCCAAACGCTTAACCAGAATGGCATGGGACAAAATACACATACCTTTGTTATCGGGCGAGTTTCTACTTTCAAATGCAATAGGAATTTTTGGGTTAGGTCAATCCATTCGAGAGATATCGGAGTTTGAAGACAAAAAATGGTTGAGAAGCCAAAAAATTTTTCACAATTCTGCTGCTCCAAACGCTTAACCAGAATGGCATCGGGAAAAAATACCCATACCTTTGTAATCGGGCGAGTTTCTACTTTCAGTTACAATAGGAATTTTTGGGTTAGGTCAATCCGTTCGCGAGATATAGTACTTTGAATATAAGAAATGGTTGACAAGATAACAAATTTTTCGCACTTCTGCTGCTCCAATCGCTTAACCAGAATGGCCTAGGGGAAAAATACACGTACCGTTGTAATCGGGCGAGTTTCTACTTTCAAATGCAATAGGAATTTTTGTGTTATGTCAATCCGTTCGCGAGATATGGGAGTTCGAAGCCAAGAAATATTTGGGAAGGCAAACAATTTTTCGCAATTCTGCTGCTCCAAACTCTTAGCCAGAATGGCCTAGGGAAAAAATACACATACCGTTGTAATCGGGCGAGTTTCTACTTTCAGGTGCAATAGGAATTTTTGGGTTAGGTCAATCCGTTCGCGAGATATGGGAGTTTGAAGACAAGAAATGGTTGAGAAGGCAAAAAATTTTTCGCAATTCTGCTGCTCCAAATGCTTAGCCAGAATGGGCTAGGGAAAAAATACACATACCGTTGTAATCGGGCGAGTTTCTACTTTCAAATGCAATAGGAATTTTTGGGTTAGGTCAATCCGTTCGCGAGATATGAGAGTTTGAAGCTAAGAAATGGTTGAGAAGGGAAAAAATTTTTCGCAATTCTGCTGCTCCAAACGCTTAACCAGAATGGCATGGGGAAAAAATACCCATACCTTTGTAATCGGACGAGTTTCTACTTTCAGTTACAATAGGAATTTTTGGGTTAGGTCAATCCGTTCGCGAGATATAGGACTTTGAATATAAGAAATGGTTGACAAGACAACAAATTTTTCGCACTTCTGCTGCTCCAATCGCTTAACCAGAATGGCCTAGGGGAAAAATACACGTACCGTTGTAATCGGGCGAGTTTCTACTTTCAAATGCAATAGGAATTTTTGTGTTATGTCAATCCGTTCGCGAGATATGGGAGTTCGAAGCCAAGAAATATTTGGGAAGGCAAACATTTTTTCGCAATTCTGCTGCTCCAAACTCTTAGCCAGAATGGCCTAGGGAAAAAATACACATACCGTTGTAATCGGGCGAGTTTCTACTTTCAGGTGCAATAGGAATTTTTGGGTTAGGTCAATCCGTTCGGGACATACGGGAGTTTGAAGCTAAGAAATGGTTGAGAAGACAACAAATTTTTCGCAATTCTGCTGCTCCAAACGCTTAACCACAATGGCCTAGAGAAAAAATACACGTACCGTTGTAATCGGGCGAGTTTCTACTTTCAAATGCAATAGGAATTTTTGAGTTAGGTCAATCCGTTCGCGAGATATGGGAGTTTGAAGTCAAGAAATGTTTGAGAAGGCAAAAAATTTTTCGCAATTCTGCTGCTCCAAATGCTTAGCCAGAATGGGCTAGGGAAAAAATACACATACCGTTGTAATCGGGCGAGTTTCTACTTTCAAATGCAATAGGAATTTTTGGGTTAGGTCAATCCGTTCGCGAGATATGAGAGTTTGAAGCTAAGAAATGGTTGAGAAGGGAAAAAATTTTTCGCAATTCTGCTGCTCCAAACGCTTAACCAGAATGGCATGGGGAAAAAATACCCATACCTTTGTAATCGGACGAGTTTCTACTTTCAGTTACAATAGGAATTTTTGGGTTAGGTCAATCCGTTCGCGAGATATAGGACTTTGAATATAAGAAATGGTTGACAAGACAACAAATTTTTCGCACTTCTGCTGCTCCAATCGCTTAACCAGAATGGCCTAGGGGAAAAATACACGTACCGTTGTAATCGGGCGAGTTTCTACTTTCAAATGCAATAGGAATTTTTGTGTTATGTCAATCCGTTCGCGAGATATGGGAGTTCGAAGCCAAGAAATATTTGGGAAGGCAAACATTTTTTCGCAATTCTGCTGCTCCAAACTCTTAGCCAGAATGGCCTAGGGAAAAAATACACATACCGTTGTAATCGGGCGAGTTTCTACTTTCAGGTGCAATAGGAATTTTTGGGTTAGGTCAATCCGTTCGGGACATACGGTAGTTTGAAGCTAAGAAATGGTTGAGAAGACAACAAATTTTTCGCAATTCTGCTGCTCCAAACGCTTAACCACAATGGCCTAGAGAAAAAATACACGTACCGTTGTAATCGGGCGAGTTTCTACTTTCAAATGCAATAGGAATTTTTGAGTTAGGTCAATCCGTTCGCGAGATATGGGAGTTTGAAGCTAAGAAATGGTTGAGAAGAAAACAAATTTTTCGCAATTCTGCTGCTCCAAACGCTTAACCAGAATGGCCTAGGGAAAAAATACACATACCGTTGTAATCGGGCGAGTTTCTACTTTCAAATGCAATAGGAATTTTTGGGTTAGGTCAATCCGTTCGCGAGATATGGGAGTTTGAAGCTAAGAAATGGTTGAGAAGAGAACAAATTTTTCGCAATTCTGCTGCTCCAAACGCTTAACCAGAATGGCCTAGGGGAAAAATACACACACCTTTGTAGTCGGGCGAGTTTCTACTTTCAAATGCAATAGGAATTTTTGGGTTAGGTCAATCCGTTCGCGAGATATGGGACATTGAAGCTAAGAAATGGTTGAGAAGACAACAAATTTTTCGCACTTTGCTGCTCCAAACGCTTAACCAGAATGGCCTAGGGGAAAAATACACACACCGTTGTAATCGTGCGAGCTTCTACTTTCAAATGCAATAGGAATTTTTGGGTTAGGTAAATCCGTTCGCGAGATATGAGAGTTTGAAGCTAAGAAATGGTTGAGAAGAGAACAAATTTTTCGCAATTCTGCTGCTCCAAACGCTTAACCAGAATGGCATGGGAAAAAATACACATACCGTTGTTATCGGGCAAGTTTCTACTTTCAAATGCAATAGGAATTTTTGGGTTAGGTCAATCCGTTCGCGAGATATGGGAGCTTGAAGCTAAGAAATGGTTGAGAAGAGAACAAATTTTTCGCAATTCTGCTGCTCCAAACGCTTAACCAGAATGGCCTAGGGAAAAAATACACACACCTTTGTAGTCGGGCGAGTTTCTACTTTCAAATGCAATAGGAATTTTTGGGTTAGGTCAATTCGTTCGCGAGATATGGGACATTGAAGCTAAGAAATGGTTGAGAAGACAACAAATTTTTCGCACTTCTGCTGCTCCAATCGCTTAACCAGAATGGCCTAGGGGAAAAATACACGTACCGTTGTAATTGGGCGAGTTTCTACTTTCAACTGCAATCGGAATTTTTGGGTTAGGTCAATCCGTTCGCGAGATATGGGAGTTTGAAGCTAAGAAATGGTTGAGAAGAGAACAAATTTTTCGCAATTCTGCTGCTCCAAACGCTTAACCAGAATGGCCTAGGGAAAAAATACACACACCGTTGTAATCGGGCGAGTTTCTACTTTCAGATGCAACAGGAATTTTTGGGTTAGGTCAATCCGTTCGCGAGATATGGGAGTTTGAAGCTAAGAACTGGTTGAGAAGACAACAAATTTTTCGCACTTCTGCTGCTCCAAACCCTTAACCAGAATGGCCCAGGGAAAAAATGCACATACCGTTGTAATCGGGCGAGCTTCTGCTTTCAGATGCAATAGGAATTTTTGGGTTAGGTCAATCCGTTCGCGAGATATGGGACATTGAAGCTAAGAAATGGTTGAGAAGACATCAAATTTTTCGCACTTCTGCTGCTCCAAACGCTTAACCAGAATGGCCTAGGGGAAAAATACACACACCGTTGTAATCGGCCGAGCTTCTACTTTCAAATGCAATAGGAATTTTTGTGTTATGTCAATCCGTTCGCGAGATATGGGAGTTTGAAGACAAGAAATGGTTGAGAAGGCAAAAAATTTTTCGCAATTCTGCTGCTCCAAAGGCTTCGCCAGAATGGCCTAGGGAAAAAATACACATACCGTTGTAATCGGGCGAGTTTCTACTTTCAGGTGCAATAGGAATTTTTGGGTTAGGTCAATCCGTTCGGGACATACGGGAGTTTGAAGCTAAGAAATGGTTGAGAAGACAACAAATTTTTCGCAATTCTGCTGCTCCAAACGCTTAACCACAATGGCCTAGAGAAAAAATACACGTACCGTTGTAATCGGGCGAGTTTCTACTTTCAAATGCAATAGGAATTTTTGAGTTAGGTCAATCCGTTCGCGAGATATGGGAGTTTGAAGCTAAGAAATGGTTGAGAAGAAAACAAATTTTTCGCAATTCTGCTGCTCCAAACGCTTAACCAGAATGGCCTAGGGAAAAAATACACATACCGTTGTAATCGGGCGAGTTTCTACTTTCAAATGCAATAGGAATTTTTGGGTTAAGTCAATCCGTTCGCGAGATATGGGAGTTTGAAGCTAAGAAATGGTTGAGAAGAGAACAAATTTTTCGCAATTCTGCTGCTCCAAACGCTTAACCAGAATGGCCTAGGGGAAAAATACACACACCTTTGTAGACGGGCGAGTTTCTACTTTCAAATGCAATAGGAATTTTTGGGTTAGGTCAATCCGTTCGCGAGATATGGGAGTTTGAAGACAAGAAATGGTTGAGAAGGCAACAAATTTTTCGCACTTCTGCTGCTCCAAACGCTTAACCAGAATGGCCTAGGGGAAAAATACACACACCGTTGTAATCGTGCGAGCTTCTACTTTCAAATGCAATAGGAATTTTTGGGTTAGGTAAATCCGTTCGCGAGATATGAGAGTTTGAAGCTAAGAAATGGTTGAGAAGAGAACAAATTTTTCGCAATTCTGCTGCTCCAAACGCTTAACCAGAATGGCATGGGAAAAAATACACATACCGTTGTTATCGGGCAAGTTTCTACTTTCAAATGCAATAGGAATTTTTGGGTTAGGTCAATCCGTTCGCGAGATATGGGAGCTTGAAGCTAAGAAATGGTTGAGAAGAGAACAAATTTTTCGCAATTCTGCTGCTCCAAACGCTTAACCAGAATGGCCTAGGGAAAAAATACACACACCGTTGTAATCGGGCGAGTTTCTACTTTCAGATGCAACAGGAATTTTTGGGTTAGGTCAATCCGTTCGCGAGATATGGGAGTTTGAAGCTAAGAACTGGTTGAGAAGACAACAAATTTTTCGCACTTCTGCTGCTCCAAACCCTTAACCAGAATGGCCCAGGGAAAAAATGCACATACCGTTGTAATCGGGCGAGCTTCTGCTTTCAGATGCAATAGGAATTTTTGGGTTAGGTCAATCCGTTCGCGAGATATGGGACATTGAAGCTAAGAAATGGTTGAGAAGACATCAAATTTTTCGCACTTCTGCTGCTCCAAACGCTTAACCAGAATGGCCTAGGGGAAAAATACACACACCGTTGTAATCGGCCGAGCTTCTACTTTCAAATGCAATAGGAATTTTTGGGTTAGGTCAATCCGTTCGCGAGATATGGGAGTTTGAAGCTAAGAAATGGTTGAGAAGAAAACAAATTTTTCGCAATTCTGCTGCTCCAAACGCTTAACCAGAATGGCCTAGGGAAAAAATACACATACCGTTGTAATCGGGCGAGTTTCTACTTTCAAATGCAATAGGAATTTTTGGGTTAGGTCAATCCGTTCGCGAGATATGGGAGTTTGAAGCTAAGAAATGGTTGAGAAGAGAACAAATTTTTCGCAATTCTGCTGCTCCAAACGCTTAACCAGAATGGCCTAGGGGAAAAATACACACACCTTTGTAGTCGGGCGAGTTTCTACTTTCAAATGCAATAGGAATTTTTGGGTTAGGTCAATCCGTTCGCGAGATATGGGAGTTTGAAGACAAGAAATGGTTGAGAAGGCAAAAAACTTTTCGCAATTCTGCTACTCCAAATGCTTAGCCAGAATGGGCTAGGGAAAAAATACACATACCGTTGTAATCGGGCGAGTTTCTACTTTCAGATGCAACAGGAATTTTTGGGTTAGGTCAATCCGTTCGCGAGATATGGGAGTTTGAAGCTAAGAACTGGTTGAGAAGACAACAAATTTTTCGCACTTCTGCTGCTCCAAACGATTAACCGGAATGGCCCAGGGAAAAAATACACATACCGTTGTAATCGGGCGAGTTTCTACTTTCAAATGCAATAGGAATTTTTGGGTTAGGTCAATCCGTTCGCGAGATATGGGAGTTTGAAGCTAAGAAATGGTTGAGAAGAGAACAAATTTTTCGCAATTCTGCTGCTCCAAACGCTTAACCAGAATGGCCTAGGGGAAAAATACACACACCTTTGTAGTCGGGCGAGTTTCTACTTTCAAATGCAATAGGAATTTTTGGGTTAGGTCAATCCGTTCGCGAGATATGGGAGTTTGAAGACAAGAAATGGTTGAGAAGGCAAAAAACTTTTCGCAATTCTGCTGCTCCAAATGCTTAGCCAGAATGGGCTAGGGAAAAAATACACACACCGTTGTAATCGGGCGAGTTTCTACTTTCAGATGCAACAGGAATTTTTGGGTTAGGTCAATCCGTTCGCGAGATATGGGAGTTTGAAGCTAAGAACTGGTTGAGAAGACAACAAATTTTTCGCACTTCTGCTGCTCCAAACGCTTAACCAGAATGGCCCAGGGAAAAAATACACATACCGTTGTAATCGGGCGAGTTTCTGCTTTCAGATGCAATAGGAATTTTTGGGTTAGGTCAATCCGTTCTCGAGATATGGGACATTGAAGCTAAGAAATGGTTGAGAAGACAACAAATTTTTCGCACTTCTGCTGCTCCAAACGCTTAACCAGAATGGCCTAGGGGAAAAATACACACACCGTTGTAATCGTGCGAGCTTCTACTTTCAAATGCAATAGGAATTTTTGGGTTAGGTAAATCCGTTCGCGAGATATGAGAGTTTGAAGCTAAGAAATGGTTGAGAAGAGAACAAATTTTTCGCAATTCTGCTGCTCCAAACGCTTAACCAGAATGGCATGGGAAAAAATACACATACCGTTGTTATCGGGCAAGTTTCTACTTTCAAATGCAATAGGAATTTTTGGGTTAGGTCAATCCGTTCGCGAGATATGGGAGTTTGAAGCTAAGAAATGGTTGAGAAGAGAACAAATTTTTCGCAATTCTGCTGCTCCAAACGCTTAACCAGAATGGCCTAGGGAAAAAATACACACACCTTTGTAGTCGGGCGAGTTTCTACTTTCAAATGCAATAGGAATTTTTGGGTTAGGTCAATTCGTTCGCGAGATATGGGACATTGAAGCTAAGAAATGGTTGAGAAGACAACAAATTTTTCGCACTTCTGCTGCTCCAATCGCTTAACCAGAATGGCCTAGGGGAAAAATACACGTACCGTTGTAATTGGGCGAGTTTCTACTTTCAAATGCAATAGGAATTTTTGGGTTAGGTCAATCCGTTCGCGAGATATGGGAGTTTGAAGCTAAGAAATGGTTGAGAAGAGAACAAATTTTTCGCAATTCTGCTGCTCCAAACGCTTAACCAGAATGGCCTAGGGAAAAAATACACACACCGTTGTAATCGGGCGAGTTTCTACTTTCAGATGCAACAGGAATTTTTGGGTTAGGTCAATCCGTTCGCGAGATATGGGAGTTTGAAGCTAAGAACTGGTTGAGAAGACAACAAATTTTTCGCACTTCTGCTGCTCCAAACCCTTAACCAGAATGGCCCAGGGAAAAAATGCACATACCGTTGTAATCGGGCGAGCTTCTGCTTTCAGATGCAATAGGAATTTTTGGGTTAGGTCAATCCGTTCGCGAGATATGGGACATTGAAGCTAAGAAATGGTTGAGAAGACATCAAATTTTTCGCACTTCTGCTGCTCCAAACGCTTAACCAGAATGGCCTAGGGGAAAAATACACACACCGTTGTAATCGGCCGAGCTTCTACTTTCAAATGCAATAGGAATTTTTGGGTTAGGTCAATCCGTTCGCGAGATATGGGAGTTTGAAGCTAAGAAATGGTTGAGAAGAAAACAAATTTTTCGCAATTCTGCTGCTCCAAACGCTTAACCAGAATGGCCTAGGGAAAAAATACACATACCGTTGTAATCGGGCGAGTTTCTACTTTCAAATGCAATAGGAATTTTTGGGTTAGGTCAATCCGTTCGCGAGATATGGGAGTTTGAAGCTAAGAAATGGTTGAGAAGAGAACAAATTTTTCGCAATTCTGCTGCTCCAAACGCTTAACCAGAATGGCCTAGGGGAAAAATACACACACCTTTGTAGTCGGGCGAGTTTCTACTTTCAAATGCAATAGGAATTTTTGGGTTAGGTCAATCCGTTCGCGAGATATGGGAGTTTGAAGACAAGAAATGGTTGAGAAGGCAAAAAACTTTTCGCAATTCTGCTACTCCAAATGCTTAGCCAGAATGGGCTAGGGAAAAAATACACATACCGTTGTAATCGGGCGAGTTTCTACTTTCAGATGCAACAGGAATTTTTGGGTTAGGTCAATCCGTTCGCGAGATATGGGAGTTTGAAGCTAAGAACTGGTTGAGAAGACAACAAATTTTTCGCACTTCTGCTGCTCCAAACGCTTAACCAGAATGGCCCAGGGAAAAAATACACATACCGTTGTTATCGGGCGAGTTTCTGCTTTCAGATGCAATAGGAATTTTTGGGTTAGGTCAATCCGTTCGCGAGATATGAGAGTTTGAAGCTAAGAAATGGTTGAGAAGAGAACAAATTTTTCGCAATTCTGCTGCTCCAAACGCTTAACCAGAATGGCATGGGAAAAAATACACATACCGTTGTTATCGGGCGAGTTTCTACTTTCAAATGCAATAGGAATTTTTGGGTTAGGTCAATCCGTTCGCGAGATATGGGAGTTTGAAGCTAAGAAATGGTTGAGAAGAGAACAAATTTTTCGCAATTCTGCTGCTCCAAACGCTTAACCAGAATGGCCTAGGGAAAAAATACACACACCTTTGTAGTCGGGCGAGTTTCTACTTTCAAATGCAATAGGAATTTTTGGGTTAGGTCAATTCGTTCGCGAGATATGGGACATTGAAGCTAAGAAATGGTTGAGAAGACAACAAATTTTTCGCACTTCTGCTGCTCCAATCGCTTAACCAGAATGGCCTAGGGGAAAAATACACGTACCGTTGTAATTGGGCGAGTTTCTACTTTCAAATGCAATAGGAATTTTTGGGTTAGGTCAATCCGTTCGCGAGATATGGGAGTTTGAAGCTAAGAAATGGTTGAGAAGAGAACAAATTTTTCGCACCTCTGCTGCTCCAAACGCTTAACCAGAATGGCCTAGGGAAAAAATACACATACCGGTGTAATCGGGAGAGTTTCTACTTTCAGACGCGACAGGAATTTTTGGGTTAGGTCAATCCGTTCGCGAGATATGGGACTTTGAATCTAAGAAATGGTTGACAAGACAACAAATTTTTCGCACTTCAGCTGCTCCAATCGCCTAATCAGAATGGTCTAGGGGAAAAATACACACACCGTTGTAATGGGGCGAGCTTCTACTTTCAAATGCAATAGGAATTTTTGGGTTAGGTCAATCCGTTCGCGAGATATCGGAGTTTGAAGACAAGAAATGGTTGAGAAGGCAAAAAATTTTTCACAATTCTGCTGCTCCAAACGCTTAACCAGTATGGCCTAGGGAAAAAATACCCCTACCGTTGTAATCGCGCGAGCTTCTACTTTCAAATGCAATAGGAATTCTTGGGTTAGGCCAATCCGTTCGCGAGATATGAGAGTTTGAAGCTAAGAAATGGTTGAGAAGAGAACAAATTTTTCGCAATTCTGCTGCTCCAAACGCTTAACCAGAATGGCCTAGGGAAAAAATACGCATACCGTTGTATTCGGGCGAGTTTCAACTTTCAAATGCAGTAGGAATTTTTGTGTTATGTCAATCCGTTCGCGAGATATGGGAGTTTGAAGCTAAGAAATGGTTGTGAAGAGAACAAATTTTTCGCAATTCTGCTGCCCCAAACGCTTAACCAGAATGGCCTAGGGAAAAAATACGCACACCGTTGTAATCGGGCGAGTTTCTACTTTCAGACGCAGCAGGAATTTTTGGGTTTGGTCAATCTGTTCGCGAGATATGGGAGTTTGAAGCTAAGAACTGGTTGAGAAGACAACAAATTTTTCGCACTTCTGCTGCTCCAAACCCTTAACCAGAATGGCCCAGGGAAAAAATGCACATACCGTTGTAATCGGGCGAGCTTCTGCTTTCAGATGCAATAGGAATTTTTGGGTTAGGTCAATCCGTTCGCGAGATATGGGACATTGAAGCTAAGAAATGGTTGAGAAGACATCAAATTTTTCGCACTTCCGCTGCTCCAAACGCTTAACCAGAATGGCCTAGGGGAAAAATACACACACCGTTGTAATCGGCCGAGCTTCTACTTTCAAATGCAATAGGAATTTTTGGGTTAGGTCAATCCGTTCGCGAGATATGGGAGTTTGAAGCTAAGAAATGGTTGAGAAGAAAACAAATTTTTCGCAATTCTGCTGCTCCAAACGCTTAACCAGAATGGCCTAGGGAAAAAATACACATACCGTTGTAATCGGGCGAGTTTCTACTTTCAAATGCAATAGGAATTTTTGGGTTAGGTCAATCCGTTCGCGAGATATGGGAGTTTGAAGCTAAGAAATGGTTGAGAAGAGAACAAATTTTTCGCAATTCTGCTGCTCCAAACGCTTAACCAGAATGGCCTAGGGGAAAAATACACACACCTTTGTAGTCGGGCGAGTTTCTACTTTCAAATGCAATAGGAATTTTTGGGTTAGGTCAATCCGTTCGCGAGATATGGGAGTTTGAAGACAAGAAATGGTTGAGAAGGCAAAAAACTTTTCGCAATTCTGCTACTCCAAATGCTTAGCCAGAATGGGCTAGGGAAAAAATACACATACCGTTGTAATCGGGCGAGTTTCTACTTTCAGATGCAACAGGAATTTTTGGGTTAGGTCAATCCGTTCGCGAGATATGGGAGTTTGAAGCTAAGAACTGGTTGAGAAGACAACAAATTTTTCGCACTTCTGCTGCTCCAAACGCTTAACCAGAATGGCCCAGGGAAAAAATACACATACCGTTGTTATCGGGCGAGTTTCTGCTTTCAGATGCAATAGGAATTTTTGGGTTAGGTCAATCCGTTCGCGAGATATGAGAGTTTGAAGCTAAGAAATGGTTGAGAAGAGAACAAATTTTTCGCAATTCTGCTGCTCCAAACGCTTAACCAGAATGGCATGGGAAAAAATACACATACCGTTGTTATCGGGCGAGTTTCTACTTTCAAATGCAATAGGAATTTTTGGGTTAGGTCAATCCGTTCGCGAGATATGGGAGTTTGAAGCTAAGAAATGGTTGAGAAGAGAACAAATTTTTCGCAATTCTGCTGCTCCAAACGCTTAACCAGAATGGCCTAGGGAAAAAATACACACACCTTTGTAGTCGGGCGAGTTTCTACTTTCAAATGCAATAGGAATTTTTGGGTTAGGTCAATTCGTTCGCGAGATATGGGACATTGAAGCTAAGAAATGGTTGAGAAGACAACAAATTTTTCGCACTTCTGCTGCTCCAATCGCTTAACCAGAATGGCCTAGGGGAAAAATACACGTACCGTTGTAATTGGGCGAGTTTCTACTTTCAAATGCAATAGGAATTTTTGGGTTAGGTCAATCCGTTCGCGAGATATGGGAGTTTGAAGCTAAGAAATGGTTGAGAAGAGAACAAATTTTTCGCACCTCTGCTGCTCCAAACGCTTAACCAGAATGGCCTAGGGAAAAAATACACATACCGGTGTAATCGGGAGAGTTTCTACTTTCAGACGCGACAGGAATTTTTGGGTTAGGTCAATCCGTTCGCGAGATATGGGACTTTGAATCTAAGAAATGGTTGACAAGACAACAAATTTTTCGCACTTCAGCTGCTCCAATCGCCTAATCAGAATGGTCTAGGGGAAAAATACACACACCGTTGTAATGGGGCGAGCTTCTACTTTCAAATGCAATAGGAATTTTTGGGTTAGGTCAATCCGTTCGCGAGATATCGGAGTTTGAAGACAAGAAATGGTTGAGAAGGCAAAAAATTTTTCACAATTCTGCTGCTCCAAACGCTTAACCAGTATGGCCTAGGGAAAAAATACCCCTACCGTTGTAATCGCGCGAGCTTCTACTTTCAAATGCAATAGGAATTCTTGGGTTAGGCCAATCCGTTCGCGAGATATGAGAGTTTGAAGCTAAGAAATGGTTGAGAAGAGAACAAATTTTTCGCAATTCTGCTGCTCCAAACGCTTAACCAGAATGGCCTAGGGAAAAAATACGCATACCGTTGTATTCGGGCGAGTTTCAACTTTCAAATGCAGTAGGAATTTTTGTGTTATGTCAATCCGTTCGCGAGATATGGGAGTTTGAAGCTAAGAAATGGTTGTGAAGAGAACAAATTTTTCGCAATTCTGCTGCCCCAAACGCTTAACCAGAATGGCCTAGGGAAAAAATACGCACACCGTTGTAATCGGGCGAGTTTCTACTTTCAGACGCAGCAGGAATTTTTGGGTTTGGTCAATCTGTTCGCGAGATATGGGAGTTTGAAGCTAAGAAATGGTTGAGAAGACAACAAATTTTTCGCACCTCTGCTGCTCCAAACGCTTAACCAGAATGGCATGGGAAAAAATACACACACCTTTGTAGTCGGGCGAGTTTCTACTTTCAAATGCAATAGGAATTTTTGGGTTAGGTCAATTCGTTCGCGAGATATGGGACATTGAAGCTAAGAAATGGTTGAGAAGACAACAAATTTTTCGCACTTCTGCTGCTCCAATCGCTTAACCAGAATGGCCTAGGGGAAAAATACACGTACCGTTGTAATTGGGCGAGTTTCTACTTTCAAATGCAATAGGAATTTTTGGGTTAGGTCAATCCGTTCGCGAGATATCGGAGTTTGAAGACAAGAAATGGTTGAGAAGGCAAAAAATTTTTCACAATTCTGCTGCTCCAAACGCTTAACCAGTATGGCCTAGGGAAAAAATACCCCTACCGTTGTAATCGCGCGAGCTTCTACTTTCAAATGCAATAGGAATTCTTGGGTTAGGCCAATCCGTTCGCGAGATATGAGAGTTTGAAGCTAAGAAATGGTTGAGAAGAGAACAAATTTTTCGCAATTCTGCTGCTCCAAACGCTTAACCAGAATGGCCTAGGGAAAAAATACGCATACCGTTGTATTCGGGCGAGTTTCAACTTTCTAATGCAGTAGGAATTTTTGTGTTATGTCAATCCGTTCGCGAGATATGGGAGTTTGAAGCTAAGAAATGGTTGTGAAGAGAACAAATTTTTCGCAATTCTGCTGCCCCAAACGCTTAACCAGAATGGCCTAGGGAAAAAATACGCACACCGTTGTAATCGGGCGAGTTTCTACTTTCAGACGCAGCAGGAATTTTTGGGTTTGGTCAATCTGTTCGCGAGATATGGGAGTTTGAAGCTAAGAAATGGTTGAGAAGACAACAAATTTTTCGCACCTCTGCTGCTCCAAACGCTTAACCAGAATGGCCTAGGGAAAAAATACACATACCGGTGTAATCGGGAGAGTTTCTACTTTCAGACGCGACAGGAATTTTTGGGTTAGGTCAATCCGTTCGCGAGATATGGGACTTTGAATCTAAGAAATGGTTGACAAGACAACAAATTTTTCGCACTTCAGCTGCTCCAATCGCCTAATCAGAATGGTCTAGGGGAAAAATACACACACCGTTGTAATGGGGCGAGCTTCTACTTTCTAATGCAATAGGATATTTTGGGTTAGGTCAATCCGTTCGCGAGACATGAGAGTTTGAAGCTAAGAAATGGTTGAGAAGAGAACAAATCTTTCGCAATTCTGCTGCTCCAAACGCTTAACCAGAGTGGCCTAGGGGAAAAATACACACACCGTTGTAATCGGGCGAGCTTCTACTTTCAAATGCAATAGGAATTTTTGGGTTAGGTCAATCCGTTTGCGAGATATGAGAGTTTGAAGCTAAGAAATGGTTGAGAAGAGAACAAATTTTTCGCAATTCTGCTGCTCCAAACGCTTAACCAGAATGGCATGGGAAAAAATACACATACCGTTGTTATCGGGCGAGTTTCTACTTTCAAATGCAATAGGAATTTTTGGGTTAGGTCAATCCGTTCGCGAGATATCGGAGTTTGAAGACAAGAAATGGTTGAGAAGGCAAAAAATTTTTCACAATTCTGCTGCTCCAAACGCTTAACCAGTATGGCCTAGGGAAAAAATACCCCTACCGTTGTAATCGCGCGAGCTTCTACTTTCAAATGCAATAGGAATTCTTGGGTTAGGCCAATCCGTTCGCGAGATATGAGAGTTTGAAGCTAAGAAATGGTTGAGAAGAGAACAAATTTTTCGCAATTCTGCTGCTCCAAACGCTTAACCAGAATGGCCTAGGGAAAAAATACGCATACCGTTGTATTCGGGCGAGTTTCAACTTTCAAATGCAGTAGGAATTTTTGTGTTATGTCAATCCGTTCGCGAGATATGGGAGTTTGAAGCTAAGAAATGGTTGTGAAGAGAACAAATTTTTCGCAATTCTGCTGCCCCAAACGCTTAACCAGAATGGCCTAGGGAAAAAATACGCACACCGCTGTAATCGGGCGAGTTTCTACTTTCAGACGCAGCAGGAATTTTTGGGTTTGGTCAATCTGTTCGCGAGATATGGGAGTTTGAAGCTAAGAAATGGTTGAGAAGAGAACAAATTTTTCGCAATTCTGCTGCTCCAAACGCTTAACCAGAATGGCCTAGGGAAAAAATACCCCTACCGTTGTAATCGCGCGAGCTTCTACTTTCAAATGCAATAGGAATTTTTGTGTTATGTCAATCCGTTCGCGAGATATGGGAGTTTGAAGCTAAGAAATGGTTGTGAAGAGAACAAATTTTTCGCAATTCTGCTGCCCCAAACGCTTAACCAGAATGGCCTAGGGAAAAAATACGCACACCGTTGTAATCGGGCGAGTTTCTACTTTCAGACGCAGCAGGAATTTTTGGGTTTGGTCAATCTGTTCGCGAGATATGGGAGTTTGAAGCTAAGAAATGGTTGAGAAGACAACAAATTTTTCGCACCTCTGCTGCTCCAAACGCTTAACCAGAATGGCCTAGGGAAAAAATACACATACCGGTGTAATCGGGAGAGTTTCTACTTTCAGACGCGACAGGAATTTTTGGGTTAGGTCAATCCGTTCGCGAGATATGGGACTTTGAATCTAAGAAATGGTTGACAAGACAACAAATTTTTCGCACTTCAGCTGCTCCAATCGCCTAATCAGAATGGTCTAGGGGAAAAATACACACACCGTTGTAATGGGGCGAGCTTCTACTTTCAAATGCAATAGGATATTTTGGGTTAGGTCAATCCGTTCGCGAGATATGAGAGTTTGAAGCTAAGAAATGGTTGAGAAGAGAACAAATTTTTCGCAATTCTGCTGCTCCAAACGCTTAACCAGAATGGCCTAGGGGAAAAATACACACACCGTTGTAATCGGGCGAGCTTCTACTTTCAAATGCAATAGGAATTTTTGGGTTAGGTCAATCCGTTTGCGAGATATGAGAGTTTGAAGCTAAGAAATGGTTGAGAAGAGAACAAATTTTTCGCAATTCTGCTGCTCCAAACGCTTAACCAGAATGGCATGGGAAAAAGTACACATACCGTTGTTATCGGGCGAGTTTCTACTTTCAAATGCAATAGGAATTTTTGGGTTAGGTCAATCCGTTCGCGAGATATCGGAGTTTGAAGACAAGAAATGGTTGAGAAGGCAAAAAATTTTTCACAATTCTGCTGCTCCAAACGCTTAACCAGTATGGCCTAGGGAAAAAATACCCCTACCGTTGTAATCGCGCGAGCTTCTACTTTCAAATGCAATAGGAATTCTTGGGTTAGGCCAATCCGTTCGCGAGATATGAGAGTTTGAAGCTAAGAAATGGTTGAGAAGAGAACAAATTTTTCGCAATTCTGCTGCTCCAAACGCTTAACCAGAATGGCCTAGGGAAAAAATACGCATACCGTTGTATTCGGGCGAGTTTCAACTTTCAAATGCAGTAGGAATTTTTGTGTTATGTCAATCCGTTCGCGAGATATGGGAGTTTGAAGCTAAGAAATGGTTGTGAAGAGAACAAATTTTTCGCAATTCTGCTGCCCCAAACGCTTAACCAGAATGGCCTAGGGAAAAAATACGCACATCGTTGTAATCGGGCGAGTTTCTACTTTCAGACGCAGCAGGAATTTTTGGGTTTGGTCAATCTGTTCGCGAGATATGGGAGTTTGAAGCTAAGAAATGGTTGAGAAGACAACAAATTTTTCGCAACTCTGCTGCTCCAAACGCTTAACCAGAATGGCCTAGGGAAAAAATACACATACCGGTGTAATCGGGAGAGTTTCTACTTTCAGACGCAACAGGAATTTTTGGGTTAGGTCAATCCGTTCGCGAGATATGGGACTTTGAATCTAAGAAATGGTTGACAAGACAACAAATTTTTCGCACTTCAGCTGCTCCAATCGCCTAATCAGAATGGTCTAGGGGAAAAATACACACACCGTTGTATTCGGGCGAGCTTCTACTTTCAAATGCAATAGGAATTTTTGGGTTAGGTCAATCGGTTCGCGAGATATGAGAGTTTGAAGCTAAGAAATGGTTGAGAAGAGAACAAATTTTTCGCAATTCTGCTGTTCCAAACGCTTAACCAGAATGGCCTAGGGGAAAAATACACACACCGTTGTAATCGGGCGAGCTTCTACTTTCAAATGCAATAGGAATTTTTGGGTTAGGTCAATCCGTTCGCGAGATATGAGAGTTTGAAGCTAAGAAATGGTAGAGAAGAGAACAAATTTTTCGCAATTCTGCTGCTCCAAACGCTTAACCAGAATGGCATGGGAAAAAATACACATACCGTTGTTATCGGGCGAGTTTCTACTTTCAAATGCAATAGCAATTTTTGGGTTAGGTCAATCTATTCGCGAGATATCGGAGTTTGAAGACAAGAAATGGTTGAGAAGGCAAAAAATTTTTCACAATTCTGCTGCTCCAAACGCTTAACCAGAATGGCCTAGGGAAAAAATACCCATACCGTTGTAATCGCGCGAGCTTCTACTTTCAAATGCAATAGGAATTTTTGGGTTAGGCCAATCCGTTCGCGAGATATGAGAGTTTGAAGCTAAGAAATGGTTGAGAAAAGAACAAATTTTTCGCAATTCTGCCGCTCCAACCGCTTAACCAGAATGGCCTAGGGAAAAAAATACGCATACCGTTGTATTCGGGCGAGTTTCTACTTTCAAATGCAGTAGGAATTTTTGTGTTATGTCAATCCGTTCGCGAGATATGGGAGTTTGAAGCTAAGAAATGGTTGTGAAGAGAACAAATTTTTCGCAATTCTGCTGCCCCAAACGCCTAACCAGAATGGCCTAGGGAAAAAATACGCACACCGTTGTAATCGGGAGAGTTTCTACTTTCAGACGCAGCTGGAATTTTTGGGTTTGGTCAATCTGTTCGCGAGATATGGGAGTTTGAAGCTAAGAAATGGTTGAGAAGACAGAAAATTTTTCGCACCTCTGCTACTCCAAACGCTTAACCAGAATGGCCTAGGGAAAAAATACACATACCGGTGTAATCGGGAGAGTTTCTACTTTCAGACGCAACAGGAATTTTTGGGTTAGGTCAATCCGTTCGCGAGATATGGGACTTTGAATCTAGGAAATGGTTGACAAGACAACAAATTTTTCGCACTTCAGCTGCTCCAATCGCCTAATCAGAATGGTCTAGGGGAAAAATACACACACCGTTGTATTCGGGCGAGTTTCTACTTTCAAATGCAGTAGGAATTTTTGTGTTATGTCAATCCGTTCGCGAGATATGGGAGTTTGAAGCTAAGAAATGGTTGTGAAGAGAACAAATTTTTCGCAATTCTGCTGCCCCAAACGCCTAACCAGAATGGCCTAGGGAAAAAATACGCACACCGTTGTAATCGGGAGAGTTTCTACTTTCAGACGCAGCAGGAATTTTTGGGTTTGGTCAATCTGTTCGCGAGATATGGGAGTTTGAAGCTAAGAACTGGTTGAGAAGACAACAAATTTTTCGCACTTCTGCTGCTCCAAACGCTTAACCAGAATGGCCCAGGGAAAAAGTATACATACCGGTGTAATCGGGAGAGTTTCTACTTTCAGACGCAACAGGAATTTTTGGGTTAGGTCAATCCGTTCGCGAGATATGGGACTTTGAATCTAAGAAATGGTTGACAAGACAACAAATTTTTCGCACTTCAGCTGCTCCAATCGCCTAATCAGAATGGTCTAGGGGAAAAATACACACACCGTTGTATTCGGGCGAGCTTCTACTTTCAAATGCAATAGGAATTTTTGGGTTAGGTCAATCGGTTCGCGAGATATGAGAGTTTGAAGCTAAGAAATGGTTGAGAAGAGAACAAATTTTTCGCAATTCTGCTGCTCCAAACGCTTAACCAGAATGGCCTAGGGGAAAAATACCCATACCGTTGTAATCGCGCGAGCTTCTACTTTCAAATGCAATAGGAATTTTTGGGTTAGGCCAATCCGCTCGCGAGATATGAGAGTTTGAAGCTAAGAAATGGTTGAGAAGAGAACAAATTTTTCGCAATTCTGCTGCTCCAAACGCTTAACCAGAATGGCCTAGGGAAAAAATACGCATACCGTTGTATTCGGGCGAGTTTCTACTTTCAAATGCAGTAGGAATTTTTGTGTTATGTCAATCCGTTCGCGAGATATGGGAGTTTGAAGCTAAGAAATGGTTGTGAAGAGAACAAATTTTTCGCAATTCTGCTGCCCCAAACGCCTAACCAGAATGGCCTAGGGAAAAAATACACATACCGGTGTAATCGGGAGAGTTTCTACTTTCAGACGCAACAGGAATTTTTGGGTTAGGTCAATCCGTTCGCGAGATATGGGACTTTGAATCTAAGAAATGGTAGAGAAGAGAACAAATTTTTCGCAATTCTGCTGCTCCAAACGCTTAACCAGAATGGCCTAGGGAAAAAATACCCATACCGTTGTAATCGCGCGAGCTTCTACTTTCAAATGCAATAGGAATTTTTGGGTTAGGCCAATCCGTTCGCGAGATATGAGAGTTTGAAGCTAAGAAATGGTTGAGAAGAGAACAAATTTTTCGCAATTCTGCTGCTCCAAACGCTTAACCAGAATGGCCTAGGGAAAAATACACACACCGTTGTATTCGGGCGAGCTTCTACTTTCAAATGCAATAGGAATTTTTGGGATAGGTCAATCGGTTCGCGAGATATGAGAGTTTGAAGCTAAGAAATGGTTGAGAAGAGAACAAATTTTTCGCAATTCTGCTGCTCCAAACGCTTAACCAGAATGACCTAGGGGAAAAATACACACACCGTTGTAATCGGGCGAGCTTCTACTTTCAAATGCAATAGGAATTTTTGGGTTAGGTCAATCCGTTCGCGAGATATGAGAGTTTGAAGCTAAGAAATGGTAGAGAAGAGAACAAATTTTTCGCAATTCTGCTGCTCCAAACGCTTAACCAGAATGGCCTAGGGAAAAAATACCCATACCGTTGTAATCGCGCGAGCTTCTACTTTCAAATGCAATAGGAATTTTTGGGTTAGGCCAATCCGTTCGCGAGATATGAGAGTTTGAAGCTAAGAAATGGTTGAGAAGAGAACAAATTTTTCGCAATTCTGCTGCTCCAAACGCTTAACCAGAATGGCCTAGGGAAAAAATATGCATACCGTTGTATTCGGGCGAGTTTCTACTTTCAAATGCAGTAGGAATTTTTGTGTTATGTCAATCCGTTCGCGAGATATGGGACATTGAAGCTAAGAAATGGTTGAGAAGACAACAAATTTTTCGCACTTCTGCTGCTCCAATCGCTTAACCAGAATGGCCTAGGGGAAAAATACACACACCGTTGTAATCGGGCGAGTTTCTACTTTCAGATGCAACAGGAATTTTTGGGTTAGGTCAATCCGTTCGCGAGATATGGGAGTTTGAAGCTAAGAACTGGTTGAGAAGACAACAAATTTTTCGCACTTCTGCTGCTCCAAACCCTTAACCAGAATGGCCCAGGGAAAAAATGCACATACCGTTGTAATCGGGCGAGCTTCTGCTTTCAGATGCAATAGGGATTTTTGGGTTAGGTCAATCCGTTCGCGAGATATGGGACATTGAAGCTAAGAAATGGTTGAGAAGACATCAAATTTTTCGCACTTCTGCTGCTCCAAACGCTTAACCAGAATGGCCTAGGGGAAAAATACACACACCGTTGTAATCGGCCGAGCTTCTACTTTCAAATGCAATAGGAATTTTTGGGTTAGGTCAATCCGTTCGCGAGATATGAGAGTTTGAAGCTAAGAAATGGTTGAGAAGAGTACAAATTTTTCGCAATTCTGCTGCTCCAAACGCTTAACCAGAATGGCATGGGAAAAAATACACATACCGTTGTTATCGGGCGAGTTTCTACTTTCAAATGCAATAGGAATTTTTGGGTTAGGTCAATCCATTCGCGAGATATCGGAGTTTGAAGACAAGAAATGGTTGAGAAGGCAAAAAATTTTTCACAATTCTGCTGCTCCAAACGCTTAACCAGAATGGCCTAGGGAAAAAATACCCATACCGTTGTAATCGCGCGAGCTTCTACTTTCAAATGCAATAGGAATTTTTGGGTTAGGCCAATCCGTTCGCGAGATATGAGAGTTTGAAGCTAAGAAATGGTTAAGAAGAGAACAAATTTTTCGCAATTCTGCTGCTCCAAACGCTTAACCAGAATGGCCTAGGGAAAAAATACGCATACCGTTGTATTCGGGCGAGTTTCTACATTCAAATGCAGTAGGAATTTTTGTGTTATGTCAATCCGTTCGCGAGATATGGGAGTTTGAAGCTAAGAAATGGTTGTGAAGAGAACAAATTTTTCGCAATTCTGCTGCCCCAAACGCTTAACCAGAATGGCCTAGGGAAAAAATACGCACACCGTTGTAATCGGGCGAGTTTCTACTTTCAGACGCCGCAGGAATTTTTGGGTTTGGTCAATCTGTTCGCGAGATATGGGAGTTTGAAGCTAAGAAATGGTTGAGAAGACAACAAATTTTTCGCACCTCTGCTGCTCCAAACGCTTAACCAGAATGGCCTAGGGAAAAAATACACATACCGGTGTAATCGGGAGAGTTTCTACTTTCAGACGCGACAGGAATTTTTGGGTTAGGTCAATCCGTTCGCGAGATATGGGACTTTGAATCTAAGAAATGGTTGACAAGACAACAAATTTTTCGCACTTCAGCTGCTCCAATCGCCTAATCAGAATGGTCTAGGGGAAAAATACACACACCGTTGTAATCGGGCGAGCTTCTACTTTCAAATGCAATAGGAATTTTTGGGTTAGGTCAATCCGTTCGCGAGATATGAGAGTTTGAAGCTAAGAAATGGTTGAGAAGAGAACAAATTTTTCGCAATTCTGCTGCTCCAAACGCTTAACCAGAATGGCCTAGGGGAAAAATACACACACCGTTGTAATCGGCCGAGCTTCTACTTTCAAATGCAATAGGAATTTTTGGGTTAGGTCAATCCGTTCGCGAGATATGAGAGTTTGAAGCTAAGAAATGGTTGAGAAGAGAACAAATTTTTCGCAATTCTGCTGCTCCAAACGCTTAACCAGAATGGCATGGGAAAAAATACACATACCGTTGTTATCGGGCGAGTTTCTACTTTCAAATGCAATAGGAATTTTTGTGTTAGGTCAATCCATTCGCGAGATATCGGAGTTTGAAGACAAGAAATGGTTGAGAAGGCAAAAAATTTTTCACAATTCTGCTGCTCCAAACGCTTAACCAGAATGGCCTAGGGTAAAAATACCCCTACCGTTGTAATCGCGCGAGCTTCTACTTTCAAATGCAATAGGAATTCTTGGGTTAGGCCAATCCGTTCGCGAGATATGAGAGTTTGAAGCTAAGAAATGGTTGAGAAGAGAACAAATTTTTCGCAATTCTGCTGCTCCAAACGCTTAACCAGAATGGCCTAGGGAAAAAATACGCACACAGTTGTAATCGGGCGAGTTTCTACTTTCAGACGCAGCAGGAATTTTTGGGTTTGGTCAATCTGTTCGCGAGATATGGGAGTTTGAAGCTAAGAAATGGCTGAGAAGACAACAAATTTTTCGCACCTCTGCTGCTCCAAACGCTTAACTAGAATGGCCTAGGGAAAAAATACACATACCGGTGTAATCGGGAGAGTTTCTACTTTCAGACGCAACAGGAAGTTTTGGGTTAGGTCAATCCGTTCGCGAGATATGGGACATTGAAGCTAAGAAATGGTTGAGAAGACAACAAATTTTTCGCAATTCTGCTGCTCCAATCGCTTAACCAGAATGGCCTAGGGGAAAAATACACACACCGTTGTAATCGGGCGAGTTTCTACTTTCAGATGCAACAGGAATTTTTGGGTTAGGTCAATCCGTTCGCGAGATATGGGAGTTTGAAGCTAAGAACTGGTTGAGAAGACAACAAATTTTTCGCACTTCTGCTGCTCCAAACCCTTAACCAGAATGGCCCAGGGAAAAAATGCACATACCGTTGTAATCGGGCGAGCTTCTGCTTTCAGATGCAATAGGAATTTTTGGGATAGGTCAATCCGTTCGCGAGATATGGGACATTGAAGCTAAGAAATGGTTGAGAAGACATCAAATTTTTCGCACTTCTGCTGCTCCAAACGCTTAACCAGAATGGCCTAGGGGAAAAATACACACACCGTTGTAATCGGGCGAGCTTCTACTTTCAAATGCAATAGGAATTTTTGGGTTAGGTCAATCCGTTCGCGAGATATGAGAGTTTGAAGCTAAGAAATGGTTGAGAAGAGAACAAATTTTTCGCAATTCTGCTGCTCCAAACGCTTAACCAGAATAGCCTAGGGGAAAAATACACACACCGTTGTAATCGGGCGAGCTTCTACTTTCAAATGCAATAGGAATTTTTGGGTTAGGTCAATCCGTTCGCGAGATATGAGAGTTTGAAGCTAAGAAATGGTTGAGAAGAGAACAAATTTTTCGCAATTCTGCTGCTCCAATCGCTTAACCAGAATGGCATGGGAAAAAATACACATACCGTTGTTATCGGGCGAGTTTCTACTTTCAAATGCAATAGGAATTTTTGGGTTGGGTCAATCCGTTCGCGAGATATCGGAGTTTGAAGACAAGAAATGGTTGAGAAGGCAAAAAATTTTTCACAATTCTGCTGCTCCAAACGCTTAACCAGAATGGCCTAGGGAAAAAATACCCCTACCGTTGTAATCGCGCGAGCTTCTACTTTCAAATGCAATAGGAATTCTTGGGTTAGGCCAATCCGTTCGCGAGATATGAGAGTTTGAAGCTAAGAAATGGTTGAGAAGAGAACAAATTTTTCGCAATTCTGCTGCTCCAAACGCTTAACCAGAATGGCCTAGGGAAAAAATACGCACACAGTTGTAATCGGGCGAGTTTCTACTTTCAGACGCAGCAGGAATTTTTGGGTTTGGTCAATCTGTTCGCGAGATATGGGAGTTTGAAGCTAAGAAATGGCTGAGAAGACAACAAATTTTTCACACCTCTGCTGCTCCAAACGCTTAACTAGAATGGCCTAGGGAAAAAATACACATACCGGTGTAATCGGGCGAGCTTCTGCTTTCAGATGCAATAGGAATTTTTGGGATAGGTCAATCCGTTCGCGAGATATGGGACATTGAAGCTAAGAAATGGTTGAGAAGACATCAAATTTTTCGCATTTCTGCTGCTCCAAACGCTTAACCAGAATGGCCTAGGGGAAAAATACACACACCGTTGTAATCGGGCGAGCTTCTACTTTCAAATGCAATAGGAATTTTTGGGTTAGGTCAATCCGTTCGCGAGATATGAGAGTTTGAAGCTAAGAAATGGTTGAGAAGAGAACAAATTTTTCGCAATTCTGCTGCTCCAAACGCTTAACCAGAATAGCCTAGGGGAAAAATACACACACCGTTGTAATCGGGCGAGCTTCTACTTTCAAATGCAATAGGAATTTTTGGGTTAGGTCAATCCGTTCGCGAGATATGAGAGTTTGAAGCTAAGAAATGGTTGAGAAGAGAACAAATTTTTCGCAATTCTGCTGCTCCAATCGCTTAACCAGAATGGCATGGGAAAAAATACACATACCGTTGTTATCGGGCGAGTTTCTACTTTCAAATGCAATAGGAATTTTTGGGTTAGGTCAATCCGTTCGCGAGATATCGGAGTTTGAAGACAAGAAATGGTTGAGAAGGCAAAAAATTTTTCACAATTCTGCTGCTCCAAACGCTTAACCAGAATGGCCTAGGGAAAAAATACCCCTACCGTTGTAATCGCGCGAGCTTCTACTTTCAAATGCAATAGGAATTCTTGGGTTAGGCCAATCCGTTCGCGAGATATGAGAGTTTGAAGCTAAGAAATGGTTGAGAAGAGAACAAATTTTTCGCAATTCTGCTGCTCCAAACGCTTAACCAGAATGGCCTAGGGAAAAAATACGCATACCGTTGTATTCGGGCGAGTTTCTACTTTCAAATGCAGTAGGAATTTTTGTGTTATGTCAATCCGTTCGCGAGATATGGGAGTTTGAAGCTAAGAAATGGTTGTGAAGAGAACAAATCTTTCGAAATTCTGCTGCCCCAAACGCTTAACCAGAATGGCCTAGGGAAAAAATACGCACATCGTTGTAATCGGGCGAGTTTCTACTTTCAGACGCAGCAGGAATTTTTGGGTTTGGTCAATCTGTTCGCGAGATATGGGAGTTTGAAGCTAAGAAATGGTTGAGAAGAGAACAAATTTTTCGCACCTCTGCTGCTCCAAACGCTTAACCAGAATGGCCTAGGGAAAAAATACACATACCGGTGTAATCGGGAGAGTTTCTACTTTCAGACGCAACAGGAATTTTTGGGTTAGGTCAATCCGTTCGCGAGATATGGGACTTTGAATCTAAGAAATGGTTGACAAGACAACAAATTTTTCGCACTTCAGCTGCTCCAATCGCCTAATCAGAATGGTCTAGGGGAAAAATACACACACCGTTGTATTCGGGCGAGCTTCTACTTTCAAATGCAATAGCAATTTTTGGGTTAGGTCAATCCATTCGCGAGATATCGGAGTTTGAAGACAAGAAATGGTTGAGAAGGCAAAAAATTTTTCACAATTCTGCTGCTCCAAACGCTTAACCAGAATGGCCTAGGGAAAAAATACCCATACCGTTGTAATCGCGCGAGCTTCTACTTTCAAATGCAATAGGAATTTTTGGGTTAGGCCAATCCGTTCGCGAGATATGAGAGTTTGAAGCTAAGAAATGGTTGAGAAGAGAACAAATTTTTCGCAATTCTGCTGCTCCAAACGCTTAACCAGAATGGCCTAGGGAAAAAATACGCATACCGTTGTATTCGGGCGAGTTTCTACTTTCAAATGCAGTAGGAATTTTTGTGTTATGTCAATCCGTTCGCGAGATATGGGAGTTTGAAGCTAAGAAATGGTTGTGAAGAGAACAAATTTTTCGCAATTCTGCTGCCCCAAACGCTTAACCAGAATGGCCTAGGGAAAAAATACGCACACCGTTGTAATCGGGAGAGTTTCTACTTTCAGACGCAGCAGGAATTTTTGGGTTTGGTCAATCTGTTCGCGAGATATGGGAGTTTGAAGCTAAGAAATGGTTGAGAAGACAACAAATTTATCGCACCTCTGCTGCTCCAAACGCTTAACCAGAATGACCTAGGGAAAAAATACACATACCGGTGTAATCGGGAGAGTTTCTACCTTCAGACGCAACAGGAATTTTTGGGTTAGGTCAATCCGTTCGCGAGATATGGGACTTTGAATCTAGGAAATGGTTGACAAGACAACAAATTTTTCGCACTTCAGCTGCTCCAATCGCCTAATCAGAATGGTCTAGGGGAAAAATACACACACCGTTGTAATCGGGCGAGCTTCTACTTTCAAATGCAATAGGAATTTTTGGGTTAGGTCAATCCGTTCGCGAGATATGAGAGTTTGAAGCTAAGAAATGGTTGAGAAGAGAACAAATTTTTCGCAATTCTGCTGCTCCAAACGCTTAACCAGAATGGCCTAGGGGAAAAATACACACACCGTTGTAATCGGGCGAGCTTCTACTTTCAAATGCAATAGGAATTTTTGGGTTAGGTCAATCCGTTCGCGAGATATGAGAGTTTGAAGCTAAGAAATGGTTGAGAAGAGAACAAATTTTTCGCAATTCTGCTGCTCCAAACGCTTAACCAGAATGGCATGGGAAAAAATACACATACCGTTGTTATCGGGCGAGTTTCTACTTTCAAATGCAATAGGAATTTTTGGGTTAGGTCAATCCATTCGCGAGATATCGGAGTTTGAAGACAAGAAATGGTTGAGAAGGCAAAAAATTTTTCACAATTCTGCTGCTCCAAACGCTTAACCAGAATGGCCTAGGGAAAAAATACCCCTACCGTTGTAATCGCGCGAGCTTCTACTTTCAAATGCAATAGGAATTCTTGGGTTAGGTCAATCCGTTCGCGAGATATGAGAGTTTGAAGCTAAGAAATGGTTGAGAAGAGAACAAATTTTTCGAAATTCTGCTGCCCCAAACGCTTAACCAGAATGGCCTAGGGAAAAAATACGCACATCGTTGTAATCGGGCGAGTTTCTACTTTCAGACGCAGCAGGAATTTTTGGGTTTGGTCAATCTGTTCGCGAGATATGGGAGTTTGAAGCTAAGAAATGGTTGAGAAGAGAACAAATTTTTCGCAACGCTGCTGCTCCAAACGCTTAACCAGAATGGCCTAGGGAAAAAATACACATACCGGTGTAATCGGGAGAGTTTCTACTTTCAGACGCAACAGGAATTTTTGGGTTAGGTCAATCCGTTCGCGAGATATGGGACTTTGAATCTAAGAAATGGTTGACAAGACAACAAATTTTTCGCACTTCAGCTGCTCCAATCGCCTAATCAGAATGGTCTAGGGGAAAAATACACACACCGTTGTATTCGGGCGAGCTTCTACTTTCAAATGCAATAGGAATTTTTGGGTTAGGTCAATCGGTTCGCGAGATATGAGAGTTTGAAGCTAAGAAATGGTTGAGAAGAGAACAAATTTTTCGCAATTCTGCTGCTCCAAACGCTTAACCAGAATGGCATGGGAAAAAATACACATACCGTTGTTATCGGGCGAGTTTCTACTTTCAAATGCAATAGCAATTTTTGGGTTAGGTCAATCCATTCGCGAGATATCGGAGTTTGAAGACAAGAAATGGTTGAGAAGGCAAAAAATTTTTCACAATTCTGCTGCTCCAAACGCTTAACCAGAATGGCCTAGGGAAAAAATACCCCTACCGTTGTAATCGCGCGAGCTTCTACTTTCAAATGCAATAGGAATTCTTGGGTTAGGTCAATCCGTTCGCGAGATATGAGAGTTTGAAGCTAAGAAATGGTTGAGAAGAGAACAAATTTTTCGCAATTCTGCTGCTCCAAACGCTTAACCAGAATGGCCTAGGGAAAAAATACGCACACAGTTGTAATCGGGCGAGTTTCTACTTTCAGACGCAGCAGGAATTTTTGGGTTTGGTCAATCTGTTCGCGAGATATGGGAGTTTGAAGCTAAGAAATGGCTGAGAAGACAACAAATTTTTCACACCTCTGCTGCTCCAAACGCTTAACTAGAATGGCCTAGGGAAAAAATACACATACCGGTGTAATCGGGCGAGCTTCTGCTTTCAGATGCAATAGGAATTTTTGGGATAGGTCAATCCGTTCGCGAGATATGGGACATTGAAGCTAAGAAATGGTTGAGAAGACATCAAATTTTTCGCATTTCTGCTGCTCCAAACGCTTAACCAGAATGGCCTAGGGGAAAAATACACACACCGTTGTAATCGGGCGAGCTTCTACTTTCAAATGCAATAGGAATTTTTGGGTTAGGTCAATCCGTTCGCGAGATATGAGAGTTTGAAGCTAAGAAATGGTTGAGAAGAGAACAAATTTTTCGCAATTCTGCTGCTCCAAACGCTTAACCAGAATAGCCTAGGGGAAAAATACACACACCGTTGTAATCGGGCGAGCTTCTACTTTCAAATGCAATAGGAATTTTTGGGTTAGGTCAATCCGTTCGCGAGATATGAGAGTTTGAAGCTAAGAAATGGTTGAGAAGAGAACAAATTTTTCGCAATTCTGCTGCTCCAATCGCTTAACCAGAATGGCATGGGAAAAAATACACATACCGTTGTTATCGGGCGAGTTTCTACTTTCAAATGCAATAGGAATTTTTGGGTTAGGTCAATCCGTTCGCGAGATATCGGAGTTTGAAGACAAGAAATGGTTGAGAAGGCAAAAAATTTTTCACAATTCTGCTGCTCCAAACGCTTAACCAGAATGGCCTAGGGAAAAAATACCCCTACCGTTGTAATCGCGCGAGCTTCTACTTTCAAATGCAATAGGAATTCTTGGGTTAGGCCAATCCGTTCGCGAGATATGAGAGTTTGAAGCTAAGAAATGGTTGAGAAGAGAACAAATTTTTCGCAATTCTGCTGCTCCAAACGCTTAACCAGAATGGCCTAGGGAAAAAATACGCATACCGTTGTATTCGGGCGAGTTTCTACTTTCAAATGCAGTAGGAATTTTTGTGTTATGTCAATCCGTTCGCGAGATATGGGAGTTTGAAGCTAAGAAATGGTTGTGAAGAGAACAAATCTTTCGAAATTCTGCTGCCCCAAACGCTTAACCAGAATGGCCTAGGGAAAAAATACGCACATCGTTGTAATCGGGCGAGTTTCTACTTTCAGACGCAGCAGGAATTTTTGGGTTTGGTCAATCTGTTCGCGAGATATGGGAGTTTGAAGCTAAGAAATGGTTGAGAAGAGAACAAATTTTTCGCACCTCTGCTGCTCCAAACGCTTAACCAGAATGGCCTAGGGAAAAAATACACATACCGGTGTAATCGGGAGAGTTTCTACTTTCAGACGCAACAGGAATTTTTGGGTTAGGTCAATCCGTTCGCGAGATATGGGACTTTGAATCTAAGAAATGGTTGACAAGACAACAAATTTTTCGCACTTCAGCTGCTCCAATCGCCTAATCAGAATGGTCTAGGGGAAAAATACACACACCGTTGTATTCGGGCGAGCTTCTACTTTCAAATGCAATAGCAATTTTTGGGTTAGGTCAATCCATTCGCGAGATATCGGAGTTTGAAGACAAGAAATGGTTGAGAAGGCAAAAAATTTTTCACAATTCTGCTGCTCCAAACGCTTAACCAGAATGGCCTAGGGAAAAAATACCCATACCGTTGTAATCGCGCGAGCTTCTACTTTCAAATGCAATAGGAATTTTTGGGTTAGGCCAATCCGTTCGCGAGATATGAGAGTTTGAAGCTAAGAAATGGTTGAGAAGAGAACAAATTTTTCGCAATTCTGCTGCTCCAAACGCTTAACCAGAATGGCCTAGGGAAAAAATACGCATACCGTTGTATTCGGGCGAGTTTCTACTTTCAAATGCAGTAGGAATTTTTGTGTTATGTCAATCCGTTCGCGAGATATGGGAGTTTGAAGCTAAGAAATGGTTGTGAAGAGAACAAATTTTTCGCAATTCTGCTGCCCCAAACGCTTAACCAGAATGGCCTAGGGAAAAAATACGCACACCGTTGTAATCGGGAGAGTTTCTACTTTCAGACGCAGCAGGAATTTTTGGGTTTGGTCAATCTGTTCGCGAGATATGGGAGTTTGAAGCTAAGAAATGGTTGAGAAGACAACAAATTTATCGCACCTCTGCTGCTCCAAACGCTTAACCAGAATGACCTAGGGAAAAAATACACATACCGGTGTAATCGGGAGAGTTTCTACCTTCAGACGCAACAGGAATTTTTGGGTTAGGTCAATCCGTTCGCGAGATATGGGACTTTGAATCTAGGAAATGGTTGACAAGACAACAAATTTTTCGCACTTCAGCTGCTCCAATCGCCTAATCAGAATGGTCTAGGGGAAAAATACACACACCGTTGTAATCGGGCGAGCTTCTACTTTCAAATGCAATAGGAATTTTTGGGTTAGGTCAATCCGTTCGCGAGATATGAGAGTTTGAAGCTAAGAAATGGTTGAGAAGAGAACAAATTTTTCGCAATTCTGCTGCTCCAAACGCTTAACCAGAATGGCCTAGGGGAAAAATACACACACCGTTGTAATCGGGCGAGCTTCTACTTTCAAATGCAATAGGAATTTTTGGGTTAGGTCAATCCGTTCGCGAGATATGAGAGTTTGAAGCTAAGAAATGGTTGAGAAGAGAACAAATTTTTCGCAATTCTGCTGCTCCAAACGCTTAACCAGAATGGCATGGGAAAAAATACACATACCGTTGTTATCGGGCGAGTTTCTACTTTCAAATGCAATAGGAATTTTTGGGTTAGGTCAATCCATTCGCGAGATATCGGAGTTTGAAGACAAGAAATGGTTGAGAAGGCAAAAAATTTTTCACAATTCTGCTGCTCCAAACGCTTAACCAGAATGGCCTAGGGAAAAAATACCCCTACCGTTGTAATCGCGCGAGCTTCTACTTTCAAATGCAATAGGAATTCTTGGGTTAGGTCAATCCGTTCGCGAGATATGAGAGTTTGAAGCTAAGAAATGGTTGAGAAGAGAACAAATTTTTCGAAATTCTGCTGCCCCAAACGCTTAACCAGAATGGCCTAGGGAAAAAATACGCACATCGTTGTAATCGGGCGAGTTTCTACTTTCAGACGCAGCAGGAATTTTTGGGTTTGGTCAATCTGTTCGCGAGATATGGGAGTTTGAAGCTAAGAAATGGTTGAGAAGAGAACAAATTTTTCGCAACGCTGCTGCTCCAAACGCTTAACCAGAATGGCCTAGGGAAAAAATACACATACCGGTGTAATCGGGAGAGTTTCTACTTTCAGACGCAACAGGAATTTTTGGGTTAGGTCAATCCGTTCGCGAGATATGGGACTTTGAATCTAAGAAATGGTTGACAAGACAACAAATTTTTCGCACTTCAGCTGCTCCAATCGCCTAATCAGAATGGTCTAGGGGAAAAATACACACACCGTTGTATTCGGGCGAGCTTCTACTTTCAAATGCAATAGGAATTTTTGGGTTAGGTCAATCGGTTCGCGAGATATGAGAGTTTGAAGCTAAGAAATGGTTGAGAAGAGAACAAATTTTTCGCAATTCTGCTGCTCCAAACGCTTAACCAGAATGGCATGGGAAAAAATACACATACCGTTGTTATCGGGCGAGTTTCTACTTTCAAATGCAATAGCAATTTTTGGGTTAGGTCAATCCATTCGCGAGATATCGGAGTTTGAAGACAAGAAATGGTTGAGAAGGCAAAAAATTTTTCACAATTCTGCTGCTCCAAACGCTTAACCAGAATGGCCTAGGGAAAAAATACCCCTACCGTTGTAATCGCGCGAGCTTCTACTTTCAAATGCAATAGGAATTCTTGGGTTAGGTCAATCCGTTCGCGAGATATGAGAGTTTGAAGCTAAGAAATGGTTGAGAAGAGAACAAATTTTTCGAAATTCTGCTGCCCCAAACGCTTAACCAGAATGGCCTAGGGAAAAAATACGCACATCGTTGTAATCGGGCGAGTTTCTACTTTCAGACGCAGCAGGAATTTTTGGGTTTGGTCAATCTGTTCGCGAGATATGGGAGTTTGAAGCTAAGAAATGGTTGAGAAGAGAACAAATTTTTCGCAACGCTGCTGCTCCAAACGCTTAACCAGAATGGCCTAGGGAAAAAATACACATACCGGTGTAATCGGGAGAGTTTCTACTTTCAGACGCAACAGGAATTTTTGGGTTAGGTCAATCCGTTCGCGAGATATGGGACTTTGAATCTAAGAAATGGTTGACAAGACAACAAATTTTTCGCACTTCAGCTGCTCCAATCGCCTAATCAGAATGGTCTAGGGGAAAAATACACACACCGTTGTATTCGGGCGAGCTTCTACTTTCAAATGCAATAGGAATTTTTGGGTTAGGTCAATCGGTTCGCGAGATATGAGAGTTTGAAGCTAAGAAATGGTTGAGAAGAGAACAAATTTTTCGCAATTCTGCTGCTCCAAACGCTTAACCAGAATGGCATGGGAAAAAATACACATACCGTTGTTATCGGGCGAGTTTCTACTTTCAAATGCAATAGCAATTTTTGGGTTAGGTCAATCCATTCGCGAGATATCGGAGTTTGAAGACAAGAAATGGTTGAGAAGGCAAAAAATTTTTCACAATTCTGCTGCTCCAAACGCTTAACCAGAACGGCCTAGGGAAAAAATACCCATACCGTTGTAATCGCGCGAGCTTCTACTTTCAAATGCAATAGGAATTTTTGGGTTAGGCCAATCCGTTCGCGAGATATGAGAGTTTGAAGCTAAGAAATGGTTGAGAAGAGAACAAATTTTTCTCAATTCTGCTGCTCCAAACGCTTAACCAGAATGGCCTAGGGAAAAAATACGCATACCGTTGTATTCGGGCGAGTTTCTACTTTCAAATGCAGTAGGAATTTTTGTGTTATGTCAATCCGTTCGCGAGATATGGGAGTTTGAAGCTAAGAAATGGTTGTGAAGAGAACAAATTTTTCGCAATTCTGCTGCCCCAAACGCTTAACCAGAATGGCCTAGGGAAAAAATACGCACACCGTTGTAATCGGGAGAGTTTCTACTTTCAGACGCAGCAGGAATTTTTGGGTGTGGTCAATCTGTTCGCGAGATATGGGAGTTTGAATCTAAGAAATGGTTGAGAAGACAACAAATTTTTCGCAATTCTGCTGCTCCAAACGCTTAACCAGAATGGCATGGGAAAAAATACACATACCGTTGTTATCGGGCGAGTTTCTACTTTCAAATGCAATAGGAATTTTTGGGTTAGGTCAATCCGTTCGCGAGATATCGGAGTTTGAAGACAAGAAATGGTTGAGAAGGCAAAAAATTTTTCACAATTCTGCTGCTCCAAACGCTTAACCAGAATGGCCTAGGGAAAAAATACACATACCGTTGTAATCGGGCAAGTTTCTACTTACATACGCAGCAGGAATTTTTGGGTTTGGTCAATCCGTTCGCGAGATATGGGACTTTGAATCTAAGAAATGGTTGAGAAGACAACAAATTTTTCGCAATTCTGCTGCTCCAAACGCTTAACCAGAATGGCCTAGGGAAAAAATACCCATACCGTTGTAATCGGACGAGTTTCTACTTTCAGTTACAACAGGAATTTTTGGGTTAGGTCAATCCGTTCGCGAGATATGGGACTTTGAAGCTAAGAAATGGTTGACCAGACAACAAATTTTTCGCACTTCTGCTGTTCCAATCGCTTAACCAGAATGGCCTAGGGGAAAAATACACGTACCGTTGTAATCGGGCGAGTTTCTACTTTCAAATGCAATAGCATTTTTGGGTTAGGTTAATCCGTTCGCGAGTTATGGGAGTTTGAAGCTAAGAAATGGTTGAGAAGAGAACAAATTTTTCGCAATTCTGCTGCTCCAAACGCTTAACCAGAATGGCCTAGGGAAAAAATACACATACCGTTGTAATCGGGCGAGTTTCTACTTTCAGATGCAATAGGAATTTCTGGGTTAGGTCAATCCGTTTGCGAGATATGGGAGTTTGAAGCCAAGAAATGTTTGGGAAGGCAAACAATTTTTCGCAATTCTGCTGCTCCAAACGCATAACCAGAATGGCCTAGGGAAAAAATACCCATACCGTTGTAATCGGGCGAGTTTCTACTTTCAGACGCAGCAGGAATTTTTGGGTTTGGTCAATCTGTTCGCGAGATATGGGAGTTTGAAGCTAAGAAATGGTTGAGAAGACAACAAATTTATCGCACCTCTGCTGCTCCAAACGCTTAACCAGAATGACCTAGGGAAAAAATACACATACCGGTGTAATCGGGAGAGTTTCTACCTTCAGACGCAACAGGAATTTTTGGGTTAGGTCAATCCGTTCGCGAGATATGGGACTTTGAATCTAGGAAATGGTTGACAAGACAACAAATTTTTCGCACTTCAGCTGCTCCAATCGCCTAATCAGAATGGTCTAGGGGAAAAATACACACACCGTTGTAATCGGGCGAGCTTCTACTTTCAAATGCAATAGGAATTTTTGGGTTAGGTCAATCCGTTCGCGAGATATGAGAGTTTGAAGCTAAGAAATGGTTGAGAAGAGAACAAATTTTTCGCAATTCTGCTGCTCCAAACGCTTAACCAGAATGGCCTAGGGGAAAAATACAAACACCGTTGTAATCGGGCGAGCTTCTACTTTCAAATGCAATAGGAATTTTTGGGTTAGGTCAATCCGTTCGCGAGATATGAGAGTTTGAAGCTAAGAAATGGTTGAGAAGAGAACAAATTTTTCGCAATTCTGCTGCTCCAAACGCTTAACCAGAATGGCATGGGGAAAAATACACATACCGTTGTTATCGGGCGAGTTCCTACTTTCAAATGCAATAGGAATTTTTGGGTTAGGTCAATCCATTCGCGAGATATCGGAGTTTGAAGACAAGAAATGGTTGAGAAGGCAAAAAATTTTTCACAATTCTGCTGCACCAAACGCTTAACCAGAATGGCCTAGGGAAAAAATACCCCTACCGTTGTAATCGCGCGAGCTTCTACTTTCAAATGCAATAGGAATTCTTGGGTTAGGTCAATCCGTTCGCGAGATATGAGAGTTTGAAGCTAAGAAATGGTTGAGAAGAGAACATATTTTTCGCAATTCTGCTGCTCCAAACGCTTAACCAGAATGGCCTAGGGAAAAAATACGCATACCGTTGTATTCGGGCGAGTTTCTACTTTCAAATGCAGTAGGAATTTTTGTGTTATGTCAATCCGTTCGCGAGATATGGGAGTTTGAAGCTAAGAAATGGTTGTGAAGAGAACAAATTTTTCGCAATTCTGCTGCCCCAAAGGCTTAACCAGAATGGCCTAGGGAAAAAATACGCACACCGTTGTAATCGGGCGAGTTTCCACTTTCAGACGCAGCAGGAATTTTTGGGTGTGGTCAATCTGTTCGCGAGATATGGGAGTTTGAATCTAAGAAATGGTTGAGAAGACAACAAATTTTTCGCAATTCTGCTGCTCCAAACGCTTAACCAGAATGGCATGGGAAAAAATACACATACCGTTGTTATCGGGCGAGTTTCTACTTTCAAATGCAATAGGAATTTTTGGGTTAGGTCAATCCGTTCGCGAGATATCGGAGTTTGAAGACAAGAAATGGTTGAGAAGGCAAAAAATTTTTCACAATTCTGCTGCTCCAAACGCTTAACCAGAATGGCCTAGGGAAAAAATACACATACCGTTGTAATCGGGCAAGTTTCTACTTACATACGCAGCAGGAATTTTTGGGTTTGGTCAATCCGTTCGCGAGATATGGGACTTTGAATCTAAGAAATGGTTGAGAAGACAACAAATTTTTCGCAATTCTGCTGCTCCAAACGCTTAACCAGAATGGCCTAGGGAAAAAATACCCATACCGTTGTAATCGGACGAGTTTCTACTTTCAGTTACAACAGGAATTTTTAGGTTAGGTCAATCCGTTCGCGAGATATGGGACTTTGAAGCTAAGAAATGGTTGACCAGACAACAAATTTTTCGCACTTCTGCTGTTCCAATCGCTTAACCAGAATGGCCTAGGGGAAAAATACACGTACCGTTGTAATCGGGCGAGTTTCTACTTTCAAATGCAATAGCATTTTTGGGTTAGGTCAATCCGTTCGCGAGTTATGGGAGTTTGAAGCTAAGAAATGGTTGAGAAGAGAACAAATTTTTCGCAATTCTGCTGCTCCAAACGCTTAACCAGAATGGCCTAGGGAAAAAATACACATACCGTTGTAATCGGGCGAGTTTCTACTTTCAGATGCAATAGGAATTTCTGGGTTAGGTCAATCCGTTTGCGAGATATGGGAGTTTGAAGCCAAGAAATGTTTGGGAAGGCAAACAATTTTTCGCAATTCTGCTGCTCCAAACGCATAACCAGAATGGCCTAGGGAAAAAATACCCATACCGTTGTAATCGGGCGAGTTTCTACTTTCAGACGCAGCAGGAATTTTTGGGTTTGGTCAATCTGTTCGCGAGATATGGGAGTTTGAAGCTAAGAAATGGTTGAGAAGACAACAAATTTATCGCACCTCTGCTGCTCCAAACGCTTAACCAGAATGACCTAGGGAAAAAATACACATACCGGTTTAATCGGGAGAGTTTCTACCTTCAGACGCAACAGGAATTTTTGGGTTAGGTCAATCCGTTCGCGAGATATGGGACTTTGAATCTAGGAAATGGTTGACAAGACAACAAATTTTTCGCACTTCAGCTGCTCCAATCGCCTAATCAGAATGGTCTAGGGGAAAAATACACACACCGTTGTAATCGGGCGAGCTTCTACTTTCAAATGCAATAGGAATTTTTGGGTTAGGTCAATCCGTTCGCGAGATATGAGAGTTTGAAGCTAAGAAATGGTTGAGAAGAGAACAAATTTTTCGCAATTCTGCTGCTCCAAACGCTTAACCAGAATGGCCTAGGGGAAAAATACAAACACCGTTGTAATCGGGCGAGCTTCTACTTTCAAATGCAATAGGAATTTTTGGGTTAGGTCAATCCGTTCGCGAGATATGAGAGTTTGAAGCTAAGAAATGGTTGAGAAGAGAACAAATTTTTCGCAATTCTGCTGCTCCAAACGCTTAACCAGAATGGCATGGGAAAAAATACACATACCGTTGTTATCGGGCGAGTTCCTACTTTCAAATGCAATAGGAATTTTTGGGTTAGGTCAATCCATTCGCGAGATATCGGAGTTTGAAGACAAGAAATGGTTGAGAAGGCAAAAAATTTTTCACAATTCTGCTGCTCCAAACGCTTAACCAGAATGGCCTAGGGAAAAAATACCCCTACCGTTGTAATCGCGCGAGCTTCTACTTTCAAATGCAATAGGAATTCTTGGGTTAGGTCAATCCGTTCGCGAGATATGAGAGTTTGAAGCTAAGAAATGGTTGAGAAGAGAACATATTTTTCGCAATTCTGCTGCTCCAAACGCTTAACCAGAATGGCCTAGGGAAAAAATACGCATACCGTTGTATTCGGGCGAGTTTCTACTTTCAAATGCAGTAGGAATTTTTGTGTTATGTCAATCCGTTCGCGAGATATGGGAGTTTGAAGCTAAGAAATGGTTGTGAAGAGAACAAATTTTTCGCAATTCTGCTGCCCCAAAGGCTTAACCAGAATGGCCTAGGGAAAAAATACGCACACCGTTGTAATCGGGCGAGTTTCCACTTTCAGACGCAGCAGGAATTTTTGGGTGTGGTCAATCTGTTCGCGAGATATGGGAGTTTGAATCTAAGAAATGGTTGAGAAGACAACAAATTTTTCGCAATTCTGCTGCTCCAAACGCTTAACCAGAATGGCATGGGAAAAAATACACATACCGTTGTTATCGGGCGAGTTTCTACTTTCAAATGCAATAGGAATTTTTGGGTTAGGTCAATCCGTTCGCGAGATATCGGAGTTTGAAGACAAGAAATGGTTGAGAAGGCAAAAAATTTTTCACAATTCTGCTGCTCCAAACGCTTAACCAGAATGGCCTAGGGAAAAAATACACATACCGTTGTAATCGGGCAAGTTTCTACTTACATACGCAGCAGGAATTTTTGGGTTTGGTCAATCCGTTCGCGAGATATGGGACTTTGAATCTAAGAAATGGTTGAGAAGACAACAAATTTTTCGCAATTCTGCTGCTCCAAACGCTTAACCAGAATGGCCTAGGGAAAAAATACCCATACCGTTGTAATCGGACGAGTTTCTACTTTCAGTTACAACAGGAATTTTTGGGTTAGGTCAATCCGTTCGCGAGATATGGGACTTTGAAGCTAAGAAATGGTTGACCAGACAACAAATTTTTCGCACTTCTGCTGTTCCAATCGCTTAACCAGAATGGCCTAGGGGAAAAATACACGTACCGTTGTAATCGGGCGAGTTTCTACTTTCAAATGCAATAGCATTTTTGGGTTAGGTCAATCCGTTCGCGAGTTATGGGAGTTTGAAGCTAAGAAATGGTTGAGAAGAGAACAAATTTTTCGCAATTCTGCTGCTCCAAACGCTTAACCAGAATGGCCTAGGGAAAAAATACACATACCGTTGTAATCGGGCGAGTTTCTACTTTCAGATGCAATAGGAATTTCTGGGTTAGGTCAATCCGTTTGCGAGATATGGGAGTTTGAAGCCAAGAAATGTTTGGGAAGGCAAACAATTTTTCGCAATTCTGCTGCTCCAAACGCATAACCAGAATGGCCTAGGGAAAAAATACCCATACCGTTGTAATCGGGCGAGTTTCTACTTTCAGTTACAATAGGAATTTTTGGGTTAGGTAAATCCGTTGCGAGATATGGGAGTTTGAAGCCAAGAAATATTTGGGAAGGCAAAAAATTTTTCGCAATTCTGCTGCTCCAAACGCTTAACCAGTATAGCCTAGGGGAAAAATACACGTACCGTTGTAAACGGGCGAGTTTCTACTTTCAAATGCAATAGGAATTTTTGGGTTAAGCCAATCCGTTTGCGAGATATGGGAGTTTGAAGCCAAGAAATGTTTGGGAAGGCAAACAATTTTTCGCAATTCTGCTGCTCCAAACGCTTAACCAGAATGGCCTAGGGAAAAAATACCCATACCGTTGTAATCGGGCGAGTTTCTACTTTCAGTTACAATAGGAATTTTTGGGTTAGGTCAATCCGTTCGCCAGATATGGTACTTTGAAGCTAAGAAATGGTTGACAAGACAACAAATTTTTCGCACTTCTGCTGCTCCAATCGCTTAACCAGAATGGCCTAGGGGAAAAATACACGTACCGTTGTAATCGGGCGAGTTTCTACTTTCAAATGCAATAGGAATTTTTGGGTTAAGCCAATCCGTTCGCGAGATATGAGAGTTTGAAGCTAAGAAATGGTTGAGAAGACAACAAATTTTTCGCAATTCTGCTGCTCCAAACGCTTAAGAAGAATGGGCTAGGGATAAAATACACATACCGTTGTAATCGGGCGAGTTTCTACTTTCAGTTACAATAGGAATTTTTGGGTTAGGTCAATCCGTTCGCGAGATATGGGACTTTGAAGCTAAGAAATGGTTGACAAGACAACAAATTTTTCGCACTTCTGCTGCACCAATCGCTTAACCAGAATGGCCTAGGGAAAAAATACACATACCGTTGTAATCGGGCGAGTTTCTACTTTCAGATGCAATAGGAATTTCTGGGTTAGGTCAATCCGTTTGCGAGATATGGGAGTTTGAAGCCAAGAAATGTTTGGGAAGGCAAACAATTTTTCGCAATTCTGCTGCTCCAAACGCTTAACCAGAATGGCCTAGGGAAAAAATACCCATACCGTTGTAATCGGGCGAGTTTCTACTTTCAGTTACAATAGGAATTTTGGGTTAGGTAAATCCGTTGCGAGATATGGGAGTTTGAAGCCAAGAAATATTTGGGAAGGCAAAAAATTTTTCGCAATTCTGCTGCTCCAAACGCTTAACCAGAATAGCCTAGGGAAAAAATACACATACCTTTGTAATCGGGCGAGTTTCTACTTTCAGATGCGACAGGAATTTTTGGGTTAGGTCAATCCGTTCGCGAGATATGGGAGTTTGAAGCTAAGAACTGGTTGAGAAGACAACAAATTTTTCGCACTTCTGCTGCTCCAAACGCTTAACCAGAATGGCCCAGGGAAAAAATACACATACCGTTGTAATCGGGCGAGTTTCTACTTTCAGATGCAATAGGAATTTTTGGGTTAGGTCAATCCGTTCGCGAGATATGGGACATTGAAGCTAAGAAATGGTTGAGGAGACAACAAATTTTTTGCACTTCTGCTGCTCCAAACGCTTAACCAGAATGGCCTAGGGAAAAAATACCCATACCGTTGTAATCGGACGAGTTTCTACTTTCAGTTACAATAGGAATTTTTGGGTTAGGTCAATCCGTTCGCGAGATATGGGACTTTGAAGCTAAGAAATGGTTGACCAGACAACAAATTTTTCGCACTTCAGCTGCTCCAATCGCCTAATCAGAATGGTCTAGTGGAAAAATACACACACCTTTGTAATCGGGCGAGCTTCTACTTTCAAATGCAATAGGAATTTTTGGGTTAGGTCAATCCGTTCGCGAGATATGAGAGTTTGAAGCTAAGAAATGGTTGAGAAGAGAACAAATTTTTCGCAATTCTGCTGCTCCAAACGCTTAACCAGAATGGCCTAGGGGAAAAATACACACACCGTTGTAATCGGGCGAGCTTCTACTTTCAAATGCAATAGGAATTTTTGGGTTAGGTCAATCCGTTCGCGAGATATGAGAGTTTGAAGCTAAGAAATGGTTGAGAAGAGAACAAATTTTTCGCAATTCTGCTGCTCCAAACGCTTAACCAGAATGGCATGGGAAAAAATACACATACCGTTGTTATCGGGCGAGTTTCTACTTTCAAATGCAATAGGAATTTTTGGGTTAGGTCAATCCGTTCGCGAGATATCGGAGTTTGAAGACAAGAAATGGTTGAGAAGGCAAAAAATTTTTCACAATTCTGCTGCTGCAAACGCTTAACCAGAATGGCCTAGGGAAAAAATACCCCTACCGTTGTAATCGCGCGAGCTTCTACTTTCAAATGCAATAGGAATTCTTGGGTTAGGCCAATCCGTTCGCGAGATATGAGAGTTTGAAGCTAAGAAATGGTTGAGAAGAGAACAAATTTTTCGCAATTCTGCTGCTCCAAACGCTTAACCAGAATGGCCTAGGGAAAAAATACGCATACCGTTGTATTCGGGCGAGTTTCTACTTTCAAATGCAGTAGGAATTTTTGGTTATGTCAATCCGTTCGCGAGATATGGGAGTTTGAAGCTAAGAAATGGTTGTGAAGAGAACAAATTTTTCGCAATTCTGCTGCCCCAAACGCTTAACCAGAATGGCCTAGGGAAAAAATACGCACATCGTTGTAATCGGGCGAGTTTCTACTTTCAGACGCAGCAGGAATTTTTGGGTTTGGTCAATCTGTTCGCGAGATATGGGAGTTTGAAGCTAAGAAATGGTTGAGAAGAGAACAAATTTTTCGCACCTCTGCTGCTCCAAACGCTTAACCAGAATGGCCTAGGGAAAAAATACACATACCGGTGTAATCGGGAGAGTTTCTACTTTCAGACGCAACAGGAATTTTTGGGTTATGTCAATCCGTTCGCGAGATATGGGACTTTGAATCTAAGAAATGGTTGACAAGACAACAAATTTTTCGCACTTCAGCTGCTCCAATCGCCTAATCAGAATGGTCTAGGGGAAAAATACACACTCCGTTGTATTCGGGCGAGCTTCTACTTTCAAATGCAATAGGAATTTTTGGGTTAGGTCAATCCGTTCGCGAGATATGGGAGTTTGAAGCTAAGAACTGGTTGAGAAGACAACAAATTTTTCGCACTTCTGCTGCTCCAAACGCTTAACCAGAATGGCCCAGGGAAAAAATACACATACCGTTGTAATCGGGCGAGTTTCTACTTTCAGATGCAATAGGAATTTTTGGGTTAGGTCAATCCGTTCGCGAGATATGGGACATTGAAGCTAAGAAATGGTTGAGGAGACAACAAATTTTTTGCACTTCTGCTGCTCCAAACGCTTAACCAGAATGGCCTAGGGAAAAAATACCCATACCGTTGTAATCGGACGAGTTTCTACTTTCAGTTACAATAGGAATTTTTGGGTTAGGTCAATCCGTTCGCGAGATATGGGACTTTGAAGCTAAGAAATGGTTGACCAGACAACAAATTTTTCGCACTTCAGCTGCTCCAATCGCCTAATCAGAATGGTCTAGTGGAAAAATACACACACCTTTGTAATCGGGCGAGCTTCTACTTTCAAATGCAATAGGAATTTTTGGGTTAGGTCAATCCGTTCGCGAGATATGAGAGTTTGAAGCTAAGAAATGGTTGAGAAGAGAACAAATTTTTCGCAATTCTGCTGCTCCAAACGCTTAACCAGAATGGCCTAGGGGAAAAATACACACACCGTTGTAATCGGGCGAGCTTCTACTTTCAAATGCAATAGGAATTTTTGGGTTAGGTCAATCCGTTCGCGAGATATGAGAGTTTGAAGCTAAGAAATGGTTGAGAAGAGAACAAATTTTTCGCAATTCTGCTGCTCCAAACGCTTAACCAGAATGGCATGGGAAAAAATACACATACCGTTGTTATCGGGCGAGTTTCTACTTTCAAATGCAATAGGAATTTTTGGGTTAGGTCAATCCGTTCGCGAGATATCGGAGTTTGAAGACAAGAAATGGTTGAGAAGGCAAAAAATTTTTCACAATTCTGCTGCTGCAAACGCTTAACCAGAATGGCCTAGGGAAAAAATACCCCTACCGTTGTAATCGCGCGAGCTTCTACTTTCAAATGCAATAGGAATTCTTGGGTTAGGCCAATCCGTTCGCGAGATATGAGAGTTTGAAGCTAAGAAATGGTTGAGAAGAGAACAAATTTTTCGCAATTCTGCTGCTCCAAACGCTTAACCAGAATGGCCTAGGGAAAAAATACGCATACCGTTGTATTCGGGCGAGTTTCTACTTTCAAATGCAGTAGGAATTTTTGGTTATGTCAATCCGTTCGCGAGATATGGGAGTTTGAAGCTAAGAAATGGTTGTGAAGAGAACAAATTTTTCGCAATTCTGCTGCCCCAAACGCTTAACCAGAATGGCCTAGGGAAAAAATACGCACATCGTTGTAATCGGGCGAGTTTCTACTTTCAGACGCAGCAGGAATTTTTGGGTTTGGTCAATCTGTTCGCGAGATATGGGAGTTTGAAGCTAAGAAATGGTTGAGAAGAGAACAAATTTTTCGCACCTCTGCTGCTCCAAACGCTTAACCAGAATGGCCTAGGGAAAAAATACACATACCGGTGTAATCGGGAGAGTTTCTACTTTCAGACGCAACAGGAATTTTTGGGTTATGTCAATCCGTTCGCGAGATATGGGACTTTGAATCTAAGAAATGGTTGACAAGACAACAAATTTTTCGCACTTCAGCTGCTCCAATCGCCTAATCAGAATGGTCTAGGGGAAAAATACACACTCCGTTGTATTCGGGCGAGCTTCTACTTTCAAATGCAATAGGAATTTTTGGGTTAGGTCAATCGGTTCGCGAGATATGAGAGTTTGAAGCTAAGAAATGGTTGAGAAGAGAACAAATTTTTCGCAATTCTGCTGCTCCAAACGCTTAACCAGAATGGCATGGGAAAAAATACACATACCGTTGTTATCGGGCGAGTTTCTACTTTCAAATGCAATAGCAATTTTTGGGTTAGGTCAATCCATTCGCGAGATATCGGAGTTTGAAGACAAGAAATGGTTGAGAAGGCAAAAAATTTTTCACAATTCTGCTGCTCCAAACGCTTAACCAGAATGGCCTAGGGAAAAAATACCCATACCGTTGTAATCGCGCGAGCTTCTACTTTCAAATGCAATAGGAATTTTTGGGTTAGGCCAATCCGTTCGCGAGATATGAGAGTTTGAAGCTAAGAAATGGTTGAGAAGAGAACAAATTTTTCGCAATTCTGCTGCTCCAAACGCTTAACCAGAATGGCCTAGGGAAAAAATACGCATACCGTTGTATTCGGGCGAGTTTCTACTTTCAAATGCAGTAGGAATTTTTGTGTTATGTCAATCCGTTCGCGAGATATGGGAGTTTGAAGTTAAGAAATGGTTGTGAAGAGAACAAATTTTTCGCAATTCTGCTGCCCCAAACGCTTAACCAGAATGGCCTAGGGAAAAAATACGCACACCGTTGTAATCGGGAGAGTTTCTACTTTCAGACGCAGCAGGAATTTTTGGGTTTGGTCAATCTGTTCGCGAGATATGGGAGTTTGAAGCTAAGAAATGGTTGAGAAGACAACAAATTTTTCGCACCTCTGCTGCTCCAAACGCTTAACCAGAATGACCTAGGAAAAAAATACACATACCGGTGTAATCGGGAGAGTTTCTACTTTCAGACGCAACAGGAATTTTTGGGTTAGGTCAATCCGTTCGCGAGATATGGGACTTTGAATCTTGGAAATGGTTGACAAGACAACAAATTTTTCGCACTTCAGCTGCTCCAATCGCCTAATCAGAATGGTCTAGGGGAAAAATACACACACCGTTGTAATCGGGCGAGCTTCTACTTTCAAATGCAATAGGAATTTTTGGGTTAGGTCAATCCGTTCGCGAGATATGAGAGTTTGAAGGTAAGAAATGGTTGAGAAGAGAACAAATTTTTCGCAATTCTGCTGCTCCAAACGCTTAACCAGAATGGCCTAGGGGAAAAATACACACACCGTTGTAATCGGGCGAGCTTCTACTTTCAAATGCGATAGGAATTTTTGGGTTAGGTCAATCCGTTCGCGAGATATGAGAGTTTGAAGCTAAGAAATTGTTGAGAAGAGAACAAATTTTTCGCAATTCTGCTGCTCCAAACGCTTAACCAGAATGGCATGGGAAAAAATACACATACCGTTGTTATCGGGCGAGTTTCTACTTTCAAATGCAATAGGAATTCTTGGGTTAGGCCAATCCGTTCGCGAGATATGAGAGTTTGAAGCTAAGAAATGGTTGAGAAGAGAACAAATTTTTCGCAATTCTGCTGCTCCAAACACTTAAGAAGAATGGCCTAGGGAAAAAATACGCATACCGTTGTAATCGGGCGAGTTTCTACTTTCAGTTACAATAGGAATTTTTGGGTTAGGTCAATCCGTTCGCGAGATATGGGACTTTGAAGCTAAGAAATGGTTGACAAGACAACAAATTTTTCGCAATTCTGCTGCCCCAAAGGCTTAACCAGAATGGCCTAGGGAAAAAATACGCACACCGTTGTAATCGGGCGAGTTTCCACTTTCAGACGCAGCAGGAATTTTTGGGTTTGGTCAATCTGTTCGCGAGATATGGGAGTTTGAAGCTAAGAAATGGTTGAGAAGACAACAAATTTTTCGCAATTCTGCTGCTCCAAACGCTTAACCAGAATGGCATGGGAAAAAATACACATACCGTTGTTATCGGGCGAGTTTCTACTTTCAAATGCAATAGGAATTTTTGGGTTAGGTCAATCCGTTCGCGAGATATCGGAGTTTGAAGACAAGAAATGGTTGAGAAGGCAAAAAATTTTTCACAATTCTGCTGCTCCAAACGCTTAACCAGAATGGCCTAGGGAAAAAATACCCATACCGTTGTAATCGCGCGAGCTTCTACTTTCAAATGCAATAGGAATTTTATGGGTTAGGCCAATCCGTTCGCGAGATATGAGAGTTTGAAGCTAAGAAATGGTTGAGAAGAGAAGAAATTTTTCGCAATTCTGCTGCTCCAAACGCTTAACCAGAATGGCCTAGGGAAAAAATACACATACCGTTGTAATCGGGCAAGTTTCTACTTTCATACGCAGCAGGAATTTTTGGGTTTGGTCAATCCGTTCGCGAGATATGGGACTTTGAAGCTAAGAAATGGTTGAGAAGACAACAAATTTTTCGCAATTCTGCTGCTCCAAACGCTTAAGCAGAATGGGCTAGGGATAAAATACCCATACCGTTGTAATCGGACGAGTTTCTACTTTCAGTTACAATAGGAATTTTTGGGTTAGGTCAATCTGTTCGCGAGATATGGGACATTGAAGCTAAGAAATGGTTGAGAAGACAACAAATTTTTCGCACTTCTGCTGCTCCAAACGCTTAACCAGAATGGCCTAGGGAAAAAATACCCATACCGTTGTAATCGGACGAGTTTCTACTTTCAGTTACAATAGGAATTTTTGGGTTAGGTCAATCCGTTCGCGAGATATGGGACTTTGAAGCTAAGAAATGGTTGACCAGACAACAAATTTTTCGCACTTCTGCTGTTCCAATCGCTTAACCAGAATGGCCTAGGGGAAAAATACACGTACCGTTGTAATCGGGCGAGTTTCTACTTTCAAATGCAATAGCATTTTTGGGTTAGGTCAATCCGTTCGCGAGTTATGGGAGTTTGAAGCTAAGAAATGGTTGAGAAGAGAACAAATTTTTCGCAATTCTGCTGCTCCAAACGCTTAACCAGAATGGCGTAGGGAAAAAATACACATACCGTTGTAATCGGGCGAGTTTCTACTTTCAGATGCAATAGGAATTTCTGGGTTAGGTCAATCCGTTTGCGAGATATGGGAGTTTGAAGCCAAGAAATGTTTGGGAAGGCAAACAATTTTTCGCAATTCTGCTGCTCCAAACGCATAACCAGAATGGCCTAGGGAAAAAATACCCATACCGTTGTAATCGGGCGAGTTTCTACTTTCAGTTACAATAGGAATTTTTGGGTTAGGTAAATCCGTTGCGAGATATGGGAGTTTGAAGCCAAGAAATATTTGGGAAGGCAAAAAATTTTTCGCAATTCTGCTGCTCCAAACGCTTAACCAGAATAGCCTAGGGGAAAAATACGCGTACCGTTGTAAACGGGCGAGTTTCTACTTTCAGTTACAATAGGAATTTTTGGGTTAGGTCAATCCGTTCGCCAGATATGGTACTTTGAAGCTAAGAAATGGTTGACAAGACAACAAATTTTTCGCACTTCTGCTGCTCCAATCGCTTAACCAGAATGGCCTAGGGGAAAAATACACGTACCGTTGTAATCGGGCGAGTTTCTACTTTCAAATGCAATAGGAATTTTTGGGTTAAGCCAATCCGTTCGCGAGATATGAGAGTTTGAAGCTAAGAAATGGTTGAGAAGACAACAAATTTTTCGCAATTCTGCTGCTCCAAACGCTTAAGAAGAATGGGCTAGGGATAAAATACACATACCGTTGTAATCGGGCGAGTTTCTACTTTCAGTTACAATAGGAATTTTTGGGTTAGGTCAATCCGTTCGCGAGATATGGGACTTTGAAGCTAAGAAATGGTTGACAAGACAACAAATTTTTCGCACTTCTGCTGCACCAATCGCTTAACCAGAATGGCCTAGGGAAAAAATACACATACCGTTGTAATCGGGCGAGTTTCTACTTTCAGATGCAATAGGAATTTCTGGGTTAGGTCAATCCGTTTGCGAGATATGGGAGTTTGAAGCCAAGAAATGTTTGGGAAGGCAAACAATTTTTCGCAATTCTGCTGCTCCAAACGCTGAACCAGAATGGCCTAGGGAAAAAATACCCATACCGTTGTAATCGGGCGAGTTTCTACTTTCAGTTACAATAGGAATTTTTTGGTTAGGTAAATCCGTTGCGAGATATGGGAGTTTGAAGCCAAGAAATATTTGGGAAGGCAAAAAATTTTTCGCAATTCTGCTGCTCCAAACGCTTAACCAGAATAGCCTAGGGAAAAAATACACATACCTTTGTAATCGGGCGAGTTTCTACTTTCAGATGCGACAGGAATTTTTGGGTTAGGTCAATCCGTTCGCGAGATATGGGAGTTTGAAGCTAAGAACTGGTTGAGAAGACAACAAATTTTTCGCACTTCTGCTGCTTCAAACGCTTAACCAGAATGGCCCAGGGAAAAAATACACATACCGTTGTAATCGGGCGAGTTTCTACTTTCAGATGCAATAGGAATTTTTGGGTTAGGTCAATCCGTTCGCGAGATATGGGACATTGAAGCTAAGAAATGGTTGAGGAGACAACAAATTTTTTGCACTTCTGCTGCTCCAAACGCTTAACCAGAATGGCCTAGGGAAAAAATACCCATACCGTTGTAATCGGACGAGTTTCTACTTTCAGTTACAATAGGAATTTTTGGGTTAGGTCAATCCGTTCGCGAGATATGGGACTTTGAAGCTAAGAAATGGTTGACCAGACAACAAATTTTTCGCACTTCTGCTGCTCCAATCGCTTAACCAGAATGCCCTAGGGGAAAAATACACGCACCGTTGTAATCGGGCGAGTTTCTACATTCAAATGCAATAGCATTTTTGGGTTAGGTCAATCCGTTCGCGAGTTATGGGAGTTTGAAGCTAAGAAATGGTTGAGAAGAGAACAAATTTTTCGCAATTCTGCTGCTCCAAACGCTTAACCAGAATGGCCTAGGGGAAAAATACACGTACCGTTGTAATCGGGCGAGTTTCTACTTTCAAATGCAATAGGAATTTTTTGGTTAGGCCAATCCCTTCGCGAGATATGAGAGTTTGAAGCTAAGAAATGGTTGAGAAGAGAAAAAATTTTTCGCAATTCTGCTGCTCCAAACGCTTAACCAGAATGCCCTAGGGAAAAAATACACGTACCGTTGTAATCGGGCGAGTATCTACTTTCAGTTACAATAGGAATTTTTGGGTTAGGTAAATCCGTTGCGAGATATGGGAGTTTGAAGCCAAGAAATATTTGGGAAGGCAAAAAATTTTTCGCAATTCTGCTGCTCCAAACGCTTAACCAGAATAGCCTAGGGAAAAAATACACATACCTTTGTAATCGGGCGAGTTTCTACTTTCAGATGCGACAGGAATTTTTGGGTTAGGTCAATCCGTTCGCGAGATATGGGAGTTTGAAGCTAAGAACTGGTTGAGAAGACAACAAATTTTTCGCACTTCTGCTGCTCCAAACGCTTAACCAGAATGGCCCAGGGAAAAAATACACATACCGTTGAAATCGGGCGAGTTTCTACTTTCAGATGCAATAGGAATTTTTGGGTTAGGTCAATCCGTTCGCGAGATATGGGACATTGAAGCTAAGAAATGGTTGAGGAGACAACAAATTTTTTGCACTTCTGCTGCTCCAAACGCTTAACCAGAATGGCCTAGGGAAAAAATACCCATACCGTTGTAATCGGACGAGTTTCTACTTTCAGTTACAATAGGAATTTTTGGGTTAGGTCAATCCGTTCGCGAGATATGGGACTTTGAAGCTAAGAAATGGTTGACCAGACAACAAATTTTTCGCACTTCTGCTGCTCCAATCGCTTAACCAGAATGCCCTAGGGGAAAAATACACGCACCGTTGTAATCGGGCGAGTTTCTACATTCAAATGCAATAGCATTTTTGGGTTAGGTCAATCCGTTCGCGAGTTATGGGAGTTTGAAGCTAAGAAATGGTTGAGAAGAGAACAAATTTTTCGCAATTCTGCTGCTCCAAACGCTTAACCAGAATGGCCTAGGGGAAAAATACACGTACCGTTGTAATCGGGCGAGTTTTTACTTTCAAATGCAATAGGAATTTTTTGGTTAGGCCAATCCCTTCGCGAGATATGAGAGTTTGAAGCTAAGAAATGGTTGAGAAGAGAAAAAATTTTTCGCAATTCTGCTGCTCCAAACGCTTAACCAGAATGCCCTAGGGAAAAAATACACGTACCGTTGTAATCGGGCGAGTATCTACTTTCAGATGCAATAGGAATTTCTGGGTTAGGTCAATCCGTTCGCGAGATATTGGAGTTTGAAGCCAAGAAATATTTGGGAAGGCAAAAAATTTTTCGCACTTCTGCTGCTCCAAACGCTTAACCAGAATGGCCTAGGGAAAAAATACCCATACCGTTGTAATCGGGCGAGCTTCTACTTTCAGTTACAATAGGAATTTTTGGATTAGGTCAATCCGTTCGCGAGATATGGGACTTTGAAGCTATGAAATGGTTGACAAGACAACAAATTTTTCGCACTTCTGCTGCTCCAATCGCTTAACCAGAATGGCCTAGGGTAAAAACACACGTACCGTTGTAATCGGGCGAGTTTCTACATTCAAATGCAATAGCATTTTTGGGTTAGGTCAATCCGTTCGCGAGTTATGGGAGTTTGAAGCTAAGAAATGGTTGAGAAGAAAACAAATTTTTCGCAATTCTGCTGCTCCAAACGCTTAACCAGAATGGCCTATGGGAAAAATACACGTACCGTTGTAATCGGGCGAGTTTCTACTCACAAATGCAATAGGAATTTTTCGGTTAGGCCAATCCCTTCGCGAGATATGAGAGTTTGAAGCTAAGAAATGGTTGAGAAGAGAACAAATTTTTCGCAATTCTGCTGCTCCAAAAGCTTAACCAGAATGGCCTAGGGAAAAAATACAAGTACCGTTGTAATCGTGCGAGTTTCTACTTTCCGACGCAGCTGGAATTTTTGGGTTTGTTCAATCCGTTCGCGAGATATGGGAGTTTGAAGCCAAGAAATGGTTGAGAAGACAACAAATTGTTCGCACTTCTGCTGCACCAATCGCTTAACCAGAATGGCCTAGGGGAAAAATACACATACCGGTGTAATCGGGAGAGTTTCTACTTTCAGACGCAACAGGAATTTTTGGGTTAGATCAATCCGTTCGCGAGATATGGGAGTTTGAAGCCAAGAAATGGTTGAGAAGGCAAAAAATTTTTCGCAATTCTGCTGCTCCAAACGCTTAACCAGAATGGCCTAGGGAAAAAATACACATACCGTTGTAATCGGGCGAGTTTCTACTTTCAGATGCAATAGGAATTTCTGGGCTAGGTCAATCCGTTTGCGAGATATGGGAGTTTGAAGCCAAGAAATGTTTGGGAAGGCAAACAATTTTTCGCAATTCTGCTGCTCCAAACGCTTAACCAGAATGGCCTAGGGAAAAAATACCCATACCGTTGTAATCGGGCGAGCTTCTACTTTCAGTTACAATAGGAATTTTTGGATTAGGTCAATCCGTTCGCGAGATATGGGACTTTGAAGCTATGAAATGGTTGACAAGACAACAAATTTTTCGCACTTCTGCTGCTCCAATCGCTTAACCAGAATGGCCTAGGGTAAAAACACACGTACCGTTGTAATCGGGCGAGTTTCTACATTCAAATGCAATAGCATTTTTGGGTTAGGTCAATCCGTTCGCGAGTTATGGGAGTTTGAAGCTAAGAAATGGTTGAGAAGAAAACAAATTTTTCGCAATTCTGCTGCTCCAAACGCTTAACCAGAATGGCCTATGGGAAAAATACACGTACCGTTGTAATCGGGCGAGTTTCTACTCACAAATGCAATAGGAATTTTTCGGTTAGGCCAATCCCTTCGCGAGATATGAGAGTTTGAAGCTAAGAAATGGTTGAGAAGAGAACAAATTTTTCGCAATTCTGCTGCTCCAAAAGCTTAACCAGAATGGCCTAGGGAAAAAATACAAGTACCGTTGTAATCGTGCGAGTTTCTACTTTCCGACGCAGCTGGAATTTTTGGGTTTGTTCAATCCGTTCGCGAGATATGGGAGTTTGAAGCCAAGAAATGGTTGAGAAGACAACAAATTGTTCGCACTTCTGCTGCACCAATCGCTTAACCAGAATGGCCTAGGGGAAAAATACACATACCGGTGTAATCGGGAGAGTTTCTACTTTCAGACGCAACAGGAATTTTTGGGTTAGATCAATCCGTTCGCGAGATATGGGAGTTTGAAGCCAAGAAATGGTTGAGAAGGCAAAAAATTTTTCGCAATTCTGCTGCTCCAAACGCTTAACCAGAATGGCCTAGGGAAAAAATACACATACCGTTGTAATCGGGCGAGTTTCTACTTTCAGATGCAATAGGAATTTCTGGGCTAGGTCAATCCGTTTGCGAGATATGGGAGTTTGAAGCCAAGAAATGTTTGGGAAGGCAAACAATTTTTCGCAATTCTGCTGCTCCAAACGCTTAACCAGAATGGCCTAGGGAAAAAGTACCCATACCGTTGTAATCGGGCGAGTTTCTACTTTCAGTTACAATAGGAATTTTTGGGTTAGGTCAATCCGTTGCGAGATATGGGAGTTTGAAGCCAAGAAATATTTGGGAAGGCAAAAAATTTTTCGCAATTCTGCTGCTCCAAACGCTTAACCAGAATAGCCTAGGGAAAAAATACGCATACCTTTGTAATCGGGCGAGTTTCTACTTTCAGATGCGACAGGAATTTTTGGGTTAGGTCAATCCGTTCGCGAGATATGGGAGTTTGAAGCTAAGAACTGGTTGAGAAGACAACAAATTTTTCGCACTTCTGCTGCTCCAAACGCTTAACCAGAATGGCCCAGGGAAAAAATACACATACCGTTGTAATCGGGCGAGTTTCTACTTTCAAATGCAATAGGAATTTTTGGGTTAGGCCAATCCCTTCGCGAGATATGAGAGTTTGAAGCTAAGAAATGGTTGAGAAGAGAAAAAATTTTTCGCAATTCTGCTGCTCCAAACGCTTAACCAGAATGCCCTAGGGAAAAAATACACGTACCGTTGTAATCGGGCGAGTATCTACCTTCAGATGCAATAGGAATTTCTGGGTTAGGTCAATCCGTTCGCGAGATATTGGAGTTTGAAGCCAAGAAATATTTGGGAAGGCAAAAAATTTTTCGCACTTCTGCTGCTCCAAACGCTTAACCAGAATGGCCTAGGGAAAAAATACCCATACCTTTGTAATCGGTCGAGTTTCTACTTTCAGTTACAATAGGAATTTTTGGGTTAGGTCAATCCTTTCGCGAGATATGGGACTTTGAAGCTAAGAAATGGTTGACAAGACAACAAATTTTTCGCACTTCTGCTGCTCCAATCGCTTAACCAGAATGGCCTAGGGGAAAAACACACGTACCGTTGTAATCGGGCGAGTTTCTACATTCAAATGCAATAGCATTTTTGGGTTAGGTCAATCCGTTCGCGAGTTATGGGAGTTTGAAGCTAAGAAATGGTTGAGAAGTGAACAAATTTTTCGCAATTCTGCTGCTCCAAACGCTTAACCAGAATGGCCTATGGGAAAAATACACCTACCGTTGTAATCGGGCGAGTTTCTACTTTCAAATGCAATAGGAATTTTTGGGTTAGGCCAATCCCTTCGCGAGATATGAGAGTTTGAAGCTAAGAAATGGTTGAGAAGAGAACAAATTTTTCGCAATTCTGCTGCTCCAAACGCTTAACCAGAATGGCCTAGGGAAAAAATACACGTACCGTTGTAATCGTACGAGTTTCTACTTTCCGACGCAGCTGGAATTTTTGGGTTTGTTCAATCCGTTCGCGAGATATGGGAGTTTGAAGCCAAGAAATGGTTGAGAATACAACAAATTTTTCGCACTTCTGCTGCACCAATCGCTTAACCAGAATGGCCCAGGGAAAAAATACACATACCGTTGAAATCGGGCGAGTTTCTACTTTCAGATGCAATAGGAATTTTTGGGTTAGGTCAATCCGTTCGCGAGATATGGGACATTGAAGCTAAGAAATGGTTGAGGAGACAACAAATTTTTTGCACTTCTGCTGCTCCAAACGCTTAACCAGAATGGCCTAGGGAAAAAATACCCATACCGTTGTAATCGGACGAGTTTCTACTTTCAGTTACAATAGGAATTTTTGGGTTAGGTCAATCCGTTCGCGAGATATGGGACTTTGAAGCTAAGAAATGGTTGACCAGACAACAAATTTTTCGCACTTCTGCTGCTCCAATCGCTTAACCAGAATGCCCTAGGGGAAAAATACACGCACCGTTGTAATCGGGCGAGTTTCTACATTCAAATGCAATAGCATTTTTGGGTTAGGTCAATCCGTTCGCGAGTTATGGGAGTTTGAAGCTAAGAAATGGTTGAGAAGAGAACAAATTTTTCGCAATTCTGCTGCTCCAAACGCTTAACCAGAATGGCCTAGGGGAAAAATACACGTACCGTTGTAATCGGGCGAGTTTTTACTTTCAAATGCAATAGGAATTTTTTGGTTAGGCCAATCCCTTCGCGAGATATGAGAGTTTGAAGCTAAGAAATGGTTGAGAAGAGAAAAAATTTTTCGCAATTCTGCTGCTCCAAACGCTTAACCAGAATGCCCTAGGGAAAAAATACACGTACCGTTGTAATCGGGCGAGTATCTACTTTCAGATGCAATAGGAATTTCTGGGTTAGGTCAATCCGTTCGCGAGATATTGGAGTTTGAAGCCAAGAAATATTTGGGAAGGCAAAAAATTTTTCGCACTTCTGCTGCTCCAAACGCTTAACCAGAATGGCCTAGGGAAAAAATACCCATACCGTTGTAATCGGGCGAGCTTCTACTTTCAGTTACAATAGGAATTTTTGGATTAGGTCAATCCGTTCGCGAGATATGGGACTTTGAAGCTATGAAATGGTTGACAAGACAACAAATTTTTCGCACTTCTGCTGCTCCAATCGCTTAACCAGAATGGCCTAGGGTAAAAACACACGTACCGTTGTAATCGGGCGAGTTTCTACATTCAAATGCAATAGCATTTTTGGGTTAGGTCAATCCGTTCGCGAGTTATGGGAGTTTGAAGCTAAGAAATGGTTGAGAAGAAAACAAATTTTTCGCAATTCTGCTGCTCCAAACGCTTAACCAGAATGGCCTATGGGAAAAATACACGTACCGTTGTAATCGGGCGAGTTTCTACTCTCAAATGCAATAGGAATTTTTCGGTTAGGCCAATCCCTTCGCGAGATATGAGAGTTTGAAGCTAAGAAATGGTTGAGAAGAGAACAAATTTTTCGCAATTCTGCTGCTCCAAAAGCTTAACCAGAATGGCCTAGGGAAAAAATACACGTACCGTTGTAATCGTGCGAGTTTCTACTTTCCGACGCAGCTGGAATTTTTGGGTTTGTTCAATCCGTTCGCGAGATATGGGAGTTTGAAGCCAAGAAATGGTTGAGAAGACAACAAATTGTTCGCACTTCTGCTGCACCAATCGCTTAACCAGAATGGCCTAGGGGAAAAATACACATACCGGTGTAATCGGGAGAGTTTCTACTTTCAGACGCAACAGGAATTTTTGGGTTAGATCAATCCGTTCGCGAGATATGGGAGTTTGAAGCCAAGAAATGGTTGAGAAGGCAAAAAATTTTTCGCAATTCTGCTGCTCCAAACGCTTAACCAGAATGGCCTAGGGAAAAAATACACATACCGTTGTAATCGGGCGAGTTTCTACTTTCAGATGCAATAGGAATTTCTGGGCTAGGTCAATCCGTTTGCGAGATATGGGAGTTTGAAGCCAAGAAATGTTTGGGAAGGCAAACAATTTTTCGCAATTCTGCTGCTCCAAACGCTTAACCAGAATGGCCTAGGGAAAAAATACCCATACCGTTGTAATCGGGCGAGTTTCTACTTTCAGTTACAATAGGAATTTTTGGGTTAGGTCAATCCGTTGCGAGATATGGGAGTTTGAAGCCAAGAAATATATGGGAAGGCAAAAAATTTTTCGCAATTCTGCTGCTCCAAACGCTTAACCAGAATAGCCTAGGGAAAAAATACACATACCTTTGTAATCGGGCGAGTTTCTACTTTCAGATGCGACAGGAATTTTTGGATTAGGTCAATCCGTTCGCGAGATATGGGACATTGAAGCTAAGAAATGGTTGAGGAGACAACAAATTTTTTGCACTTCTGCTGCTCCAAACGCTTAACCAGAATGGCCTAGGGAAAAAATACCCATACCGTTGTAATCGGACGAGTTTCTACTTTCAGTTACAATAGGAATTTTTGGGTTAGGTCAATCCGTTCGCGAGATATGGGACTTCGAAGCTAAGAAATGGTTGACCAGACAACAAATTTTTCGCACTTCTGCTGCTCCAAACGCTTAACCAGAATGGCCTAGGGAAAAAATACCCATACCGTTGTAATCGGACGAGTTTCTACTTTCAGTTACAATAGGAATTTTTGGGTTAGGTCAATCCGTTCGCGAGATATGGGACTTTGAAGCTAAGAAATGGTTGACCAGACAACAAATTTTTCGCACTTCTGCTGCTCCAATCGTTTAACCAGAATGGCCTAGGGGAAAAACACACGTACCGTTGTAATCGGGCGAGTTTCTACATTCAAATGCAATAGCATTTTTGGGTTAGGTCAATCCGTTCGCGAGTTATGGGAGTTTGAAGCTAAGAAATGGTTGAGAAGAGAACAAATTTTTCGCAATTCTGCTGCTCCATACGCTTAACCAGAATGGCCTATGGGGAAAATACACGTACCGTTGTAATCGCGCGAGTTTCTACTTTCAAATGCAATAGGAATTTTTGGGTTAGGCCAATCCCTTCGCGAGATATGAGAGTTTGAAGCTAAGAAATGGTTGAGAAGAGAACAAATTTTTCGCAATTCTGCTGCTCCAAACGCTTAACCAGAATGGCCTAGGGAAAAAATACACGTACCGTTGTAATCGTGCGAGTTTCTACTTTCCGACGCAGCTGGAATTTCTGGGTTTGTTCAATCCGTTTGCGAGATATGGGAGTTTGAAGCCAAGAAATGTTTGGGAAGGCAAACAATTTTTCGCAATTCTGCTGCTCCAAACGCTTAACCAGAATGGCCTAGGGAAAAAATACCCATACCGTTGTAATCGGGCGAGTTTCTACTTTCAGTTACAATAGGAATTTTTGGGTTAGGTCAATCCGTTGCGAGATATGGGAGTTTGAAGCCAAGAAATATATGGGAAGGCAAAAAATTTTTCGCAATTCTGCTGCTCCAAACGCTTAACCAGAATGGCCTAGGGAAAAAATACACATACCTTTGTAATCGGGCGAGTTTCTACTTTCAGATGCGACAGGAATTTTTGGGTTAGGTCAATCCGTTCGCGAGATATGGGAGTTTGAAGCTAAGAACTGGTTGAGAAGACAACAAATTTTTCGCACTTCTGCTGCTCCAAACGCATAACCAGAATGGCCTAGAGAGAAAATACACGTACCGTTGTAATCGGGCGAGTTTCTACTTTCAAATGCAATAGGAATTTTTGGGTTAGGTCAATGCGTTCGCGACATATCGGAGTTTGAAGCTAAGAAATGGTTGAGAAGACAACAAATTTTTCGCAATTCTGCTGCTCCAAACGCTTAACCAGAATGGCCTAGAGAGAAAATACACGTACCGTTGTAATCGGGCGAGTTTCTACTTTCAAATGCAATAGGAATTTTTGGGTTAGGCCAATCCGTTCGCGAGATATGGGAGTTTGAAGCTAAGAAATGGTTGAGAAGAGAACAAATTTTTCGCAATTCTGCTGCTCCAAACGCTTAACCAGAGTGGCCTAGGGAAAAAATACACATACGGTTGTAATCGGGCGAGTTTCTACTTTCAGATGCAATAGGAATTTTTGGGTTAGGTCAATCCGTTCGCGACATATGGGAGTTTGAAGCTAAGAAATGGTTGAGAAGAGAACAAATTATTCGCAATTCTGCTGCTCCAAACGCTTAACCAGAGTGGCCTAGGGAAAAAATACACACACCGTTGTAATCGGGCGAGTTTCTACTTTCAAATGCAATAGGAATTTTTGGGTTAGGTCAATCCGTTGCGAGATATGGGAGTTTGAAGACAAGAAATGGTTGAGAAGGCAAAAAATTTTCGGAATTCTGCTGCTCCAAACGCTTAACCAGAATGGCCTAGGGAAAAAATACACATACCGTTGTAATCGGGCGAGTTTCTACTTTCAGATGCGACAGGAATTTTTGGGTTAGGTCAATCCGTTCGCGAGATATGGGAGTTTGAAGCTAAGAACTGGTTGAGAAGACCACAAATTTTTCGCACTTCTGCTGCTCCAAACGCTTAACCAGAATGGCCCAGGGAAAAAATACACATACGGTTGTAATCGGGCGAGTATCAACTTTCAGATGCAATAGGAATTTTTGGGTTAGTTCAATCCGTCCGCGAGATATGGGACATTGAAGCTAAGAAATGGTTGAGAAGACAACAAATTTTTCGCACTTCTGCTGCTCCAAACGCTTAACCAGAATGGCCCAGGGAAAAAATACACATACGGTTGTAATCGGGCGAGTATCAACTTTCAGATGCAATAGGAATTTTTGGGTTAGTTCAATCCGTTCGCGAGATATGGGACATTGAAGCTAAGAAATGGTTGAGAAGGCAACAAATTTTTCGCACTTCTGCTGCTCCAAACGCTTAACCAGAATGGCCTAGGGAAAAAATACCCATACCGTTGTAATCGGGCGAGTTTCTACTTTCAGATGCAACAGGAATTTTTGGGTTAGGTCAATCCGTTCGCGAGATATGGGAGTTTGAAGCTAAGAACTGGTTGAGAAGACCACAAATTTTTCGCACTTCTGCTGCTCCAAACGCTTAACCAGAATGGCCTAGGGAAAAAATACACATACGGTTGTAATCGGGCGAGTTTCTACTTTCAGATGCAATAGGAATTTTTGGGTTAGGTCAATCCGTTCGCGACATATGGGGGTTTGAAGCTAAGAAATGGTTGAGAAGAGAACAAATTATTCGCAATTCTGCTGCTCCAAACGCTTAACCAGAGTGGCCTAGGGAAAAAATACACACACCGTTGTAATCGGGCGAGTTTCTACTTTCAAATGCAATAGGAATTTTTGGGTTAGGTCAATCCGTTGCGAGATATGGGAGTTTGAAGACAAGAAATGGTTGAGAAGGCAAAAAATTTTCGCAATTCTGCTGCTCCAAACGCTAAACCAGAATGGCCTAGGGAAAAAATACACATACCGTTGTAATCGGGCGAGTTTCTACTTTCAGATGCAACAGGAATTTTTCGGTTATGTCAATCCGTTCGCGAGATATGGGAGTTTGAATCTAAGAACTGGTTGAGAAGACCACAAATTTTTCGCACTTCTGCTGCTCCAAACGCTTAACCAGAATGGCCCAGGGAAAAAATACACATACGGTTGTAATCGGGCGAGTATCAACTTTCAGATGCAATAGGAATTTTTGGGTTAGTTCAATCCGTTCGCGAGATATGGGACATTGAAGCTAAGAAATGGTTGAGAAGACAACAAATTTTTCGCACTTCTGCTGCTCCAAACGCTTAACCAGAATGGCCCAGGGAAAAAATACACATACGGTTGTAATCGGGCGAGTATCAACTTTCAGATGCAATAGGAATTTTTGGGTTAGTTCAATCCGTTCGCGAGATATGGGACATTGAAACTAAGAAATGGTTGAGAAGACAACAAATTTTTCGCACTTCTGCTGCTCCAAACGCTTAACCAGAATGGCCTATGGAAAAAATACCCATACCGTTGTAATCGGGCGAGTTTCTACTTTCAGATGCAACAGGAATTTTTGGGTTAGGTCAATCCGTTCGCGAGATATGAGAGTTTGAAGCTAAGAAATGGTTGAGAAGAGAACAAATTTTTCGCAATTCTGCTGCTCCAAACGCTTAACCAGAATGGCCTATGGGGAAAATACACGTACCGTTGTAATCGCGCGAGTTTCTACTTTCAAATGCAATAGGAATTTTTGGGTTAGGCCAATCCCTTCGCGAGATATGAGAGTTTGAAGCTAAGAAATGGTTGAGAAGAGAACAAATTTTTCGCAATTCTGCTGCTCCAAATGCTTAACCAGAATGGCCAAGGGAAAAAATACACGTACCGTTGTAATCGTGCGAGTTTCTACTTTCCGACGCAGCTGGAATTTCTGGGTTTGTTCAATCCGTTTGCGAGATATGGGAGTTTGAAGCCAAGAAATGTTTGGGAAGGCAAACAATTTTTCGCAATTCTGCTGCTCCAAACGCTTAACCAGAATGGCCTAGGGAAAAAATACCCATACCGTTGTAATCGGGCGAGTTTCTACTTTCAGTTACAATAGGAATTTTTGGGTTAGGTCAATCCGTTGCGAGATATGGGAGTTTGAAGCCAAGAAATATATGGGAAGGCAAAAAATTTTTCGCAATTCTGCTGCTCCAAACGCTTAACCAGAATGGCCTAGGGAAAAAATACACATACCTTTGTAATCGGGCGAGTTTCTACTTTCAGATGCGACAGGAATTTTTGGGTTAGGTCAATCCGTTCGCGAGATATGGGAGTTTGAAGCTAAGAACTGGTTGAGAAGACAACAAATTTTTCGCACTTCTGCTGCTCCAAACGCATAACCAGAATGGCCTAGAGAGAAAATACACGTACCGTTGTAATCGGGCGAGTTTCTACTTTCAAATGCAATAGGAATTTTTGGGTTAGGTCAATGCGTTCGCGACATATCGGAGTTTGAAGCTAAGAAATGGTTGAGAAGACAACAAATTTTTCGCAATTCTGCTGCTCCAAACGCTTAACCAGAATGGCCTAGAGAGAAAATACACGTACCGTTGTAATCGGGCGAGTTTCTACTTTCAAATGCAATAGGAATTTTTGGGTTAGGCCAATCCGTTCGCGAGATATGGGAGTTTGAAGCTAAGAAATGGTTGAGAAGAGAACAAATTTTTCGCAATTCTGCTGCTCCAAACGCTTAACCAGAGTGGCCTAGGGAAAAAATACACATACGGTTGTAATCGGGCGAGTTTCTACTTTCAGATGCAATAGGAATTTTTGGGTTAGGTCAATCCGTTCGCGACATATGGGAGTTTGAAGCTAAGAAATGGTTGAGAAGAGAACAAATTATTCGCAATTCTGCTGCTCCAAACGCTTAACCAGAGTGGCCTAGGGAAAAAATACACACACCGTTGTAATCGGGCGAGTTTCTACTTTCAAATGCAATAGGAATTTTTGGGTTAGGTCAATCCGTTGCGAGATATGGGAGTTTGAAGACAAGAAATGGTTGAGAAGGCAAAAAATTTTCGGAATTCTGCTGCTCCAAACGCTTAACCAGAATGGCCTAGGGAAAAAATACACATACCGTTGTAATCGGGCGAGTTTCTACTTTCAGATGCGACAGGAATTTTTGGGTTAGGTCAATCCGTTCGCGAGATATGGGAGTTTGAAGCTAAGAACTGGTTGAGAAGACCACAAATTTTTCGCACTTCTGCTGCTCCAAACGCTTAACCAGAATGGCCCAGGGAAAAAATACACATACGGTTGTAATCGGGCGAGTATCAACTTTCAGATGCAATAGGAATTTTTGGGTTAGTTCAATCCGTCCGCGAGATATGGGACATTGAAGCTAAGAAATGGTTGAGAAGACAACAAATTTTTCGCACTTCTGCTGCTCCAAACGCTTAACCAGAATGGCCCAGGGAAAAAATACACATACGGTTGTAATCGGGCGAGTATCAACTTTCAGATGCAATAGGAATTTTTGGGTTAGTTCAATCCGTTCGCGAGATATGGGACATTGAAGCTAAGAAATGGTTGAGAAGGCAACAAATTTTTCGCACTTCTGCTGCTCCAAACGCTTAACCAGAATGGCCTAGGGAAAAAATACCCATACCGTTGTAATCGGGCGAGTTTCTACTTTCAGATGCAACAGGAATTTTTGGGTTAGGTCAATCCGTTCGCGAGATATGGGAGTTTGAAGCTAAGAACTGGTTGAGAAGACCACAAATTTTTCGCACTTCTGCTGCTCCAAACGCTTAACCAGAATGGCCTAGGGAAAAAATACACATACGGTTGTAATCGGGCGAGTTTCTACTTTCAGATGCAATAGGAATTTTTGGGTTAGGTCAATCCGTTCGCGACATATGGGGGTTTGAAGCTAAGAAATGGTTGAGAAGAGAACAAATTATTCGCAATTCTGCTGCTCCAAACGCTTAACCAGAGTGGCCTAGGGAAAAAATACACACACCGTTGTAATCGGGCGAGTTTCTACTTTCAAATGCAATAGGAATTTTTGGGTTAGGTCAATCCGTTGCGAGATATGGGAGTTTGAAGACAAGAAATGGTTGAGAAGGCAAAAAATTTTCGCAATTCTGCTGCTCCAAACCCTAAACCAGAATGGCCTAGGGAAAAAATACACATACCGTTGTAATCGGGCGAGTTTCTACTTTCAGATGCAACAGGAATTTTTCGGTTATGTCAATCCGTTCGCGAGATATGGGAGTTTGAATCTAAGAACTGGTTGAGAAGACCACAAATTTTTCGCACTTCTGCTGCTCCAAACGCTTAACCAGAATGGCCCAGGGAAAAAATACACATACGGTTGTAATCGGGCGAGTATCAACTTTCAGATGCAATAGGAATTTTTGGGTTAGTTCAATCCGTTCGCGAGATATGGGACATTGAAGCTAAGAAATGGTTGAGAAGACAACAAATTTTTCGCACTTCTGCTGCTCCAAACGCTTAACCAGAATGGCCCAGGGAAAAAATACACATACGGTTGTAATCGGGCGAGTATCAACTTTCAGATGCAATAGGAATTTTTGGGTTAGTTCAATCCGTTCGCGAGATATGGGACATTGAAACTAAGAAATGGTTGAGAAGACAACAAATTTTTCGCACTTCTGCTGCTCCAAACGCTTAACCAGAATGGCCTAGGGAAAAAATACCCATACCGTTGTAATCGGGCGAGTTTCTACTTTCAGATGCAACAGGAATTTTTGGGTTGGGTCAATCCGTTGCGAGATATTGGAGTTTGAAGACAAGAAATGGTTGAGAAGGCAAAAAATTTTCGCAATTCTGCTGCTCTAAACGCTTAACCAGAATGGCCTAGGGAAAAAATACACATACGGTTGTAATCGGGCGAGTTTCTACTTTCAGATGCAATAGGAATTTTTGGGTTAGGTCAATCCGTTCGCGACATATGGGAGTTTGAAGCTAAGAAATGGTTGAGAAGAGAACAAATTATTCGCAATTCTGCTGCTCCAAACGCTTAACCAGAGTGGCCTAGGGAAAAAATACACACACCGTTGTAATCGGGCGAGTTTCTACTTTCAAATGCAATAGGAATTTTTGGGTTAGGTCAATCCGTTGCGAGATATGGGAGTTTGAAGACAAGAAATGGTTGAGAAGGCAAAAAATTTTCGGAATTCTGCTGCTCCAAACGCTTAACCAGAATGGCCTAGGGAAAAAATACACATACCGTTGTAATCGGGCGAGTTTCTACTTTCAGATGCGACAGGAATTTTTGGGTTAGGTCAATCCGTTCGCGAGATATGGGAGTTTGAAGCTAAGAACTGGTTGAGAAGACCACAAATTTTTCGCACTTCTGCTGCTCCAAACGCTTAACCAGAATGGCCCAGGGAAAAAATACACATACGGTTGTAATCGGGCGAGTATCAACTTTCAGATGCAATAGGAATTTTTGGGTTAGGTCAATCCGTCCGCGAGATATGGGACATTGAAGCTAAGAAATGGTTGAGAAGACAACAAATTTTTCGCACTTCTGCTGCTCCAAACGCTTAACCAGAATGGCCCAGGGAAAAAATACACATACGGTTGTAATCGGGCGAGTATCAACTTTCAGATGCAATAGGAATTTTTGGGTTAGTTCAATCCGTTCGCGAGATATGGGACATTGAAGCTAAGAAATGGTTGAGAAGGCAACAAATTTTTCGCACTTCTGCTGCTCCAAACGCTTAACCAGAATGGCCTAGGGAAAAAATACCCATACCGTTGTAATCGGGCGAGTTTCTACTTTCAGATGCAACAGGAATTTTTGGGTTAGGTCAATCCGTTCGCGAGATATGGGAGTTTGAAGCTAAGAAATGGTTGAGAAGAGAACAAATTTTTCGCACTTCTGCTGCTCCAATCGCTTAACCAGAGTGGCCTAGGGAAAAAATACCCATACCGTTGTAATCGGGCGAGTTTCTACTTTCAGATGCAATAGGAATTTCTGGGCTAGGTCAATCCGTTTGCGAGATATGGGAGTTTGAAGCCAAGAAATGTTTGGGAAGGCAAACAATTTTTCGCAATTCTGCTGCTCCAAACGCTTAACCAGAATGGCCTAGGGAAAAAATACCCATACCGTTGTAATCGGGCGAGTTTCTACTTTCAGTTACAATAGGAATTTTTGGGTTAGGTCAATCCGTTGCGAGATATGGGAGTTTGAAGCCAAGAAATATTTGGGAAGGCAAAAAATTTTTCGCAATTCTGCTGCTCCAAACGCTTAACCAGAATAGCCTAGGGAAAAAATACACATACCTTTGTAATCGGGCGAGTTTCTACTTTCAGATGCGACAGGAATTTTTGGGTTAGGTCAATCCGTTCGCGAGATATGGGAGTTTGAAGCTAAGAACTGGTTGAGAAGACAACAAATTTTTCGCACTTCTGCTGCTCCAAACGCTTAACCAGAATGGCCTAGGGGAAAAATACACGTACCGTTGTAATCGTACGAGTCTCTACTTTCCGACGCAGCTGGAATTTTTGGGTTTGTTCAATCCGTTCGCGAGATATGGGAGTTTGAAGCCAAGAAATGGTTGAGAAGACAACAAATTTTTCGCACTTCTGCTGCACCAATCGCTTAACCAGAATGGCCTAGGGGAAAAATACACATACCGGTGTAATCGGGAGAGTTTCTACTTTCAGACGCGACAGGAATTTTTGGGTTAGATCAATCCGTTCGCGAGATATGGGAGTTTGAAGCCAAGAAATGGTTGAGAAGGCAAAAAATTTTTCGCAATTCTGCTGCTCCAAACGCTTAACCAGAATGGCCTAGGGAAAAAATACACATACCGTTGTAATCGGGCGAGTTTCTACTTTCAGATGCAATAGGAATTTCTGGGTTAAGTCAATCCGTTTGCGAGATATGGGAGTTTGAAGCCAAGAAATGTTTGGGAAGGCAAACAATTTTTCGCAATTCTGCTGCTCCAAACGCTTAACCAGAATGGCCTAGGGAAAAAATACCCATACCGTTGTAATCGGGCGAGTTTCTACTTTCAGTTACAATAGGAATTTTTGGGTTAGGTCAATCCGTTGCGAGATATGGGAGTTTGAAGCCAAGAAATATATGGGAAGGCAAAAAATTTTTCGCAATTCTGCTGCTCCAAACGCTTAACCAGAATAGCCTAGGGAAAAAATACACATACCTTTGTAATCGGGCGAGTTTCTACTTTCAGATGCGACAGGAATTTTTGGATTAGGTCAATCCGTTCGCGAGATATGGGAGTTTGATGCTAAGAACTGGTTGAGAAGACAACAAATTTTTCGCACTTCTGCTGCTCCAAACGCTTAACCAGAATGGCCCAGGTAAAAAATACGCATACCGTTGTAATCGGGCGAGTTTCTACTTTCAGATGCAATAGGAATTTTTGGGTTAGGTCAATCCGTTCGCGAGATATGGGACATTGAAGCTAAGAAATGGTTGAGGAGACAACAAATTTTTTGCACTTCTGCTGCTCCAAACGCTTAACCAGAATGGCCTAGGGAAAAAATACCCATACCGTTGTAATCGGACGAGTTTCTACTTTCAGTTACAATAGGAATTTTTGGGTTAGGTCAATCCGTTCGCGAGATATGGGACTTTGAAGCTAAGAAATGGTTGACCAGACAACAAATTTTTCGCACTTCTGCTGCTCCAATCGTTTAACCAGAATGGCCTAGGGGAAAAACACACGTACCGTTGTAATCGGGCGAGTTTCTACATTCAAATGCAATAGCATTTTTGGGTTAGGTCAATCCGTTCGCGAGTTATGGGAGTTTGAAGCTAAGAAATGGTTGAGAAGAGAACAAATTTTTCGCAACTCTGCTGCTCCATACGCTTAACCAGAATGGCCTATGGGGAAAATACACGTACCGTTGTAATCGCGCGAGTTTCTACTTTCAAATGCAATAGGAATTTTTGGGTTAGGCCAATCCCTTCGCGAGATATGAGAGTTTGAAGCTAAGAAATGGATGAGAAGAGAACAAATTTTTCGCAATTCTGCTGCTCCAAACGCTTAACCAGAATGGCCTAGGGAAAAAATACACGTACCGTTGTAATCGTGCGAGTTTCTACTTTCCGACGCAGCTGGAATTTTTGGGTTTGTTCAATCCGTTTGCGAGATATGGGAGTTTGAAGCCAAGAAATGTTTGGGAAGGCAAACAATTTTTCGCAATTCTGCTGCTCCAAACGCTTAACCAGAATGGCCTAGGGAAAAAATACCCATACCGTTGTAATCGGGCGAGTTTCTACTTTCAGTTACAATAGGAATTTTTGGGTTAGGTCAATCCGTTGCGAGATATGGGAGTTTGAAGCCAAGAAATATATGGGAAGGCAAAAAATTTTTCGCAATTCTGCTGCTCCAAACGCTTAACCAGAATGGCCTAGAGAGAAAATACACGTACCGTTGTAATCGGGCGAGTTTCTACTTTCAAATGCAATAGGAATTTTTGGGTTAGGTCAATGCGTTCGCGACATATCGGAGTTTGAAGCTAAGAAATGGTTGAGAAGACAACAAATTTTTCGCAATTCTGCTGCTCCAAACGCTTAACCAGAATGGCCTAGAGAGAAAATACACGTACCGTTGTAATCGGGCGAGTTTCTACTTTCAAATGCAATAGGAATTTTTGGGTTAGGCCAATCCGTTCGCGAGATATGGGAGTTTGAAGCTAAGAAATGGTTGAGAAGAGAACAAATTGTTCGCAATTCTGCTGCTCCAAACGCTTAACCAGAGTGGCCTAGGGAAAAAATACACATACGGTTGTAATCGGGCGAGTTTCTACTTTCAGATGCAATAGGAATTTTTGGGTTAGGTCAATCCGTTCGCGACATATGGGAGTTTGAAGCTAAGAAATGGTTGAGAAGAGAACAAATTATTCGCAATTCTGCTGCTCCAAACGCTTAACCAGAGTGGCCTAGGGAAAAAATACACACACCGTTGTAATCGGGCGAGTTTCTACTTTCAAATGCAATAGGAATTTTTGGATTAGGTCAATCCGTTGCGAGATATGGGAGTTTGAAGACAAGAAATGGTTGAGAAGGCAAAAAATTTTCGGAATTCTGCTGCTCCAAACGCTTAACCAGAATGGCCTAGGGAAAAAATACACATACCGTTGTAATCGGGCGAGTTTCTACTTTCAGATGCGACAGGAATTTTTGGGTTAGGTCAATCCGTTCGCGAGATATGGGAGTTTGAAGCTAAGAACTGGTTGAGAAGACCACAAATTTTTCGCACTTCTGCTGCTCCAAACGCTTAACCAGAATGGCCCAGGGAAAAAATACACATACGGTTGTAATCGGGCGAGTATCAACTTTCAGATGCAATAGGAATTTTTGGGTTAGTTCAATCCGTCCGCGAGATATGGGACATTGAAGCTAAGAAATGGTTGAGAAGACAACAAATTTCTCGCACTTCTGCTGCTCCAAACGCTTAACCAGAATGGCCCAGGGAAAAAATACACATACGGTTGTAATCGGGCGAGTATCAACTTTCAGATGCAATAGGAATTTTTGGGTTAGTTCAATCCGTTCGCGAGATATGGGACATTGAAGCTAAGAAATGGTTGAGAAGGCAACAAATTTTTCGCACTTCTGCTGCTCCAAACGCTTAACCAGAATGGCCTAGGGAAAAAATACCCATACCGTTGTAATCGGGCGAGTTTCTACTTTCAGATGCAACAGGAATTTTTGGGTTAGGTCAATCCGTTCGCGAGATATGGGAGTTTGAAGCTAAGAACTGGTTGAGAAGACCACAAATTTTTCGCACTTCTGCTGCTCCAAACGCTTAACCAGAATGGCTTAGGGAAAAAATACACATACGGTTGTAATCGGGCGAGTTTCTACTTTCAGATGCAATAGGAATTTTTGGGTTAGGTCAATCCGTTCGCGACATATGGGGGTTTGAAGCTAAGAAATGGTTGAGAAGAGAACAAATTATTCGCAATTCTGCTGCTCCAAACGCTTAACCAGAGTGGCCTAGGGAAAAAATACACACACCGTTGTAATCGGGCGAGTTTCTACTTTCAAATGCAATAGGAATTTTTGGGTTAGGTCAATCCGTTGCGAGATATGGGAGTTTGAAGACAAGAAATGGTTGAGAAGGCAAAAAATTTTCGCAATTCTGCTGCTCCAAACGCTTAACCAGAATGGCCTAGGGAAAAAATACACATACGGTTGTAATCGGGCGAGTTTCTACTTTCAGATGCAATAGGAATTTTTGGGTTAGGTCAATCCGTTCGCGACATATGGGAGTTTGAAGCTAAGAAATGGTTGAGAAGAGAACAAATTATTCGCAATTCTGCTGCTCCAAACGCTTAACCAGAGTGGCCTAGGGAAAAAATACACACACCGTTGTAATCGGGCGAGTTTCTACTTTCAAATGCAATAGGAATTTTTGGGTTAGGTCAATCCGTTGCGAGATATGGGAGTTTGAAGGCAAGAAATGGTTGAGAAGGCAAAAAATTTTCGCAATTCTGCTGCTCCAAACGCTTAACCAGAATGGCCTAGAGAGAAAATACACGTACCGTTGTAATCGGGCGAGTTTCTACTTTCAAATGCAATAGGAATTTTTGGGTTAGGCCAATCCGTTCGCGAGATATGGGAGTTTGAAGCTAAGAAATGGTTGAGAAGAGAACAAATTGTTCGCAATTCTGCTGCTCCAAACGCTTAACCAGAGTGGCCTAGGGAAAAAATACACATACGGTTGTAATCGGGCGAGTTTCTACTTTCAGATGCAATAGGAATTTTTGGGTTAGGTCAATCCGTTCGCGACATATGGGAGTTTGAAGCTAAGAAATGGTTGAGAAGAGAACAAATTATTCGCAATTCTGCTGCTCCAAACGCTTAACCAGAGTGGCCTAGGGAAAAAATACACACACCGTTGTAATCGGGCGAGTTTCTACTTTCAAATGCAATAGGAATTTTTGGATTAGGTCAATCCGTTGCGAGATATGGGAGTTTGAAGACAAGAAATGGTTGAGAAGGCAAAAAATTTTCGGAATTCTGCTGCTCCAAACGCTTAACCAGAATGGCCTAGGGAAAAAATACACATACCGTTGTAATCGGGCGAGTTTCTACTTTCAGATGCGACAGGAATTTTTGGGTTAGGTCAATCCGTTCGCGAGATATGGGAGTTTGAAGCTAAGAACTGGTTGAGAAGACCACAAATTTTTCGCACTTCTGCTGCTCCAAACGCTTAACCAGAATGGCCCAGGGAAAAAATACACATACGGTTGTAATCGGGCGAGTATCAACTTTCAGATGCAATAGGAATTTTTGGGTTAGTTCAATCCGTCCGCGAGATATGGGACATTGAAGCTAAGAAATGGTTGAGAAGACAACAAATTTTTCGCACTTCTGCTGCTCCAAACGCTTAACCAGAATGGCCCAGGGAAAAAATACACATACGGTTGTAATCGGGCGAGTATCAACTTTCAGATGCAATAGGAATTTTTGGGTTAGTTCAATCCGTTCGCGAGATATGGGACATTGAAGCTAAGAAATGGTTGAGAAGGCAACAAATTTTTCGCACTTCTGCTGCTCCAAACGCTTAACCAGAATGGCCTAGTGAAAAAATACCCATACCGTTGTAATCGGGCGAGTTTCTACTTTCAGATGCAACAGGAATTTTTGGGTTAGGTCAATCCGTTCGCGAGATATGGGAGTTTGAAGCTAAGAACTGGTTGAGAAGACCACAAATTTTTCGCACTTCTGCTGCTCCAAACGCTTAACCAGAATGGCCTAGGGAAAAAATACACATACGGTTGTAATCGGGCGAGTTTCTACTTTCAGATGCAATAGGAATTTTTGGGTTAGGTCAATCCGTTCGCGACATATGGGGGTTTGAAGCTAAGAAATGGTTGAGAAGAGAACAAATTATTCGCAATTCTGCTGCTCCAAACGCTTAACCAGAGTGGCCTAGGGAAAAAATACACACACCGTTGTAATCGGGCGAGTTTCTACTTTCAAATGCAATAGGAATTTTTGGGTTAGGTCAATCCGTTGCGAGATATGGGAGTTTGAAGACAAGAAATGGTTGAGAAGGCAAAAAATTTTCGCAATTCTGCTGCTCCAAACGCTTAACCAGAATGGCCTAGGGAAAAAATACACATACCGTTGTAATCGGGCGAGTTTCTACTTTCAGATGCAACAGGAATTTTTGGGTTAGGTCAATCCGTTCGCGAGATATGGGAGTTTGAATCTAAGAACTGGTTGAGAAGACCACAAATTTTTCGCACTTCTGCTGCTCCAAACGCTTAACCAGAATGGCCCAGGGAAAAAATACACATACGGTTGTAATCGGGCGAGTATCAACTTTCAGATGCAATAGGAATTTTTGGGTTAGTTCAATCCGTTCGCGAGATATGGGACATTGAAGCTAAGAAATGGTTGAGAAGACAACAAATTTTTCGCACTTCTGCTGCTCCAAACGCTTAACCAGAGTGGCCCAGGGAAAAAATACACATACGGTTGTAATCGGGCGAGTATCAACTTTCAGATGCAATAGGAATTTTTGGGTTAGTTCAATCCGTTCGCGAGATATGGGACATTGAAACTAAGAAATGGTTGAGAAGACAACAAATTTTTCGCACTTCTGCTGCTCCAAACGCTTAACCAGAATGGCCTAGGGAAAAAATACCCATACCGTTGTAATCGGGCGAGTTTCTACTTTCAGATGCAACAGGAATTTTTGGGTTGGGTCAATCCGTTGCGAGATATGGGAGTTTGAAGACAAGAAATGGTTGAGAAGGCAAAAAATTTTCGCAATTCTGCTGCTCCAAACGCTTAACCAGAATGGCCTAGGGAAAAAATACACATACGGTTGTAATCGGGCGAGTTTCTACTTTCAGATGCAATAGGAATTTTTGGGTTAGGTCAATCCGTTCGCGACCTATGGGAGTTTGAAGCTAAGAAATGGTTGAGAAGAGAACAAATTATTCGCAATTCTGCTGCTCCAAACGCTTAACCAGAGTGGCCTAGGGAAAAAATACACACACCGTTGTAATCGGGCGAGTTTCTACTTTCAAATGCAATAGGAATTTTTGGGTTAGGTCAATCCGTTGCGAGATATGGGAGTTTGAAGGCAAGAAATGGTTGAGAAGGCAAAAAATTTTCGCAATTCTGCTGCTCCAAACGCTTAACCAGAATGGCCTAAGGAAAAAATACACATACCGTTGTGATCGAGCGAGTTTCTACTTTCAGATGCAACAGGAATTTTTGGGTTAGGTCAATCCGTTCGCGAGATATGGGAGTTTGAAGCTAAGAACTGGTTGAGAAGACCACAAATTTTTCGCACTTCTGCTGCTCCAAACGCTTAACCAGAATGGCCTAGGGAAAAAATACACAAACGGTTGTAATCGGGCGAGTTTCTACTTTCAGATGCAATAGGAATTTTTGGGTTAGGTCAATCCGTTCGCGACATATGGGAGTTTGAAGCTAAGAAATGGTTGAGAAGAGAACAAATTTTTCGCAATTCTGCTGCTCCATACGCTTAACCAGAATGGCCTATGGGGAAAATACACGTACCGTTGTAATCGCGCGAGATTCTACTTTCAAATGCAATAGGAATTTTTTGGGTTAGGCCAATCCCTTCGCGAGATATGAGAGTTTGAAGCTAAGAAATGGTTGAGAAGAGAACAAATTTTTCGCAATTCTGCTGCTCCAAACGCTTAACCAGAATGGCCTAGGGAAAAAATACACGTACCGTTGTAATCGTGCGAGTTTCTACTTTCCGACGCAGCTGGAATTTTTGGGTTTGTTCAATCCGTTTGCGAGATATGGGAGTTTGAAGCCAAGAAATGTTTGGGAAGGCAAACAATTTTTCGCAATTCTGCTGCTCCAAACGCTTAACCAGAATGGCCTAGGGAAAAAATACCCATACCGTTGTAATCGGGCGAGTTTCTACTTTCAGTTACAATAGGAATTTTTGGGTTAGGTCAATCCGTTGCGAGATATGGGAGTTTGAAGCCAAGAAATATATGGGAAGGCAAAAAATTTTTCGCAATTCTGCTGCTCCAAACGCTTAACCAGAATGGCCTAGAGAGAAAATACACGTACCGTTGTAATCGGGCGAGTTTCTACTTTCAAATGCAATAGGAATTTTTGGGTTAGGTCAATGCGTTCGCGACATATCGGAGTTTGAAGCTAAGAAATGGTTGAGAAGACAACAAATTTTTCGCAATTCTGCTGCTCCAAACGCTTAACCAGAATGGCCTAGAGAGAAAATACACGTACCGTTGTAATCGGGCGAGTTTCTACTTTCAAATGCAATAGGAATTTTTGGGTTAGGTCAATGCGTTCGCGACATATCGGAGTTTGAAGCTAAGAAATGGTTGAGAAGACCACAAATTTTTCGCACTTCTGCTGCTCCAAACGCTTAACCAGAATGGCCCAGGGAAAAAATACACATACGGTTGTAATCGGGCGAGTATCAACTTTCAGATGCAATAGGAATTTTTGGGTTAGTTCAATCCGTCCGCGAGATATGGGACATTGAAGCTAAGAAATGGTTGAGAAGACAACAAATTTTTCGCACTTCTGCTGCTCCAAACGCTTAACCAGAATGGCCCAGGGAAAAAATACACATACGGTTGTAATCGGGCGAGTATCAACTTTCAGATGCAATAGGAATTTTTGGGTTAGTTCAATCCGTTCGCGAGATATGGGACATTGAAGCTAAGAAATGGTTGAGAAGGCAACAAATTTTTCGCACTTCTGCTGCTCCAAACGCTTAACCAGAATGGCCTAGGGAAAAAATACCCATACCGTTGTAATCGGGCGAGTTTCTACTTTCAGATGCAACAGGAATTTTTGGGTTAGGTCAATCCGTTCGCGAGATATGGGAGTTTGAAGCTAAGAACTGGTTGAGAAGACCACAAATTTTTCGCACTTCTGCTGCTCCAAACGCTTAACCAGAATGGCCTAGGGAAAAAATACACATACGGTTGTAATCGGGCGAGTTCCTACTTTCAGATGCAATAGGAATTTTTGGGTTAGGTCAATCCGTTCGCGACATATGGGGGTTTGAAGCTAAGAAATGGTTGAGAAGAGAACAAATTATTCGCAATTCTGCTGCTCCAAACGCTTAACCAGAGTGGCCTAGGGAAAAAATACACACACCGTTGTAATCGGGCGAGTTTCTACTTTCAAATGCAATAGGAATTTTTGGGTTAGGTCAATCCGTTGCGAGATATGGGAGTTTGAAGACAAGAAATGGTTGAGAAGGCAAAAAATTTTCGCAATTCTGCTGCTCCAAACGCTTAACCAGAATGGCCTAGGGAAAAAATACACATACCGTTGTAATCGGGCGAGTTTCTACTTTCAGATGCAACAGGAATTTTTGGGTTAGGTCAATCCGTTCGCGAGATATGGGAGTTTGAATCTAAGAACTGGTTGAGAAGACCACAAATTTTTCGCACTTCTGCTGCTCCAAACGCTTAACCAGAATGGCCCAGGGAAAAAATACACATACGGTTGTAATCGGGCGAGTATCAACTTTCAGATGCAATAGGAATTTTTGGGTTAGTTCAATCCGTTCGCGAGATATGGGACATTGAAGCTAAGAAATGGTTGAGAAGACAACAAATTTTTCGCACTTCTGCTGCTCCAAACGCTTAACCAGAATGGCCCAGGGAAAAAATACACATACGGTTGTAATCGGGCGAGTATCAACTTTCAGATGCAATAGGAATTTTTGGGTTAGTTCAATCCGTTCGCGAGATATGGGACATTGAAACTAAGAAATGGTTGAGAAGACAACAAATTTTTCGCACTTCTGCTGCTCCAAACGCTTAACCAGAATGGCCTAGGGAAAAAATACCCATACCGTTGTAATCGGGCGAGTTTCTACTTTCAGATGCAACAGGAATTTTTGGGTTGGGTCAATCCGTTGCGAGATATGGGAGTTTGAAGACAAGAAATGGTTGAGAAGGCAAAAAATTTTCGCAATTCTGCTGCTCCAAACGCTTAACCAGAATGGCCTAGGGAAAAAATACACATACGGTTGTAATCGGGCGAGTTTCTACTTTCAGATGCAATAGGAATTTTTGGGTTAGGTCAATCCGTTCGCGACATATGGGAGTTTGAAGCTAAGAAATGGTTGAGAAGAGAACAAATTATTCGCAATTCTGCTGCTCCAAACGCTTAACCAGAGTGGCCTAGGGAAAAAATACACACACCGTTGTAATCGGGCGAGTTTCTACTTTCAAATGCAATAGGAATTTTTGGGTTAGGTCAATCCGTTGCGAGATATGGGAGTTTGAAGACAAGAAATGGTTGAGAAGGCAAAAAATTTTCGCAATTCTGCTGCTCCAAACGCTTAACCAGAATGGCCTAGGGAAAAAATACACATACCGTTGTGATCGAGCGAGTTTCTACTTTCAGATGCAACAGGAATTTTTGGGTTAGGTCAATCCGTTCGCGAGATATGGGAGTTTGAAGCTAAGAACTGGTTGAGAAGACCACAAATTTTTCGCACTTCTGCTGCTCCAAACGCTTAACCAGAATGGCCTAGGGAAAAAATACACAAACGGTTGTAATCGGGCGAGTTTCTACTTTCAGATGCAATAGGAATTTTTGGGTTAGGTCAATCCGTTCGCGACATATGGGAGTTTGAAGCTAAGAAATGGTTGAGAAGAGAACAAATTTGTCGCAATTCTGCTGCTCCAAACGCTTAACCAGAGTGGCCTAGGGAAAAAATACACACACCGTTGTAATCGGGCGAGTTTCTACTTTCAAATGCAATAGGAATTTTTGGGTTAGGTCAATCCGTTGCGAGATATGGGAGTTTGAAGACAAGAAATGGTTGAGAAGGCAAAAAATTTTCGCAATTCTGCTGCTCCAAACGCTTAACCAGAATGGCCTAGGGAAAAAATACACATACCGTTGTAATCGGGCGAGTTTCTACTTTCAGGTGCAACAGGAATTTTTGGGTTAGGTCAATCCGTTCGCGAGATATGGGAGTTTGAAGCTAAGAACTGGTTGAGAAGACCACAAATTTTTCGCACTTCTGCTGCTCCAAACGCTTAACCAGAATGGCCCAGGGAAAAAATACACATACGGTTGTAATCGGGCGAGTATCAACTTTCAGATGCAATAGGAATTTTTGGGTTAGTTCAATCCGTTCGCGCGATATGGGACATTGAAGCTAAGAAATGGTTGAGAAGACAACAAATTTTTCGCACTTCTGCTGCTCCAAACGCTTAACCAGAATGACCCAGGGAAAAAATACACATACGGTTGTAATCGGGCGAGTATCAACTTTCAGATGCAATAGGAATTTTTCGGTTAGTTCAATCCGTTCGCGAGATATGGGACATTGAAGCTAAGAAATGGTTGAGAAGACAACAAATTTTTCGCACTTCTGCTGCTCCAAACGCTTAACCAGAATGGCCTAGGGAAAAAATACACATACGGTTGTAATCGGGCGAGTTTCTACTTTTAGATGCAATAGGAATTTTTGGGTTAGGTAAATCCGTTCGCGACATATGGGAGTTTGAAGCTAAGAAATGGTTGAGAAGAGAACAAATTTGTCGCAATTCTGCTGCTCCAAACGCTTAACCAGAGTGGCCTAGGGAAAAAATACGCACACCGTTGTAATCGGGCGAGTTTCTACTTTCAAATGCAATAGGAATTTTTGGGTTAGGTCAATCCGTTGCGAGATATGGGAGTTTGAAGACAAGAAATGGTTGAGAAGGCAAAAAATTTTCGCAATTCTGCTGCTCCAAACGCTTAACCAGAATGGCCTAGGGAAAAAATACACATACCGTTGTAATCGGGCGAGTTTCTACTTTCAGGTGCAACAGGAATTTTTGGGTTAGGTCAATCCGTTCGCGAGATATGGGAGTTTGAAGCTAAGAACTGGTTGAGAAGACCACAAATTTTTCGCACTTCTGCTGCTCCAAACGCTTAACCAGAATGGCCCAGGGAAAAAATACACATACGGTTGTAATCGGGCGAGTATCAACTTTCAGATGCAATAGGAATTTTTGGGTTAGTTCAATCCGTTCGCGAGATATGGGACATTGAAGCTAAGAAATGGTTGAGAAGACAACAAATTTTTCGCACTTCTGCTGCTCCAAACGCTTAACCAGAATGGCCCAGGGAAAAAATACACATACGGTTGTAATCGGGCGAGTATCAACTTTCAGATGCAATAGGAATTTTTCGGTTAGTTCAATCCGTTCGCGAGATATGGGACATTGAAGCTAAGAAATGGTTGAGAAGACAACAAATTTTTCGCACTTCTGCTGCTCCAAACGCTTAACCAGAATGGCCTAGGGAAAAAATACCCATACCGTTGTAATCGGGCGAGTTTCTACTTTCAGATGCAACAGGAATTTTTGTGTTAGGTCAATCCGTTGCGAGATATGGGAGTTTGAAGACAAGAAATGGTTGAGAAGGCAAAAAATTTTCGCAATTCTGCTGCTCCAAACGCTTAACCAGAATGGCCTAGGGAAAAAATACACATACCGTTGTAATCGGGCGAGTTTCTACTTTCAGGTGCAACAGGAATTTTTGGGTTAGGTCAATCCGTTCGCGAGATATGGGAGTTTGAAGCTAAGAACTGGTTGAGAAGACCACAAATTTTTCGCACTTCTGCTGCTCCAAACGCTTAACCAGAATGGCCCAGGGAAAAAATACACATACGGTTGTAATCGGGCGAGTATCAACTTTCAGATGCAATAGGAATTTTTGGGTTAGTTCAATCCGTTCGCGAGATATGGAACATTGAAGCTAAGAAATGGTTGAGAAGACAACAAATTTTTCGCACTTCTGCTGCTCCAAACGCTTAACCAGAATGGCCCAGGGAAAAAATACACATACGGTTGTAATCGGGCGAGTATCAACTTTCAGATGCAATAGGAATTTTTCGGTTAGTTCAATCCGTTCGCGAGATATGGGACATTGAAGCTAAGAAATGGTTGAGAAGACAACAAATTTTTCGCACTTCTGCTGCTCCAAACGCTTAACCAGAATGGCCTAGGGAAAAAATACCCATACCGTTGTAATCGGGCGAGTTTCTACTTTCAGATGCAACAGGAATTTTTGTGTTAGGTCAATCCGTTGCGAGATATGGGAGTTTGAAGACAAGAAATGGTTGAGAAGGCAAAAAATTTTCGCAATTCTGCTGCTCCAAACGCTTAACCAGAATGGCCTAGGGAAAAAATACCCATACCGTTGTAATCGGGCGAGTTTCTACTTTCAGTTACAATAGGAATTTTTGGGTTAGGTCAATCCGTTGCGAGATATGGGACATTGAAGCTAAGAAATGGTTGAGAAGGCAACAAATTTTTCGCACTTCTGCTGCTCCAAACGCTTAACCAGAATGGCCCAGGGAAAAAATACACATACGGTTGTAATCGGGCGAGTATCAACTTTCAGATGCAATAGGAATTTTTGGGTTAGTTCAATCCGTTCGCGAGATATGGGACATTGAAGCTAAGAAATGGTTGAGAAGGCAACAAATTTTTCGCACTTCTGCTGCTCCAAACGCTTAACCAGAATGGCCTAGGGAAAAAATACCCATACCGTTGTAATCGGGCGAGTTTCTACTTTCAGATGCAACAGGAATTTTTGGGTTAGGTCAATCCGTTCGCGAGATATGGGAGTTTGAAGCTAAGAACTGGTTGAGAAGACCACAAATTTTTCGCACTTCTGCTGCTCCAAACGCTTAACCAGAATGGCCTAGGGAAAAAATACACATACGGTTGTAATCGGGCGAGTTTCTACTTTCAGATGCAATAGGAATTTTTGGGTTAGGTCAATCCGTTCGCGACATATGGGGGTTTGAAGCTAAGAAATGGTTGAGAAGAGAACAAATTATTCGCAATTCTGCTGCTCCAAACGCTTAACCAGAGTGGCCTAGGGAAAAAATACACACACCGTTGTAATCGGGCGAGTTTCTACTTTCAAATGCAATAGGAATTTTTGGGTTAGGTCAATCCGTTGCGCGATATGGGAGTTTGAAGACAAGAAATGGTTGAGAAGGCAAAAAATTTTCGCAATTCTGCTGCTCCAAACGCTTAACCAGAATGGCCTAGGGAAAAAATACACATACCGTTGTAATCGGGCGAGTTTCTACTTTCAGGTGCAACAGGAATTTTTGGGTTAGGTCAATCCGTTCGCGAGATATGGGAGTTTGAATCTAAGAACTGGTTGAGAAGACCACAAATTTTTCGCACTTCTGCTGCTCCAAACGCTTAACCAGAATGGCCCAGGGAAAAAATACACATACGGTTGTAATCGGGCGAGTATCAACTTTCAGATGCAATAGGAATTTTTGGGTTAGTTCAATCCGTTCGCGAGATATGGGACATTGAAGCTAAGAAATGGTTGAGAAGGCAACAAATTTTTCGCACTTCTGCTGCTCCAAACGCTTAACCAGAATGGCCCAGGGAAAAAATACACATACGGTTGTAATCGGGCGAGTATCAACTTTCAGATGCAATAGGAATTTTTGGGTTAGTTCAATCCGTTCGCGAGATATGGGACATTGAAACTAAGAAATGGTTGAGAAGACAACAAATTTTTCGCACTTCTGCTGCTCCAAACGCTTAACCAGAATGGCCTAGGGAAAAAATACCCATACCGTTGTAATCGGGCGAGTTTCTACTTTCAGATGCAACAGGAATTTTTGGGTTGGGTCAATCCGTTGCGAGATATGGGAGTTTGAAGACAAGAAATGGTTGAGAAGGCAAAAAATTTTCGCAATTCTGCTGCTCCAAACGCTTAACCAGAATGGCCTAGGGAAAAAATACACATACGGTTGTAATCGGGCGAGTTTCTACTTTCAGATGCAATAGGAATTTTTGGGTTAGGTCAATCCGTTCGCGACATATGGGAGTTTGAAGCTAAGAAATGGTTGAGAAGAGAACAAATTATTCGCAATTCTGCTGCTCCAAACGCTTAACCAGAGTGGCCTAGGGAAAAAATACACACACCGTTGTAATCGGGCGAGTTTCTACTTTCAAATGCAATAGGAATTTTTGGGTTAGGTCAATCCGTTGCGAGATATGGGAGTTTGAAGACAAGAAATGGTTGAGAAGGCAAAAAATTTTCGCAATTCTGCTGCTCCAAACGCTTAACCAGAATGGCCTAGGGAAAAAATACACATACCGTTGTGATCGAGCGAGTTTCTACTTTCAGATGCAACAGGAATTTTTGGGTTAGGTCAATCCGTTCGCGAGATATGGGAGTTTGAATCTAAGAACTGGTTGAGAAGACCACAAATTTTTCGCACTTCTGCTGCTCCAAACGCTTAACCAGAATGGCCCAGGGAAAAAATACACATACGGTTGTAATCGGGCGAGTATCAACTTTCAGATGCAATAGGAATTTTTGGGTTAGTTCAATCCGTTCGCGAGATATGGGACATTGAAGCTAAGAAATGGTTGAGAAGACAACAAATTTTTCGCACTTCTGCTGCTCCGAACGCTTAACCAGAATGGCCCAGGGAAAAAATACACATACGGTTGTAATCGGGCGAGTATCAACTTTCAGATGCAATAGGAATTTTTGGGTTAGTTCAATCCGTTCGCGAGATATGGGACATTGAAACTAAGAAATGGTTGAGAAGACAACAAATTTTTCGCACTTCTGCTGCTCCAAACGCTTAACCAGAATGGCCTAGGGAAAAAATACCCATACCGTTGTAATCGGGCGAGTTTCTACTTTCAGATGCAACAGGAATTTTTGGGTTGGGTCAATCCGTTGCGAGATATGGGAGTTTGAAGACAAGAAATGGTTGAGAAGGCAAAAAATTTTCGCAATTCTGCTGCTCCAAACGCTTAACCAGAATGGCCTAGGGAAAAAATACACACACCGTTGTAATCGGGCGAGTTTCTACTTTCAAATGCAATAGGAATTTTTGGGTTAGGTCAATCCGTTGCGAGATATGGGAGTTTGAAGACAAGAAATGGTTGAGAAGGCAAAAAATTTTCGCAATTCTGCTGCTCCAAACGCTTAACCAGAATGGCCTAGGGAAAAAATACACATACCGTTGTGATCGAGCGAGTTTCTACTTTCAGATGCAACAGGAATTTTTGGGTTAGGTCAATCCGTTCGCGAGATATGGGAGTTTGAAGCTAAGAACTGGTTGAGAAGACCACAAATTTTTCGCACTTCTGCTGCTCCAAACGCTTAACCAGAATGGCCTAGGGAAAAAATACACAAACGGTTGTAATCGGGCGAGTTTCTACTTTCAGATGCAATAGGAATTTTTGGGTTAGGTCAATCCGTTCGCGACATATGGGAGTTTGAAGCTAAGAAATGGTTGAGAAGAGAACAAATTTGTCGCAATTCTGCTGCTCCAAACGCTTAACCAGAATGGCCTAGGGAAAAAATACACATACCGTTGTAATCGGGCGAGTTTCTACTTTCAAATGCAATAGGAATTTTTGGGTTAAGTCAATCCGTTGCGAGATATGGGAGTTTGAAGACAAGAAATGGTTGAGAAGGCAAAAAATTTTCGCAATTCTGCTGCTCCAAACGCTTAACCAGAATGGCCTAGGGAAAAAATACACATACCGTTGTAATCGGGCGAGTTTCTACTTTCAGGTGCAACAGGAATTTTTGGGTTAGGTCAATCCGTTCGCGAGATATGGGAGTTTGAAGCTAAGAACTGGTTGAGAAGACCACAAATTTTTCGCACTTCTGCTGCTCCAAACGCTTAACCAGAATGGCCCAGGGAAAAAATACACATACGGTTGTAATCGGGCGAGTATCAACTTTCAGATGCAATAGGAATTTTTGGGTTAGTTCAATCCGTTCGCGAGATATGGGACATTGAAGCTAAGAAATGGTTGAGAAGACAACAAATTTTTCGCACTTCTGCTGCTCCAAACGCTTAACCAGAATGGCCCAGGGAAAAAATACACATACGGTTGTAATCGGGCGAGTATCAACTTTCAGATGCAATAGGAATTTTTCGGTTAGTTCAATCCGTTCGCGAGATATGGGACATTGAAGCTAAGAAATGGTTGAGAAGACAACAAATTTTTCGCACTTCTGCTGCTCCAAACGCTTAACCAGAATGGCCTAGGGAAAAAATACACATACGGTTGTAATCGGGCGAGTTTCTACTTTCAGATGCAATAGGAATTTTTGGGTTAGGTAAATCCGTTCGCGACATATGGGAGTTTGAAGACAAGAAATGGTTGAGAAGGCAAAAAATTTTCGCAATTCTGCTGCTCCAAACGCTTAACCAGAATGGCCTAGGGAAAAAATACACACACCGTTGTAATCGGGCGAGTTTCTACTTTCAAATGCAATAGGAATTTTTGGGTTAGGTCAATCCGTTGCGAGATATGGGAGTTTGAAGACAAGAAATGGTTGAGAAGGCAAAAAATTTTCGCAATTCTGCTGCTCCAAACGCTTAACCAGAATGGCCTAGGGAAAAAATACACATACCGTTGTAATCGGGCGAGTTTCTACTTTCAGGTGCAACAGGAATTTTTGGGTTAGGTCAATCCGTTCGCGAGATATGGGAGTTTGAAGCTAAGAACTGGTTGAGAAGACCACAAATTTTTCGCACTTCTGCTGCTCCAAACGCTTAACCAGAATGGCCCAGGGAAAAAATACACATACGGTTGTAATCGGGCGAGTATCAACTTTCAGATGCAATAGGAATTTTTGGGTTAGTTCAATCCGTTCGCGAGATATGGGACATTGAAGCTAAGAAATGGTTGAGAAGACAACAAATTTTTCGCACTTCTGCTGCTCCAAACGCTTAACCAGAATGGCCCAGGGAAAAAATACACATACGGTTGTAATCGGGCGAGTATCAACTTTCAGATGCAATAGGAATTTTTCGGTTAGTTCAATCCGTTCGCGAGATATGGGACATTGAAGCTAAGAAATGGTTGAGAAGACAACAAATTTTTCGCACTTCTGCTGCTCCAAACGCTTAACCAGAGTGGCCTAGGGAAAAAATACCCATACCGTTGTAATCGGGCGAGTTTCTACTTTCAGATGCAACAGGAATTTTTGTGTTAGGTCAATCCGTTGCGAGATATGGGAGTTTGAAGACAAGAAATGGTTGAGAAGGCAAAAAATTTTCGCAATTCTGCTGCTCCAAACGCTTAACCAGAATGGCCTAGGGAAAAAATACACATACCGTTGTAATCGGGCGAGTTTCTACTTTCAGGTGCAACAGGAATTTTTGGGTTAGGTCAATCCGTTCGCGAGATATGGGAGTTTGAAGCTAAGAACTGGTTGAGAAGACCACAAATTTTTCGCACTTCTGCTGCTCCAAACGCTTAACCAGAATGGCCCAGGGAAAAAATACACATACGGTTGTAATCGGGCGAGTATCAACTTTCAGATGCAATAGGAATTTTTGGGTTAGTTCAATCCGTTCGCGAGATATGGAACATTGAAGCTAAGAAATGGTTGAGAAGACAACAAATTTTTCGCACTTCTGCTGCTCCAAACGCTTAACCAGAATGGCCCAGGGAAAAAATACACATACGGTTGTAATCGGGCGAGTATCAACTTTCAGATGCAATAGGAATTTTTCGGTTAGTTCAATCCGTTCGCGAGATATGGGACATTGAAGCTAAGAAATGGTTGAGAAGACAACAAATTTTTCGCACTTCTGCTGCTCCAAACGCTTAACCAGAATGGCCTAGGGAAAAAATACCCATACCGTTGTAATCGGGCGAGTTTCTACTTTCAGATGCAACAGGAATTTTTGTGTTAGGTCAATCCGTTGCGAGATATGGGAGTTTGAAGACAAGAAATGGTTGAGAAGGCAAAAAATTTTCGCAATTCTGCTGCTCCAAACGCTTAACCAGAATGGCCTAGGGAAAAAATACACATACCGTTGTAATCGGGCGAGTTTCTACTTTCAGATGCAACAGGAATTTTTGGGTTAGGTCAATCCGTTCGCGAGATATGGGAGTTTGAAGCTAAGAACTGGTTGAGAAGACCACAAATTTTTCGCACTTTTGCTGCTCCGAACGCTTAACCAGAATGGCCCAGGGAAAAAATACACATACGGTTGTAATCGGGCGGGTATCAACTTTCAGATGCAATAGGAATTTTTGGGTTAGTTCAATCCGTTCGCGAGATATGGGACATTGAAGCTAAGAAATGGTTGAGAAGACAACAAATTTTTCGCACTTCTGCTGCTCCAAACGCTTAACCAGAATGGCCTAGGGAAAAAATACCCATACCGTTGTAATCGGGCGAGTTTCTACTTTCAGATGCAACAGGAATTTTTGGGTTAGGTCAATCCGTTCGCGAGATATTGGAGTTTGAAGCTAAGAACTGGTTGAGAAGACCACAAATTTTTCGCACTTCTGCTTCTCCAAACGCTTAACCAGAATGGCCTAGGGAAAAAATACACATACGGTTGTAATCGGGCGAGTTTCTACTTTCAGATGCAATAGGAATTTTTGGGTTAGGTCAATCCGTTCGCGACATATGGGAGTTTGAAGCTAAGAAATGGTTGGGAAGAGAACAAATTATTCGCAATTCTGCTGCTCCAAACGCTTAACCAGAGTGGCCTAGGGAAAAAATACACATACGGTTGTAATCGGGCGAGTTTCTACTTTCAGATGCAATAGGAATTTTTGGGTTAGGTAAATCCGTTCGCGACATATGGGAGTTTGAAGCTAAGAAATGGTTGAGAAGAGAACAAATTTGTCGCAATTCTGCTGCTCCAAACGCTTAACCAGAGTGGCCTAGGGAAAAAATACACACACCGTTGTAATCGGGCGAGTTTCTACTTTCAAATGCAATAGGAATTTTTGGGTTAGGTCAATCCGTTGCGAGATATGGGAGTTTGAAGACAAGAAATGGTTGAGAAGGCAAAAAATTTTCGCAATTCTGCTGCTCCAAACGCTTAACCAGAATGGCCTAGGGAAAAAATACACATACCGTTGTAATCGGGCGAGTTTCTACTTTCAGGTGCAACAGGAATTTTTGGGTTAGGTCAATCCGTTCGCGAGATATGGGAGTTTGAAGCTAAGAACTGGTTGAGAAGACCACAAATTTTTCGCACTTCTGCTGCTCCAAACGCTTAACCAGAATGGCCCAGGGAAAAAATACACATACGGTTGTAATCGGGCGAGTATCAACTTTCAGATGCAATAGGAATTTTTGGGTTAGTTCAATCCGTTCGCGAGATATGGGACATTGAAGCTAAGAAATGGTTGAGAAGACAACAAATTTTTCGCACTTCTGCTGCTCCAAACGCTTAACCAGAATGGCCCAGGGAAAAAATACACATACGGTTGTAATCGGGCGAGTATCAACTTTCAGATGCAATAGGAATTTTTCGGTTAGTTCAATCCGTTCGCGAGATATGGGACATTGAAGCTAAGAAATGGTTGAGAAGACAACAAATTTTTCGCACTTCTGCTGCTCCAAACGCTTAACCAGAGTGGCCTAGGGAAAAAATACCCATACCGTTGTAATCGGGCGAGTTTCTACTTTCAGATGCAACAGGAATTTTTGTGTTAGGTCAATCCGTTGCGAGATATGGGAGTTTGAAGACAAGAAATGGTTGAGAAGGCAAAAAATTTTCGCAATTCTGCTGCTCCAAACGCTTAACCAGAATGGCCTAGGGAAAAAATACACATACCGTTGTAATCGGGCGAGTTTCTACTTTCAGGTGCAACAGGAATTTTTGGGTTAGGTCAATCCGTTCGCGAGATATGGGAGTTTGAAGCTAAGAACTGGTTGAGAAGACCACAAATTTTTCGCACTTCTGCTGCTCCAAACGCTTAACCAGAATGGCCCAGGGAAAAAATACACATACGGTTGTAATCGGGCGAGTATCAACTTTCAGATGCAATAGGAATTTTTGGGTTAGTTCAATCCGTTCGCGAGATATGGAACATTGAAGCTAAGAAATGGTTGAGAAGACAACAAATTTTTCGCACTTCTGCTGCTCCAAACGCTTAACCAGAATGGCCCAGGGAAAAAATACACATACGGTTGTAATCGGGCGAGTATCAACTTTCAGATGCAATAGGAATTTTTCGGTTAGTTCAATCCGTTCGCGAGATATGGGACATTGAAGCTAAGAAATGGTTGAGAAGACAACAAATTTTTCGCACTTCTGCTGCTCCAAACGCTTAACCAGAATGGCCTAGGGAAAAAATACCCATACCGTTGTAATCGGGCGAGTTTCTACTTTCAGATGCAACAGGAATTTTTGTGTTAGGTCAATCCGTTGCGAGATATGGGAGTTTGAAGACAAGAAATGGTTGAGAAGGCAAAAAATTTTCGCAATTCTGCTGCTCCAAACGCTTAACCAGAATGGCCTAGGGAAAAAATACACATACCGTTGTAATCGGGCGAGTTTCTACTTTCAGATGCAACAGGAATTTTTGGGTTAGGTCAATCCGTTCGCGAGATATGGGAGTTTGAAGCTAAGAACTGGTTGAGAAGACCACAAATTTTTCGCACTTTTGCTGCTCCGAACGCTTAACCAGAATGGCCCAGGGAAAAAATACACATACGGTTGTAATCGGGCGGGTATCAACTTTCAGATGCAATAGGAATTTTTGGGTTAGTTCAATCCGTTCGCGAGATATGGGACATTGAAGCTAAGAAATGGTTGAGAAGACAACAAATTTTTCGCACTTCTGCTGCTCCAAACGCTTAACCAGAATGGCCTAGGGAAAAAATACCCATACCGTTGTAATCGGGCGAGTTTCTACTTTCAGATGCAACAGGAATTTTTGGGTTAGGTCAATCCGTTCGCGAGATATTGGAGTTTGAAGCTAAGAACTGGTTGAGAAGACCACAAATTTTTCGCACTTCTGCTTCTCCAAACGCTTAACCAGAATGGCCTAGGGAAAAAATACACATACGGTTGTAATCGGGCGAGTTTCTACTTTCAGATGCAATAGGAATTTTTGGGTTAGGTCAATCCGTTCGCGACATATGGGAGTTTGAAGCTAAGAAATGGTTGGGAAGAGAACAAATTATTCGCAATTCTGCTGCTCCAAACGCTTAACCAGAGTGGCCTAGGGAAAAAATACACACACCGTTGTAATCGGGCGAGTTTCTACTTTCAAATGCAATAGGAATTTTTGGGTTAGGTCAATCCGTTGCGAGATATGGGAGTTTGAAGACAAGAAATGGTTGAGAAGGCAAAAAATTTTCGCAATTCTGCTGCTCCAAACGCTTAACCAGAATGGCCTAGGGAAAAAATACACATACCGTTGTAATCGGGCGAGTTTCTACTTTCAGATGCAACAGGAATTTTTGGGTTAGGTCAATCCGTTCGCGAGATATGGGAGTTTGAAGCTAAGAACTGGTTGAGAAGACCACAAATTTTTCGCACTTCTGCTGCTCCAAACGCTTAACCAGAATGGCCCAGGGAAAAAATACACATACGGTTGTAATCGGGCGAGTATCAACTTTCAGATGCAACAGGAATTTTTGGGTTAGTTCAATCCGTTCGCGAGATATGGGACATTGAAGCTAAGAAATGGTTGAGAAGACAACAAATTTTTCGCACTTCTGCTGCTCCAAACGCTTAACCAGAATGGCCTAGGGAAAAAATACCCATACCGTTGTAATCGGGCGAGTTTCTACTTTCAGATGCAACAGGAATATTTGGGTTAGGTCAATCCGTTCGCGAGATATGGGAGTTTGAAGCTAAGAACTGGTTGAGAAGACCACAAATTTTTCGCACTTCTGCTGCTCCAAACGCTTAACCAGAATGGCCCAGGGAAAAAATACACATACGGTTGTAATCGGGCGAGTATCAACATTCAGATGCAATAGGAATTTTTGGGTTAGTTCAATCCGTTCGCGAGATATGGGACATTGAAGCTAAGAAATGGTTGAGAAGACAACAAATTTTTCGCACTTCTGCTGCTCCAAACGCTTAACCAGAATGGCCTAGGGAAAAAATACCCATACCGTTGTAATCGGACGAGTCTCTACTTTCAGTTACAATAGGAATTTTTGGGTTAGGTCAATCCGTTCGCGAGATATGGGACTTTGAAGCTAAGAAATGGTTGACAAGACAACAAATTTGTCGCCCTTCTGCTACTCCAATCGCTTAACCAGAATGGCCTAGGGGAAAAATACCCATACCGTTGTAATCGGACGAGCTTCTACTTTCAGTTACAATAGGAATTTTTGGGTTAGGTCAATCCGTTCGCGAGATACGGAACTTTGAAGCTAAGAAATGGTTGACAAGACAACAAATTTTTCGCACTCCTGCTGCTCCAATCGCTTAACCAGAATGGCCTAGGGGAAGAATACCCGTACCGTTGTAATCGGGCGAGTTTCTACTTTCAGATGCAATAGGAATTTTTGGGTTAGGTCAATCCGTTCGCGAGATATGAGAGTTTGAAGCAAAGAAATGGTTGAGAAGAGAACAAATTTTTCGCAATTCTGCTGCTCCAAACGCTTAACCAGAATGGCCTAGAGAAAAAATGCACGTACCGTTGTGATCGGGCGAGTTTCTACTTTCAAATGCAATAGGAATTTTTGGGTTAGGTCTATCCGTTCGCGAGATATGGGAGTTTGATGCTAAGAAATGGTTGAGAAGAGAACAAATTTTTCGCAATTCTGCTGCTCCAATCGCTTAACCAGAATGGCCCAGGGGAAGAATACCCGTACCGTTGTAATCGGGCGAGTTTCTACTTTCAGATGCAATAGGAATTTTTGGGTTAGGTCTATCCGTTCGCGAGATATGGGAGTTTGATGCTAAGAAATGGTTGAGAAGAGAACAAATTTTTCGCAATTCTGCTGCTCCAAACGCTTAACCAGAAAGGCCTAAGGAAAAAATACACATACCTTTGTAATCGGGCGAGTTTCTACTTTCAAATACAATAGGAATTTTTGGGTTAGGTCAATCCGTTCGCGAGATATGGGAGTTTGAAGACAAGAAATGGTTGAGAAGAGAACATATTTTTCGTAATTCTGCTGCTCCAAACGCTTAACCAGAATGGCCTAGGGAAAAAATACACACACCGTTGTAATCGGGCGAGTTTCTACTTTCAGATGCAATAGGAATTTTTGGGTTAGTTCAATCCGTTCGCGAGATATGGGAAATTGAAGCTAAGGAATGGTTGAGAAGACAACAAATTTTTCGCACTTCTGCTGCTCCAAACGCTTAACCAGAATGGCCTAGAGAGAAAATACACGTACCGTTGTAATCGGGCGAGTTTCTACTTTCAAATGCAATAGGAATTTTTGGGTTAGGCCAATCCGGTCGCGAGATATGGGAGTTTGAAGCTAAGAAATGGTTGAGAAGAGAACAAATTTTTCGCAATTCTGCTGCTCCAAACGCTTAACCAGAATGGCCTAGGGAAAAAATACACATACAGTTGTAATCGGGCGAGTTTCTACTTTCAGATGCAATAGGAATTTTTGGGTTAGGTCAATCCGTTCGCGACATATGGGAGTTTGAAGCTAAGAAATGGTTGAGAAGAGAACAAATTATTCGCAATTCTGCTGCTCCAAACGCTTAACCAGAGTGGCCTAGGGAAAAAATACACACACCGTTGTAATCGGGCGAGGTTCTACTTTCAAATGCAATAGGAATTTTTGGGTTAGGTCAATCCGTTGCGAGATATGGGAGTTTGAAGAAAAGAAATGGTTGAGAAGGCAAATAATTTTCGCAATTCTGCTGCTCCAAACGCTTAACCAGAATGGCCTAGGTAAAAAATACACATACAGTTGTAATCGGGCGAGTTTCTACTTTCAGATGCAACAGGAATTTTTGGGTTAGGTCAATCCGTTCGCGAGATATGGGAGTTTGAATCTAAGAACTGGTTGAGAAGACAACAAATTTTTCGCACTTCTGCTGCTCCAAACGCTTAACCAGAATGGCCCAGGGAAAAAATACACATACCGTTGTAATCGGGCGAGTATCAACTTTCAGATGCAATAGGAATTTTTGGGTTAAGTCAATCCGTTCGCGAGATATGGGACATTGAAGCTAAGAAATGGTTAACAAGACAACAAATTTTTCGCACTCCTGCTGCTCCAATCGCTTAACAAGAATGGCCTAGGGGAAGAATACCCGTACCGTTGTAATTGGGCGAGTTTCTACTTTCAGATGCAATAGGAATTTTTGGGTTAGGTCAATCCGTTCGCGAGATATGAGAGTATGAAGCTAAGAAATGGTTGAGAAGAGAACAAATTTTTCGCAATTCTGCTGCTCCAAACGCTTAACCAGCATGGCCTAGAGAAAAAATGCACGTACCGTTGTGATCGGGCGAGTCTCCACTTTCAAATGCAATAGGAATTTTTGGGTTAGGTCTATCCGTTCGCGAGATATGGGAGTTTGATGCTAAGAAATGGTTGAGAAGAGAACAAATGTTTCGCAATTCTGCTGCTCCAAACGCTTAACCAGAAAGGCCTAAGGGAAAAATACACATACCTTTGTAATCGGGCGAGTTTCTAATTTCAAATGCAATAGGAATTTTTGGGTTAGGTCAATCCGTTCGCGAGATATGGGAGTTTGAAGACAAGAAATGGTTGAGAAGACAACAAATTTTTCGCACTTTTGCTGCTCCAAACGCTTAACCAGAATGGCCCAGGAAAAAAATACACATACCGTTGTAATCGGGCTAGTTTCAACTTTCAGATGCAATAGGAATTTTTGGGTTAGTTCAATCCCTTCGCGAGATATGGGAAATTGAAGCTAAGGAATGGTTGAGAAGACAACAAATTTTTCGCACTTCTGCTATTCCAAACGCTTAACCAGAATGGCCTAGAGAGAAAATACACGTACCGTTGTAATCGGGCGAGTTTCTACTTTCAAATGCAATAGGAATTTTTGGGTTAGGCCAATCCGTTCGCGAGATATGGGAGTTTGAAGCTAAGAAATGGTTGAGAAGAGAACAAAATTTTAGCAATTCTGCTGCTCCAAACGCTTAACCAGAATGGCCTAGGGAAAAAAATACACATACCGTTGTAATCGGGCGAGTTTCTACTTTCAGATGCAACAGGAATTTTTGGGTTAGGTCAATCCGTTCGCGAGATATGGGAGTTTGAAGCTAGGAACTGGTTGAGAAGACAACAAATTTTTCGCACTTCTGCTGCTCCAAACGCTTAACCAGAATGGCCCAGGGAAAAAATGCACATACTGTTGTAATCGGGCGAGTATCAACTTTCAGATGCAATAGGAATTTTTGGGTTAGGTCAATCTGTTCGCAGATATGGGACATTGAAGCGAAGGAATGGTTGAGGAGACAACAAATTTTTCGCAATTCTGCTGCTCCAAACACTTAACCAGAATGGCCTAGGGAAAAAATACACATACCGATGTAATCGGGCGAGTTTCTACTTTCAGATGCAACAGGAATTTTTGGGTTAGGTCAATCCGTTCGCGAGATATGGGTGTTTGAAGCTAAGAACTGGTTGAGAAGACAACAAATTTTTCGCACTTCTGCTGCTCCAAACGCTTAACCAGAATGGCCCAGGGAAATAATACACATACCGTTGTAATCGGGCGAGTATCAACTTTCAGATGCAATAGGAATTTTTGGGTTAGGTCAATCCGTTCGCGAGATATGGGACTTTGAAGCTAAGAAATGGTTGACAAGACAACAAATTTGTCGCACTTCTGCTGCTCCAATCGCTTAACCAGAATGGCCTAGGGGAAAAATACCCGTACCGTTGTAATCGGACGAGCTTCTACTTTCAGTTACAATAGGAATTTTTGGGTTAGGTCAATCCGTTCGCGAGATATGGAACTTTGAAGCTAAGAAATGGTTGACAAGACAACAAATTTTTCGCACTCCTGCTGCTTCAATCGCTTAACCAGAATGGCCTAGGGGAAGAATACCCGTACCGTTGTAATCGTGCGAGTTTCTACTTTCAGATGCAATAGGAATTTTTGGGTTAGGTCAATCCGTTCGCGAGATATGAGAGTTTGAAGCTAAGAAATGGTTGAGAAGAGAACAAATTTTTCGCAATTCTGCTGCTCCAAACGCTTAACCAGAATGGCCTAGAGAAAAAATGCACGTACCGTTGTGATCGGGCGAGTTTCTACTTTCAAATGCAATAGGAATTTTTGGGTTAGGTCTATCCGTTCGCGAGATATGGGAGTTTGATGCTAAGAAATGGTTGAGAAGAGAACAAATTTTTCGCATTTCTGCTGCTCCAAACGCTTAACCAGAGTGGCCTAGGGAAAAAATACACACACCGTTGTAATCGGGCGAGGTTCTACTTTCAAATGCAATAGGAATTTTTGGGTTAGTTCAATCCGTTCGCGAGATATGGGAGTTTGAAGACAAGAAATGGTTGAGAAGAGAACATATTTTTCGCAATTCTGCTGCTCCAAACGCTTAACCAGAATGGCCTAGGGAAAAAATACACACACTGTTGTAATCGGGCGAGTTTCTACTTTCAGATGCAATAGGAATTTTTGGGTTAGTTCAATCCGTTCGCGAGATATGGGAAATTGAAGCTAAGGAATGGTTGAGAAGACAACAAATTTTTCGCACTTCTGCTGCTCCAAACGCTTAACCAGAATGGCCTAGAGAGAAAATACACGTACCGTTGTAATCGGGCGAGTTTCTACTTTCAAATGCAATAGGAATTTTTGGGTTAGGCCAATCCGTTCGCGAGATATGGGAGTTTGAAGCTAAGAAATGGTTGAGAAGAGAACAAATTTTTTGCAATTCTGCTGCTCCAAACGCTTAACCAGAATGGCCTAGGGAAAAAATACACATACAGTTGTAATCGGGCGAGTTTCTACTTTCAGATGCAATAGGAATTTTTGGGTTAGGTCAATCCGTTCGCGACATATGGGAGTTTGAAGCTAAGAAATGGTTGAGAAGAGAACAAATTATTCGCAATTCTGCTGCTCCAAACGCTTAACCAGAGTGGCCTAGGGAAAAAATACACACACCGTTGTAATCGGGCGAGGTTCTACTTTCAAATGCAATAGGAATTTTTGGGTTATGTCAATCCGTTGCGAGATATGGGAGTTTGAAGCCAAGAAATGGTTGAGAAGGCAAATAATTTTCGCAATTCTGCTGCTCCAAACGCTTAACCAGATTGGCCTAGGTAAAAAATACACATACCGTTGTAATCGGGCGAGATTCTACTTTCAGATGCAACAGGAATTTTTGGGTTAGGCCAATCCGTTCGCGAGATATGGGAGTTTGAAGCTAAGAACTGGTTGAGAAGACAACAAATTTTTCGCACTTCTGCTGCTCCAAACGCTTAACCAGAATGGCCCAGGGAAAAAATACACATACCGTTGTAATCGGGCGAGTATCAACTTTCAGATGCAATAGGAATTTTTGGGTTAGGTCAATCCGTTCGCGAGATATGGGACATTGAAGCTAAGAAATGGTTGAGAAGACAACAAATTTTTCGCACTTCTGCTGCTCCAAACGCTTAACCAGAATGGCTTAGGGAAAAAATACACATACCGTTGTAATCGGGCGAGTTTCTACTTTCAGATGCAATAGAAATTTTTGGGTTAGTTCAATCCGTTCGCGAGATATGGGAAATTGAAGCTAAGGAATGGTTGAGAAGACAACAAATTTTTCGCACTTCTGCTGCTCCAAACGCTTAACCAGAGTGGCCTAGGGAAAAATACCCATACCGTTGTAATCGGACAAGTTTCTACTTTCAGTTACAATAGGAATTTTTGGGTTAGGTCAATCCGTTCGCGAGATATGGGACTTTGAAGCTAAGAAATGGTTGACAAGACAACAAATTTGTCGCACTTCTGCTGCTCCAATCGCTTAACCAGAATGGCCTAGGGGAAAAATACCCGTACCGTTGTATTCGGACGAGCTTCTACTTTCAGTTACAGTAGGAATTTTTGGGTTAGGTCAATCAGTTCGCGAGATATGGAACTTTGAAGCTAAGAAATGGTTGACAAGAAAACAAATTTTTCGCACTCCTGCTGCTCCAATCGCTTAACAAGAATGGCCTAGGGGAAGAATACCCGTACCGTTGAAATCGGGCGAGTTTCTACTTTCAGATGCAATAGGAATTTTTGGGTTAGGTCAATCCGTTCGCGAGATATGAGAGTATGAAGCTAAGAAATGGTTGAGAAGAGAACAAATTTTTCGCAATTCTGCTGCTCCAAACGCTTAACCAGAATGGCCTAGAGAAAAAATGCACGTACCGTTGTGATCGGGCGAGTTTCTACTTTCAAATGCAATAGGAATTTTTGGGTTAGGTCTATCCGTTCGCGAGATATGGGAGTTTGATGCTAAGAAATGGTTGAGAAGAGAACAAATTTTTCGCAATTCTGCTGCTCCAAACGCTTAACCAGAAAGGCCTAAGGAAAAAATACACATACCTTTGTAATCGGGCGAGTTTCTACTTTCAAATGCAATAGGAATTTTTGGGTTAGGTCAATCCGTTCGCGAGATATGGGAGTTTGAAGACAAGAAATGGTTGAGAAGACAACAAATATTTCGCACTTCTGCTGCTCCAAACGCTTAATCAGAATGGCCCAGGAAAAAAATACACATACCGTTGTAATCGGGCGAGTTTCAACTTTCAGTTGCAATAGGAATTTTTGGGTTAGGCCAATCCGTTCGCGAGATATGGGAGTTTGAAGCTAAGAAATGGTTGAGAAGAGAACAAAATTTTCGCAATTCTGCTGCTCCAAACGCTTAACCGGAATGGCCTAGAGAGAAAATACACGTACCGTTGTAATCGGGCGAGTTTCTACTTTCAAATGCAATAGGAATTTTTGGGTTAGGCCAATCCGTTCGCGAGATATGGGAGTTTGAAGCTAAGAACTGGTTGAGAAGACCACAAATTTTTCGCACTTCTGCTGCTCCAAACGCTTAACCAGAATGGCCCAGGGAAAAAATACACATACGGTTGTAATCGGGCGAGTATCAACTTTCAGATGCAATAGGAATTTTTGGGTTAGTTCAATCCGTCCGCGAGATATGGGACATTGAAGCTAAGAAATGGTTGACAAGACAACAAATTTGTCGCACTTCTGCTGCTCCAATCGCTTAACCAGAATGGCCTAGGGGAAAAATACCCGTACCGTTGTATTCGGACGAGCTTCTACTTTCAGTTACAGTAGGAATTTTTGGGTTAGGTCAATCAGTTCGCGAGATATGGAACTTTGAAGCTAAGAAATGGTTGACAAGAAAACAAATTTTTCGCACTCCTGCTGCTCCAATCGCTTAACAAGAATGGCCTAGGGGAAGAATACCCGTACCGTTGAAATCGGGCGAGTTTCTACTTTCAGATGCAATAGGAATTTTTGGGTTAGGTCAATCCGTTCGCGAGATATGAGAGTATGAAGCTAAGAAATGGTTGAGAAGAGAACAAATTTTTCGCAATTCTGCTGCTCCAAACGCTTAACCAGAATGGCCTAGAGAAAAAATGCACGTACCGTTGTGATCGGGCGAGTTTCTACTTTCAAATGCAATAGGAATTTTTGGGTTAGGTCTATCCGTTCGCGAGATATAGGAGTTTGATGCTAAGAAATGGTTGAGAAGAGAACAAATTTTTCGCAATTCTGCTGCTCCAAACGCTTAACCAGAAAGGCCTAAGGAAAAAATACACATACCTTTGTAATCGGGCGAGTTTCTACTTTCAAATGCAATAGGAATTTTTGGGTTAGGTCAATCCGTTCGCGAGATATGGGAGTTTGAAGACAAGAAATGGTTGAGAAGACAACAAATTTTTCGCACTTCTGCTGCTCCAAACGCTTAACCAGAATGGCCCAGGAAAAAAATACACATACCGTTGTAATCGGGCGAGTTTCAACTTTCAGATGCAATAGGAATTTTTGGGTTAGGCCAATCCGTTCGCGAGATATGGGAGTTTGAAGCTAAGAAATGGTTGAGAAGAGAACAAAATTTTCGCAATTCTGCTGCTCCAAACGCTTAACCAGAATGGCCTAGAGAGAAAATACACGTACCGTTGTAATCGGGCGAGTTTCTACTTTCAAATGCAATAGGAATTTTTGGGTTAGGCCAATCCGTTCGCGAGATATGGGAGTTTGAAGCTAAGAACTGGTTGAGAAGACCACAAATTTTTCGCACTTCTGCTGCTCCAAACGCTTAACCAGAATGGCCCAGGGAAAAAATGCACATACCGTTGTAATCGGGCGAGTATCAACTTTCAGATGCAATAGGAATTTTTGGGTTAGGTCAATCTGTTCGCGAGATATGGGACATTGAAGCGAAGGAATGGTTGAGGAGACAACAAATTTTTCGCAATTCTGCTGCTCCAAACACTTAACCAGAATGGCCTAGGGAAAAAATACACATACCGTTGTAATCGGGCGAGTTTCTACTTTCAGATGCAACAGGAATTTTTGGGTTAGGTCAATCCGTTCGCGAGATATGGGAGTTTGAAGCTAAGAACTGGTTGAGAAGACAACAAATTTTTCGCACTTCTGCTGCTCCAAACGCTTAACCAGAATGGCCCAGGGAAATAATACACATACCGTTGTAATCGGGCGAGTATCAACTTTCAGATGCAATAGGAATTTTTGGGTTAGGTCAATCCGTTCGCGAGATATGGGACATTGAAGCTAAGAAATGGTTGAGAAGACAACAAATTTTTCGCACTTCTGCTGCTCCAAACGCTTAACCAGAATGGCCTAGGGAAAAAATACCCATACCGTTGTAATCGGACGAGTTTCTACTTTCAGTTACAATAGGAATTTTTGGGTTAGGTCAATCCGTTCGCGAGATATGGGACATTGAAGCTAAGAAATGGTTGAGAAGACAACAAATTTTTCGCACTTCTGCTGCTCCAAACGCTTAACCAGAATGGCCTAGGGAAAAAATACCCATACCGTTGTAATCGGGCGAGTTTCTACTTTCAGATGCAACAGGAATTTTTGGGTTAGGTCAATCCGTTCGCGAGATATGGGAGTTTGAAGCTAAGAACTGGTTGAGAAGACAACAAATTTTTCGCACTTCTGCTGCTCCAAACGCTTAACCAGAATGGCCCAGGGAAATAATACACATACCGTTGTAATCGGGCGAGTATCAACTTTCAGATGCAATAGGAATTTTTGGGTTAGGTCAATCCGTTCGCGAGATATGGGACATTGAAGCTAAGAAATGGTTGAGAAGAGAACAAATTTTTCGCATTTCTGCTGCTCCAAACGCTTAACCAGAGTGGCCTAGGGAAAAAATACACACACCGTTGTAATCGGGCGAGGTTCTACTTTCAAATGCAATAGGAATTTTTGGGTAAGTTCAATCCGTTCGCGAGATATGGGAGTTTGAAGACAAGAAATGGTTGAGAAGAGAACATATTTTTCGCAATTCTGCTGCTCCAAACGCTTAACCAGAATGGCCTAGGGAAAAAATACACACACCGTTGTAATCGGGCGAGTTTCTACTTTCAGATGCAATAGGAATTTTTGGGTTAGTTCAATCCGTTCGCGAGATATGGGAAATTGAAGCTAAGGAATGGTTGAGAAGACAACAAATTTTTCGCACTTCTGCTGCTCCAAACGCTTAACCAGAATGGCCTAGAGAGAAAATACACGTACCGTTGTAATCGGGCGAGTTTCTTCTTTCAAATGCAATAGGAATTTTTGGGTTAGGCCAATCCGTTCGCGAGATATGGGAGTTTGAAGCTAAGAAATGGTTGAGAAGAGAACAAATTTTTCGCAATTCTGCTGCTCCAAACGCTTAACCAGAATGGCCTAGGGAAAAAATACACATACAGTTGTAATCGGGCGAGTTTCTACTTTCAGATGCAATAGGAATTTTTGGGTTAGGTCAATCCGTTCGCGACATATGGGAGTCTGAAGCTAAGAAATGGTTGAGAAGAGAACAAATTATTCGCAATTCTGCTGCTCCAAACGCTTAACCAGAGTGGCCTAGGGAAAAAATACACACACCGTTGTAATCGGGCGAGGTTCTACTTTCAAATGCAATAGGAATTTTTGGGTTATGTCAATCCGTTGCGAGATATGGGAGTTTGAAGCCAAGAAATGGTTGAGAAGGCAAATAATTTTCGCAATTCTGCTGCTCCAAACGCTTAACCAGATTGGCCTAGGTAAAAAATACACATACCGTTGTAATCGGGCGAGTTTCTACTTTCAGATGCGACAGGAATTTTTGGGTTAGGCCAATCCGTTCGCGAGATATGGGAGTTTGAAGCTAAGAACTGGTTGAGAAGACAACAAATTTTTCGCACTTCTGCTGCTCCAAACGCTTAACCAGAATGGCCCAGGGAAAAAATACACATACCGTTGTAATCGGGCGAGTATCAACTTTCAGATGCAATAGGAATTTTTGGGTTAGGTCAATCCGTTCGCGAGATATGGGACATTGAAGCTAAGAAATGGTTGAGAAGACAACAAATTTTTCGCACTTCTGCTGCTCCAAACGCTTAACCAGAGTGGCCTAGGGAAAAAATACACATACGGTTGTAATCGGGCGAGTTTCTACTTTCAGATGCAATAGGAATTTTTGGGTTAGGTAAATCCGTTCGCGACATATGGGAGTTTGAAGCTAAGAAATGGTTGAGAAGAGAACAAATTTGTCGCAATTCTGCTGCTCCAAACGCTTAACCAGAGTGGCCTAGGGAAAAAATACACACACCGTTGTAATCGGGCGAGTTTCTACTTTCAAATGCAATAGGAATTTTTGGGTTAGGTCAATCCGTTGCGAGATATGGGAGTTTGAAGACAAGAAATGGTTGAGAAGGCAAAAAATTTTCGCAATTCTGCTGCTCCAAACGCTTAACCAGAATGGCCTAGGGAAAAAATACACATACCGTTGTAATCGGGCGAGTTTCTACTTTCAGGTGCAACAGGAATTTTTGGGTTAGGTCAATCCGTTCGCGAGATATGGGAGTTTGAAGCTAAGAACTGGTTGAGAAGACCACAAATTTTTCGCACTTCTGCTGCTCCAAACGCTTAACCAGAATGGCCCAGGGAAAAAATACACATACGGTTGTAATCGGGCGAGTATCAACTTTCAGATGCAATAGGAATTTTTGGGTTAGTTCAATCCGTTCGCGAGATATGGGACATTGAAGCTAAGAAATGGTTGAGAAGACAACAAATTTTTCGCACTTCTGCTGCTCCAAACGCTTAACCAGAATGGCCCAGGGAAAAAATACACATACGGTTGTAATCGGGCGAGTATCAACTTTCAGATGCAATAGGAATTTTTCGGTTAGTTCAATCCGTTCGCGAGATATGGAACATTGAAGCTAAGAAATGGTTGAGAAGACAACAAATTTTTCGCACTTCTGCTGCTCCAAACGCTTAACCAGAGTGGCCTAGGGAAAAAATACCCATACCGTTGTAATCGGGCGAGTTTCTACTTTCAGATGCAACAGGAATTTTTGTGTTAGGTCAATCCGTTGCGAGATATGGGAGTTTGAAGACAAGAAATGGTTGAGAAGGCAAAAAATTTTCGCATTTCTGCTGCTCCAAACGCTTAACCAGAATGGCCTAGGGAAAAAATACACATACCGTTGTAATCGGGCGAGTTTCTACTTTCAGGTGCAACAGGAATTTTTGGGTTAGGTCAATCCGTTCGCGAGATATGGGAGTTTGAAGCTAAGAACTGGTTGAGAAGACCACAAATTTTTCGCACTTCTGCTGCTCCAAACGCTTAACCAGAATGGCCCAGGGAAAAAATACACATACGGTTGTAATCGGGCGAGTATCAACTTTCAGATGCAATAGGAATTTTTGGGTTAGTTCAATCCGTTCGCGAGATATGGAACATTGAAGCTAAGAAATGGTTGAGAAGACAACAAATTTTTCGCACTTCTGCTGCTCCAAACGCTTAACCAGAATGGCCCAGGGAAAAAATACACATACGGTTGTAATCGGGCGAGTATCAACTTTCAGATGCAATAGGAATTTTTCGGTTAGTTCAATCCGTTCGCGAGATATGGGACATTGAAGCTAAGAAATGGTTGAGAAGACAACAAATTTTTCGCACTTCTGCTGCTCCAAACGCTTAACCAGAATGGCCTAGGGAAAAAATACCCATACCGTTGTAATCGGGCGAGTTTCTACTTTCAGATGCAACAGGAATTTTTGGGTTAGGTCAATCCGTTGCGAGATATTGGAGTTTGAAGCTAAGAACTGGTTGAGAAGACCACAAATTTTTCGCACTTCTGCTTCTCCAAACGCTTAACCAGAATGGCCTAGGGAAAAAATACACATACGGTTGTAATCGGGCGAGTTTCTACTTTCAGATGCAATAGGAATTTTTGGGTTAGGTCAATCCGTTCGCGACATATGGGAGTTTGAAGCTAAGAAATGGTTGGGAAGAGAACAAATTATTCGCAATTCTGCTGCTCCAAACGCTTAACCAGAGTGGCCTAGGGAAAAAATACACACACCGTTGTAATCGGGCGAGTTTCTACTTTCAAATGCAATAGGAATTTTTGGGTTAGGTCAATCCGTTGCGAGATATGGGAGTTTGAAGACAAGAAATGGTTGAGAAGGCAAAAAATTTTCGCAATTCTGCTGCTCCAAACGCTTAACCAGAATGGCCTAGGGAAAAAATACACATACCGTTGTAATCGGGCGAGTTTCTACTTTCAGATGCAACAGGAATTTTTGGGTTAGGTCAATCCGTTCGCGAGATATGGGAGTTTGAAGCTAAGAACTGGTTGAGAAGACCACAAATTTTTCGCACTTCTGCTGCTCCAAACGCTTAACCAGAATGGCCCAGGGAAAAAATACACATACGGTTGTAATCGGGCGAGTATCAACTTTCAGATGCAACAGGAATTTTTGGGTTAGTTCAATCCGTTCGCGAGATATGGGACATTGAAGCTAAGAAATGGTTGAGAAGACAACAAATTTTTCGCACTTCTGCTGCTCCAAACGCTTAACCAGAATGGCCTAGGGAAAAAATACCCATACCGTTGTAATCGGGCGAGTTTCTACTTTCAGATGCAACAGGAATATTTGGGTTAGGTCAATCCGTTCGCGAGATATGGGAGTTTGAAGCTAAGAACTGGTTGAGAAGACCACAAATTTTTCGCACTTCTGCTGCTCCAAACGCTTAACCAGAATGGCCCAGGGAAAAAATACACATACGGTTGTAATCGGGCGAGTATCAACATTCAGATGCAATAGGAATTTTTGGGTTAGTTCAATCCGTTCGCGAGATATGGGACATTGAAGCTAAGAAATGGTTGAGAAGACAACAAATTTTTCGCACTTCTGCTGCTCCAAACGCTTAACCAGAATGGCCTAGGGAAAAAATACCCATACCGTTGTAATCGGACGAGTCTCTACTTTCAGTTACAATAGGAATTTTTGGGTTAGGTCAATCCGTTCGCGAGATATGGGACTTTGAAGCTAAGAAATGGTTGACAAGACAACAAATTTGTCGCCCTTCTGCTACTCCAATCGCTTAACCAGAATGGCCTAGGGGAAAAATACCCATACCGTTGTAATCGGACGAGCTTCTACTTTCAGTTACAATAGGAATTTTTGGGTTAGGTCAATCCGTTCGCGAGATATGGAACTTTGAAGCTAAGAAATGGTTGACAAGACAACAAATTTTTCGCACTCCTGCTGCTCCAATCGCTTAACCAGAATGGCCTAGGGGAAGAATACCCGTACCGTTGTAATCGGGCGAGTTTCTACTTTCAGATGCAATAGGAATTTTTGGGTTAGGTCAATCCGTTCGCGAGATATGAGAGTTTGAAGCAAAGAAATGGTTGAGAAGAGAACAAATTTTTCGCAATTCTGCTGCTCCAAACGCTTAACCAGAATGGCCTAGAGAAAAAATGCACGTACCGTTGTGATCGGGCGAGTTTCTACTTTCAAATGCAATAGGAATTTTTGGGTTAGGTCTATCCGTTCGCGAGATATGGGAGTTTGATGCTAAGAAATGGTTGAGAAGAGAACAAATTTTTCGCAATTCTGCTGCTCCAATCGCTTAACCAGAATGGCCCAGGGGAAGAATACCCGTACCGTTGTAATCGGGCGAGTTTCTACTTTCAGATGCAATAGGAATTTTTGGGTTAGGTCTATCCGTTCGCGAGATATGGGAGTTTGATGCTAAGAAATGGTTGAGAAGAGAACAAATTTTTCGCAATTCTGCTGCTCCAAACGCTTAACCAGAAAGGCCTAAGGAAAAAATACACATACCTTTGTAATCGGGCGAGTTTCTACTTTCAAATACAATAGGAATTTTTGGGTTAGGTCAATCCGTTCGCGAGATATGGGAGTTTGAAGACAAGAAATGGTTGAGAAGAGAACATATTTTTCGTAATTCTGCTGCTCCAAACGCTTAACCAGAATGGCCTAGGGAAAAAATACACACACCGTTGTAATCGGGCGAGTTTCTACTTTCAGATGCAATAGGAATTTTTGGGTTAGTTCAATCCGTTCGCGAGATATGGGAAATTGAAGCTAAGGAATGGTTGAGAAGACAACAAATTTTTCGCACTTCTGCTGCTCCAAACGCTTAACCAGAATGGCCTAGAGAGAAAATACACGTACCGTTGTAATCGGGCGAGTTTCTACTTTCAAATGCAATAGGAATTTTTGGGTTAGGCCAATCCGGTCGCGAGATATGGGAGTTTGAAGCTAAGAAATGGTTGAGAAGAGAACAAATTTTTCGCAATTCTGCTGCTCCAAACGCTTAACCAGAATGGCCTAGGGAAAAAATACACATACAGTTGTAATCGGGCGAGTTTCTACTTTCAGATGCAATAGGAATTTTTGGGTTAGGTCAATCCGTTCGCGACATATGGGAGTTTGAAGCTAAGAAATGTTTGAGAAGAGAACAAATTATTCGCAATTCTGCTGCTCCAAACGCTTAACCAGAGTGGCCTAGGGAAAAAATACACACACCGTTGTAATCGGGCGAGGTTCTACTTTCAAATGCAATAGGAATTTTTGGGTTAGGTCAATCCGTTGCGAGATATGGGAGTTTGAAGAAAAGAAATGGTTGAGAAGGCAAATAATTTTCGCAATTCTGCTGCTCCAAACGCTTAACCAGAATGGCCTAGGTAAAAAATACACATACAGTTGTAATCGGGCGAGTTTCTACTTTCAGATGCAACAGGAATTTTTGGGTTAGGTCAATCCGTTCGCGAGATATGGGAGTTTGAATCTAAGAACTGGTTGAGAAGACAACAAATTTTTCGCACTTCTGCTGCTCCAAACGCTTAACCAGAATGGCCCAGGGAAAAAATACACATACCGTTGTAATCGGGCGAGTATCAACTTTCAGATGCAATAGGAATTTTTGGGTTAAGTCAATCCGTTCGCGAGATATGGGACATTGAAGCTAAGAAATGGTTAACAAGACAACAAATTTTTCGCACTCCTGCTGCTCCAATCGCTTAACAAGAATGGCCTAGGGGAAGAATACCCGTACCGTTGTAATTGGGCGAGTTTCTACTTTCAGATGCAATAGGAATTTTTGGGTTAGGTCAATCCGTTCGCGAGATATGAGAGTATGAAGCTAAGAAATGGTTGAGAAGAGAACAAATTTTTCGCAATTCTGCTGCTCCAAACGCTTAACCAGCATGGCCTAGAGAAAAAATGCACGTACCGTTGTGATCGGGCGAGTCTCCACTTTCAAATGCAATAGGAATTTTTGGGTTAGGTCTATCCGTTCGCGAGATATGGGAGTTTGATGCTAAGAAATGGTTGAGAAGAGAACAAATGTTTCGCAATTCTGCTGCTCCAAACGCTTAACCAGAAAGGCCTAAGGGAAAAATACACATACCTTTGTAATCGGGCGAGTTTCTAATTTCAAATGCAATAGGAATTTTTGGGTTAGGTCAATCCGTTCGCGAGATATGGGAGTTTGAAGACAAGAAATGGTTGAGAAGACAACAAATTTTTCGCACTTTTGCTGCTCCAAACGCTTAACCAGAATGGCCCAGGAAAAAAATACACATACCGTTGTAATCGGGCTAGTTTCAACTTTCAGATGCAATAGGAATTTTTGGGTTAGTTCAATCCCTTCGCGAGATATGGGAAATTGAAGCTAAGGAATGGTTGAGAAGACAACAAATTTTTCGCACTTCTGCTATTCCAAACGCTTAACCAGAATGGCCTAGAGAGAAAATACACGTACCGTTGTAATCGGGCGAGTTTCTACTTTCAAATGCAATAGGAATTTTTGGGTTAGGCCAATCCGTTCGCGAGATATGGGAGTTTGAAGCTAAGAAATGGTTGAGAAGAGAACAAAATTTTAGCAATTCTGCTGCTCCAAACGCTTAACCAGAATGGCCTAGGGAAAAAAATACACATACCGTTGTAATCGGGCGAGTTTCTACTTTCAGATGCAACAGGAATTTTTGGGTTAGGTCAATCCGTTCGCGAGATATGGGAGTTTGAAGCTAGGAACTGGTTGAGAAGACAACAAATTTTTCGCACTTCTGCTGCTCCAAACGCTTAACCAGAATGGCCCAGGGAAAAAATGCACATACCGTTGTAATCGGGCGAGTATCAACTTTCAGATGCAATAGGAATTTTTGGGTTAGGTCAATCTGTTCGCAGATATGGGACATTGAAGCGAAGGAATGGTTGAGGAGACAACAAATTTTTCGCAATTCTGCTGCTCCAAACACTTAACCAGAATGGCCTAGGGAAAAAATACACATACCGATGTAATCGGGCGAGTTTCTACTTTCAGATGCAACAGGAATTTTTGGGTTAGGTCAATCCGTTCGCGAGATATGGGTGTTTGAAGCTAAGAACTGGTTGAGAAGACAACAAATTTTTCGCACTTCTGCTGCTCCAAACGCTTAACCAGAATGGCCCAGGGAAATAATACACATACCGTTGTAATCGGGCGAGTATCAACTTTCAGATGCAATAGGAATTTTTGGGTTAGGTCAATCCGTTCGCGAGATATGGGACTTTGAAGCTAAGAAATGGTTGACAAGACAACAAATTTGTCGCACTTCTGCTGCTCCAATCGCTTAACCAGAATGGCCTAGGGGAAAAATACCCGTACCGTTGTAATCGGACGAGCTTCTACTTTCAGTTACAATAGGAATTTTTGGGTTAGGTCAATCCGTTCGCGAGATATGGAACTTTGAAGCTAAGAAATGGTTGACAAGACAACAAATTTTTCGCACTCCTGCTGCTTCAATCGCTTAACCAGAATGGCCTAGGGGAAGAATACCCGTACCGTTGTAATCGTGCGAGTTTCTACTTTCAGATGCAATAGGAATTTTTGGGTTAGGTCAATCCGTTCGCGAGATATGAGAGTTTGAAGCTAAGAAATGGTTGAGAAGAGAACAAATTTTTCGCAATTCTGCTGCTCCAAACGCTTAACCAGAATGGCCTAGAGAAAAAATGCACGTACCGTTGTGATCGGGCGAGTTTCTACTTTCAAATGCAATAGGAATTTTTGGGTTAGGTCTATCCGTTCGCGAGATATGGGAGTTTGATGCTAAGAAATGGTTGAGAAGAGAACAAATTTTTCGCATTTCTGCTGCTCCAAACGCTTAACCAGAGTGGCCTAGGGAAAAAATACACACACCGTTGTAATCGGGCGAGGTTCTACTTTCAAATGCAATAGGAATTTTTGGGTTAGTTCAATCCGTTCGCGAGATATGGGAGTTTGAAGACAAGAAATGGTTGAGAAGAGAACATATTTTTCGCAATTCTGCTGCTCCAAACGCTTAACCAGAATGGCCTAGGGAAAAAATACACACACTGTTGTAATCGGGCGAGTTTCTACTTTCAGATGCAATAGGAATTTTTGGGTTAGTTCAATCCGTTCGCGAGATATGGGAAATTGAAGCTAAGGAATGGTTGAGAAGACAACAAATTTTTCGCACTTCTGCTGCTCCAAACGCTTAACCAGAATGGCCTAGAGAGAAAATACACGTACCGTTGTAATCGGGCGAGTTTCTACTTTCAAATGCAATAGGAATTTTTGGGTTAGGCCAATCCGTTCGCGAGATATGGGAGTTTGAAGCTAAGAAATGGTTGAGAAGAGAACAAATTTTTCGCAATTCTGCTGCTCCAAACGCTTAACCAGAATGGCCTAGGGAAAAAATACACATACAGTTGTAATCGGGCGAGTTTCTACTTTCAGATGCAATAGGAATTTTTGGGTTAGGTCAATCCGTTCGCGACATATGGGAGTTTGAAGCTAAGAAATGGTTGAGAAGAGAACAAATTATTCGCAATTCTGCTGCTCCAAACGCTTAACCAGAGTGGCCTAGGGAAAAAATACACACACCGTTGTAATCGGGCGAGGTTCTACTTTCAAATGCAATAGGAATTTTTGGGTTATGTCAATCCGTTGCGAGATATGGGAGTTTGAAGCCAAGAAATGGTTGAGAAGGCAAATAATTTTCGCAATTCTGCTGCTCCAAACGCTTAACCAGATTGGCCTAGGTAAAAAATACACATACCGTTGTAATCGGGCGAGATTCTACTTTCAGATGCAACAGGAATTTTTGGGTTAGGCCAATCCGTTCGCGAGATATGGGAGTTTGAAGCTAAGAACTGGTTGAGAAGACAACAAATTTTTCGCACTTCTGCTGCTCCAAACGCTTAACCAGAATGGCCCAGGGAAAAAATACACATACCGTTGTAATCGGGCGAGTATCAACTTTCAGATGCAATAGGAATTTTTGGGTTAGGTCAATCCGTTCGCGAGATATGGGACATTGAAGCTAAGAAATGGTTGAGAAGACAACAAATTTTTCGCACTTCTGCTGCTCCAAACGCTTAACCAGAATGGCTTAGGGAAAAAATACACATACCGTTGTAATCGGGCGAGTTTCTACTTTCAGATGCAATAGAAATTTTTGGGTTAGTTCAATCCGTTCGCGAGATATGGGAAATTGAAGCTAAGGAATGGTTGAGAAGACAACAAATTTTTCGCACTTCTGCTGCTCCAAACGCTTAACCAGAGTGGCCTAGGGAAAAATACCCATACCGTTGTAATCGGACAAGTTTCTACTTTCAGTTACAATAGGAATTTTTGGGTTAGGTCAATCCGTTCGCGAGATATGGGACTTTGAAGCTAAGAAATGGTTGACAAGACAACAAATTTGTCGCACTTCTGCTGCTCCAATCGCTTAACCAGAATGGCCTAGGGGAAAAATACCCGTACCGTTGTATTCGGACGAGCTTCTACTTTCAGTTACAGTAGGAATTTTTGGGTTAGGTCAATCAGTTCGCGAGATATGGAACTTTGAAGCTAAGAAATGGTTGACAAGAAAACAAATTTTTCGCACTCCTGCTGCTCCAATCGCTTAACAAGAATGGCCTAGGGGAAGAATACCCGTACCGTTGAAATCGGGCGAGTTTCTACTTTCAGATGCAATAGGAATTTTTGGGTTAGGTCAATCCGTTCGCGAGATATGAGAGTATGAAGCTAAGAAATGGTTGAGAAGAGAACAAATTTTTCGCAATTCTGCTGCTCCAAACGCTTAACCAGAATGGCCTAGAGAAAAAATGCACGTACCGTTGTGATCGGGCGAGTTTCTACTTTCAAATGCAATAGGAATTTTTGGGTTAGGTCTATCCGTTCGCGAGATATGGGAGTTTGATGCTAAGAAATGGTTGAGAAGAGAACAAATTTTTCGCAATTCTGCTGCTCCAAACGCTTAACCAGAAAGGCCTAAGGAAAAAATACACATACCTTTGTAATCGGGCGAGTTTCTACTTTCAAATGCAATAGGAATTTTTGGGTTAGGTCAATCCGTTCGCGAGATATGGGAGTTTGAAGACAAGAAATGGTTGAGAAGACAACAAATTTTTCGCACTTCTGCTGCTCCAAACGCTTAATCAGAATGGCCCAGGAAAAAAATACACATACCGTTGTAATCGGGCGAGTTTCAACTTTCAGTTGCAATAGGAATTTTTGGGTTAGGCCAATCCGTTCGCGAGATATGGGAGTTTGAAGCTAAGAAATGGTTGAGAAGAGAACAAAATTTTCGCAATTCTGCTGCTCCAAACGCTTAACCGGAATGGCCTAGAGAGAAAATACACGTACCGTTGTAATCGGGCGAGTTTCTACTTTCAAATGCAATAGGAATTTTTGGGTTAGGCCAATCCGTTCGCGAGATATGGGAGTTTGAAGCTAAGAACTGGTTGAGAAGACCACAAATTTTTCGCACTTCTGCTGCTCCAAACGCTTAACCAGAATGGCCCAGGGAAAAAATACACATACGGTTGTAATCGGGCGAGTATCAACTTTCAGATGCAATAGGAATTTTTGGGTTAGTTCAATCCGTCCGCGAGATATGGGACATTGAAGCTAAGAAATGGTTGACAAGACAACAAATTTGTCGCACTTCTGCTGCTCCAATCGCTTAACCAGAATGGCCTAGGGGAAAAATACCCGTACCGTTGTATTCGGACGAGCTTCTACTTTCAGTTACAGTAGGAATTTTTGGGTTAGGTCAATCAGTTCGCGAGATATGGAACTTTGAAGCTAAGAAATGGTTGACAAGAAAACAAATTTTTCGCACTCCTGCTGCTCCAATCGCTTAACAAGAATGGCCTAGGGGAAGAATACCCGTACCGTTGAAATCGGGCGAGTTTCTACTTTCAGATGCAATAGGAATTTTTGGGTTAGGTCAATCCGTTCGCGAGATATGAGAGTATGAAGCTAAGAAATGGTTGAGAAGAGAACAAATTTTTCGCAATTCTGCTGCTCCAAACGCTTAACCAGAATGGCCTAGAGAAAAAATGCACGTACCGTTGTGATCGGGCGAGTTTCTACTTTCAAATGCAATAGGAATTTTTGGGTTAGGTCTATCCGTTCGCGAGATATAGGAGTTTGATGCTAAGAAATGGTTGAGAAGAGAACAAATTTTTCGCAATTCTGCTGCTCCAAACGCTTAACCAGAAAGGCCTAAGGAAAAAATACACATACCTTTGTAATCGGGCGAGTTTCTACTTTCAAATGCAATAGGAATTTTTGGGTTAGGTCAATCCGTTCGCGAGATATGGGAGTTTGAAGACAAGAAATGGTTGAGAAGACAACAAATTTTTCGCACTTCTGCTGCTCCAAACGCTTAACCAGAATGGCCCAGGAAAAAAATACACATACCGTTGTAATCGGGCGAGTTTCAACTTTCAGATGCAATAGGAATTTTTGGGTTAGGCCAATCCGTTCGCGAGATATGGGAGTTTGAAGCTAAGAAATGGTTGAGAAGAGAACAAAATTTTCGCAATTCTGCTGCTCCAAACGCTTAACCAGAATGGCCTAGAGAGAAAATACACGTACCGTTGTAATCGGGCGAGTTTCTACTTTCAAATGCAATAGGAATTTTTGGGTTAGGCCAATCCGTTCGCGAGATATGGGAGTTTGAAGCTAAGAACTGGTTGAGAAGACCACAAATTTTTCGCACTTCTGCTGCTCCAAACGCTTAACCAGAATGGCCCAGGGAAAAAATGCACATACCGTTGTAATCGGGCGAGTATCAACTTTCAGATGCAATAGGAATTTTTGGGTTAGGTCAATCTGTTCGCGAGATATGGGACATTGAAGCGAAGGAATGGTTGAGGAGACAACAAATTTTTCGCAATTCTGCTGCTCCAAACACTTAACCAGAATGGCCTAGGGAAAAAATACACATACCGTTGTAATCGGGCGAGTTTCTACTTTCAGATGCAACAGGAATTTTTGGGTTAGGTCAATCCGTTCGCGAGATATGGGAGTTTGAAGCTAAGAACTGGTTGAGAAGACAACAAATTTTTCGCACTTCTGCTGCTCCAAACGCTTAACCAGAATGGCCCAGGGAAATAATACACATACCGTTGTAATCGGGCGAGTATCAACTTTCAGATGCAATAGGAATTTTTGGGTTAGGTCAATCCGTTCGCGAGATATGGGACATTGAAGCTAAGAAATGGTTGAGAAGACAACAAATTTTTCGCACTTCTGCTGCTCCAAACGCTTAACCAGAATGGCCTAGGGAAAAAATACCCATACCGTTGTAATCGGACGAGTTTCTACTTTCAGTTACAATAGGAATTTTTGGGTTAGGTCAATCCGTTCGCGAGATATGGGACATTGAAGCTAAGAAATGGTTGAGAAGACAACAAATTTTTCGCACTTCTGCTGCTCCAAACGCTTAACCAGAATGGCCTAGGGAAAAAATACCCATACCGTTGTAATCGGGCGAGTTTCTACTTTCAGATGCAACAGGAATTTTTGGGTTAGGTCAATCCGTTCGCGAGATATGGGAGTTTGAAGCTAAGAACTGGTTGAGAAGACAACAAATTTTTCGCACTTCTGCTGCTCCAAACGCTTAACCAGAATGGCCCAGGGAAATAATACACATACCGTTGTAATCGGGCGAGTATCAACTTTCAGATGCAATAGGAATTTTTGGGTTAGGTCAATCCGTTCGCGAGATATGGGACATTGAAGCTAAGAAATGGTTGAGAAGACAACAAATTTTTCGCACTTCTGCTGCTCCAAACGCTTAACCAGAATGGCCTAGGGAAAAAATACCCATACCGTTGTAATCGGACCAGTTTCTACTTTCAGTTACAATAGGAATTTTTGGGTTAGGTCAATCCGTTCGCGAGATATGGGACTTTGAAGCTAAGAAATGGTTGACAAGACAACAAATTTGTCGCACTTCTGCTGCTCCAATCGCTTAACCAGAATGGCCTAGGGGAAAAATACCCGTACCGTTGTAATCGGACGAGCTTCTACTTTCAGTTACAATAGGAATTTTTGGGTTAGGTCAATCCGTTCGCGAGATATGGAACTTTGAAGCTAAGAAATGGTTGACAAGACAACAAATTTTTCGCACTCCTGCTGCTTCAATCGCTTAACCAGAATGGCCTAGGGGAAGAATACCCGTACCGTTGTAATCGTGCGGGTTTCTACTTTCAGATGCAATAGGAATTTTTGGGTTAGGTCAATCCGTTCGCGAGATATGAGAGTTTGAAGCTAAGAAATGGTTGAGAAGAGAACAAATTTTTCGCAATTCTGCTGCTCCAAACACTTAACCAGAATGGCCTAGAGAAAAAATGCACGTACCGTTGTGATCGGGCGAGTTTCTACTTTCAAATGCAATAGGAATTTTTGGGTTAGGTCTATCCGTTCGCGAGATATGGGAGTTTGATGCTAAGAAATGGTTGAGAAGAGAACAAATTTTTCGCATTTCTGCTGCTCCAAACGCTTAACCAGAGTGGCCTAGGGAAAAAATACACACACCGTTGTAATCGGGCGAGGTTCTACTTTCAAATGCAATAGGAATTTTTGGGTAAGTTCAATCCGTTCGCGAGATATGGGAGTTTGAAGACAAGAAATGGTTGAGAAGAGAACATATTTTTCGCAATTCTGCTGCTCCAAACGCTTAACCAGAATGGCCTAGGGAAAAAATACACACACCGTTGTAATCGGGCGAGTTTCTACTTTCAGATGCAATAGGAATTTTTGGGTTAGTTCAATCCGTTCGCGAGATATGGGAAATTGAAGCTAAGGAATGGTTGAGAAGACAACAAATTTTTCGCACTTCTGCTGCTCCAAACGCTTAACCAGAATGGCCTAGAGAGAAAATACACGTACCGTTGTAATCGGGCGAGTTTCTTCTTTCAAATGCAATAGGAATTTTTGGGTTAGGCCAATCCGTTCGCGAGATATGGGAGTTTGAAGCTAAGAAATGGTTGAGAAGAGAACAAATTTTTCGCAATTCTGCTGCTCCAAACGCTTAACCAGAATGGCCTAGGGAAAAAATACACATACAGTTGTAATCGGGCGAGTTTCTACTTTCAGATGCAATAGGAATTTTTGGGTTAGGTCAATCCGTTCGCGACATATGGGAGTCTGAAGCTAAGAAATGGTTGAGAAGAGAACAAATTATTCGCAATTCTGCTGCTCCAAACGCTTAACCAGAGTGGCCTAGGGAAAAAATACACACACCGTTGTAATCGGGCGAGGTTCTACTTTCAAATGCAATAGGAATTTTTGGGTTATGTCAATCCGTTGCGAGATATGGGAGTTTGAAGCCAAGAAATGGTTGAGAAGGCAAATAATTTTCGCAATTCTGCTGCTCCAAACGCTTAACCAGATTGGCCTAGGTAAAAAATACACATACCGTTGTAATCGGGCGAGTTTCTACTTTCAGATGCAACAGGAATTTTTGGGTTAGGCCAATCCGTTCGCGAGATATGGGAGTTTGAAGCTAAGAACTGGTTGAGAAGCCAACAAATTTTTCGCACTTCTGCTGCTCCAAACGCTTAACCAGAATGGCCCAGGGAAAAAATACACATACCGTTGTAATCGGGCGAGTATCAACTTTCAGATGCAATAGGAATTTTTGGGTTAGGTCAATCCGTTCGCGAGATATGGGACATTGAAGCTAAGAAATGGTTGAGAAGACAACAAATTTTTCGCACTTCTGCTGCTCCAAACGCTTAACCAGAATGGCTTAGGGAAAAAATACACATACCGTTGTAATCGGGCGAGTTTCTACTTTCAGATGCAATAGAAATTTTTGGGTTAGTTCAATCCGTTCGCGAGATATGGGAAATTGAAGCTAAGGAATGGTTGAGAAGACAACAAATTTTTCGCACTTCTGCTGCTCCAAACGCTTAACCAGAGTGGCCTAGGGAAAAATACCCATACCGTTGTAATCGGACAAGTTTCTACTTTCAGTTACAATAGGAATTTTTGGGTTAGGTCAATCCGTTGCGAGATATGGGAGTTTGAAGACAAGAAATGGTTGAGAAGGCAAAAAATTTTCGCACTTCTGCTGCTCCAATCGCTTAACCAGAATGGCCTAGGGGAAAAATACCCGTACCGTTGTATTCGGACGAGCTTCTACTTTCAGTTACAGTAGGAATTTTTGGGTTAGGTCAATCAGTTCGCGAGATATGGAACTTTGAAGCTAAGAAATGGTTGACAAGAAAACAAATTTTTCGCACTCCTGCTGCTCCAATCGCTTAACAAGAATGGCCTAGGGGAAGAATACCCGTACCGTTGAAATCGGGCGAGTTTCTACTTTCAGATGCAATAGGAATTTTTGGGTTAGGTCAATCCGTTCGCGAGATATGAGAGTATGAAGCTAAGAAATGGTTGAGAAGAGAACAAATTTTTCGCAATTCTGCTGCTCCAAACGCTTAACCAGAATGGCCTAGAGAAAAAATGCTCGTACCGTTGTGATCGGGCGAGTTTCTACTTTCAAATGCAATAGGAATTTTTGGGTTAGGTCTATCCGTTCGCGAGATATGGGAGTTTGATGCTAAGAAATGGTTGAGAAGAGAACAAATTTTTCGCAATTCTGCTGCTCCAAACGCTTAACCAGAAAGGCCTAAGGAAAAAATACACATACCTTTGTAATCGGGCGAGTTTCTACTTTCAAATGCAATAGGAATTTTGGGTTAGGTCAATCCGTTCGCGAGATATGGGAGTTTGAAGACAAGAAATGGTTGAGAAGACAACAAATTTTTCGCACTTCTGCTGCTCCAAACGCTTAACCAGAATGGCCCAGGAAAAAAATACACATACCGTTGTAATCGGGCGAGTTTCAACTTTCAGGTGCAATAGGAATTTTTGGGTTAGGCCAATCCGTTCGCGAGATATGGGACATTGAAGCTAAGAAATGGTTGAGAAGACAACAAATATTTCGCACTTCTGCTGCTCCAAACGCTTAACCAGAATGGCCCAGGGAAAAAATACACATACGGTTGTAATCGGGCGAGTATCAACTTTCAGATGCAATAGGAATTTTGGGGTTAGTTCAATCCGTTCGCGAGATATGGGACATTGAAGCTAAGAAATGGTTGAGAAGACAACAAATTTTTCGCACTTCTGCTGCTCCAAACGCTTAACCAGAATGGCCCAGGGAAAAAATACACATACGGTTGTAATCGGGCGAGTATCAACTTTCAGATGCAATAGGAATTTTTGGGTTAGTTCAATCCGTTCGCGAGATATGGGACATTGAAGCTAAGAAATGGTTGAGAAGACAACAAATTTTTCGCAATTCTGCTGCTCCAAACGCTTAACCAGAATGGCCTAGGGAAAAAATACCCATACCATTGTAATCGGGCGAGTTTCTACTTTCAGATGCAACAGGAATTTTTGGGTTAGGTCAATCCGTTGCGAGATATGGGAGTTTGAAGGCAAGAAATGGTTGAGAAGGCAAAAAATTTTCGCAATTCTGCTGCTCCAAACGCTTAACCAGAATGGCCTAGGGAAAAAATACACATACCGTTGTAATCGGGCGAGTTTCTACTTTCAGATGCAACAGGAATTTTTGGGTTAGGTCAATCCGTTCGCGAGATATGGGAGTTTGAAGCTAAGAACTGGTTGAGAAGACCACAAATTTTTCGCACTTCTGCTGCTCCAAACGCTTAACCAGAATGGCCCAGGGAAAAAATACACATACGGTTGTAATCGGGCGAGTATCAACTTTCAGATGCAATAGGAATTTTTGGGTTAGTTCAATCCGTTCGCGAGATATGGGACATTGAAGCTAAGAAATGGTTGAGAAGACAACAAATTTTTCGCACTTCTGCTGCTCCAAACGCTTAACCAGAATGGCCTAGGGAAAAAATACCCATACCGTTGTAATCGGACGAGTTTCTACTTTCAGTTACAATAGGAATTTTTGGGTTAGGTCAATCCGTTCGTGAGATAAGGGACTTTGAAGCTAAGAAATGGTTGACAAGGCAACAAATTTTTCGCACTTGTGCTGCTCCAATCGCTTAACCAGAATGGCCTAGGGGAAAAATACACGTACCGTTGTAATCGGGCGAGTTTCTACTTTCAAATGCAATAGGAATTTTAGGGTTAGGCCCATCCGTTCGCGAGATATGAGAGTTTGAAGCTAAAAAATGGTTGAGAAGAGAACATATTTTTCGCAATTCTGCTGCTCCAAACGCTTAACCAGAATGGCCTAGGGAAAAAATACACATACCGTTGTAATCGGGCGAGTTTCTACTTTCAGATGCAATAGGAATTTTTGGGTTTGTTCAATCCGTTCGCGAGATATGGGAAATTGAAACTAAGGATTGGTTGAGAAGAGAACAAATTTTTCGCACTTCTGCTGCTCCAAACGCTTAACCAGAATGGCCTAGAGAGAAAATACACGTACCGTTGTAATCGGGCGAGTTTCTACTTTCAAATGCAATAGGAATTTTTGGGTTAGGCCAATCCGTTCGCGAGATATGGGAGTTTGAAGCTAAGAAATGGTTGAGAAGAGAACAAAATTTTCGCAATTCTGCTGCTCCAAACGCTTAACCAGAATGGCCTAGGGAAAAAATACACATACCGTTGTAATCGGGCGAGTTTCTACTTTCAGATGCAACAGGAATTTTTGGGTTAGGTCAATCCGTTCGCGACATATGGGAGTTTGAAGCTAAGAAATGGTTGAGAAGAGAACAAATTATTCGCAATTCTGCTGCTCCAAACGATTAACCAGAGTGGCCTAGGGAAAAAATACACACACCGTTGTAATCGGGCGAGTTTCTACTTTCAAATGCAATAGGAATTTTTGGGTTAGGTCAATCCGTTGCGAGATATGGGACATTGAGGCTAAGAAATGGTTGAGAAGACAACAAATTTTTCGCAATTCTGCTGCTCCAAACGCTTAACCAGAATGGCCCAGGGAAAAAATACACATACGGTTGTAATCGGGCGAGTATCAACTTTCAGATGCAATAGGAATTTTTGGGTTAGGTCAATCCGTTCGCGAGATATGGGAGTTTGAAGCTAAGAACTGGTTGAGAAGACCACAAATTTTTCGCACTTCTGCTGCTCCAAACGCTTAACCAGAATGGCCCAGGGAAAAAATACACATACGGTTGTAATCGGGCGAGTATCAGCTTTCAGATGCAACAGGAATTTTTGGGTTAGTTCAATCCGTCCGCGAGATATGGGACATTGAGGCTAAGAAATGGTTGAGAAGACAACAAATTTTTCGCACTTCTGCTGCTCCAAACGCTTAACCAGAATGGCCTAGGGAAAAAATACCCATACCGTTGTAATCGGGCGAGTTTCTACTTTCAGATGCAACAGGAATTTTTGGGTTAGGTCAATCCGTTCGCGAGATATGGGAGTTTGAAGCTAAGAACTGGTTGAGAAGGCCACAAATTTTTCGCACTTCTGCTTCTCCAAACGCTTAACCAGAATGTCCTAGGGAAAAAATACACATACGGTTGTAATCGGGCGAGTTTCTACTTTCAGATGCAATAGGAATTTTTGGGTTAGGTCAATCCGTTCGCGACATATGGGAGTTTGAAGCTAAGAAATGGTTGAGAAGAGAACAAATTATTCGCAATTCTGCTGCTCCAAACGCTTAACCAGAGTGGCCTAGGGAAAAAATGCACACACCGTTGTAATCGGGCGAGTTTCTACTTTCAAATGCAATAGGAATTTTTGGGTTAGGTCAATCCGTTGCGAGATATGGGAGTTTGAAGACAAGAAATGGTTGAGAAGGCAAAAAATTTTCGCAATTCTGCTGCTCCAAACGCTTAACCAGAATGGCCGAGGGAAAAAATACACATACCGTTGTAATCGGGCGAGTTTCTACTTTCAGATGCAACAGGAATTTTTGGGGTAGGTCAATCCGTTCGCGAGATATGGGAGTTTGAAGCTATGAAATGGTTGAGAAGACAACAAATTTTTCGCACTTCTGCTGCTCCAAACGCTTAACCAGAATGGCCTAGGGAAAAAATACCCATACCGTTGTAATCGGACGAGTTTCTACTTTCAGTTACAATAGGAATTTTTGGGTTAGGTCAATCCGTTCGTGAGATAAGGGACTTTGAAGCTAAGAAATGGTTGACAAGGCAACAAATTTTTCGCACTTGTGCTGCTCCAATCGCTTAACCAGAATGACCTAGGGGAAAAATACACGTACCGTTGTAATCGGGCGAGTTTCTACTTTCAAATGCAATAGGAATTTTAGGGTTAGGCCCATCCGTTCGCGAGATATGAGAGTTTGAAGCTAAAAAATGGTTGAGAAGAGAACATATTTTCGCAATTCTGCTGCTCCAAACGCTTAACCAGAATGGCCTAGGGAAAAAATACCCATACCGTTGTAATCGGGCGAGTTTCTACTTTCCGATGCAACAGGAATTTTTGGGTTAGGTCAATCCGTTCGCGAGATATGGGAGTTTGAAGCTAAGAACTGGTTGAGAAGACCACAAATTTTTCGCACTTCTGCTGCTCCAAACGCTTAACCAGAATGGCCCAGGGAAAAAATACACATACGGTTGTAATCGGGCGAGTATCAACATTCAGATGCAATAGGAATTTTTGGGTTAGTTCAATCCGTTCGCGAGATATGGGACATTGAAGCTAAGAAATGGTTGGGAAGACAACAAATTTTTCGCACTTCTGCTGCTCCAAACGCTTAACCAGAATGGCCTAGGGAAAAAATACCCATACCGTTGTAATCGGACGAGTTTCTACTTTCAGTTACAATAGGAATTTTTGGGTTAGGTCAATCCGTTCGCGACATATGGGAGTTTGAAGCTAAGAAATGGTTGAGAAGAGAACAAATTATTCGCAATTCTGCTGCTCCAAACGCTTAACCAGAGTGGCCTAGGGAAAAAATACACACACCGTTGTAATCGGGCGAGTTTCTACTTTCAATTGCAATAGGAATTTTTGGGTTAGATCATCCGTTGCGAGATATGGGAGTTTGAAGACAAGAAATGGTTGAGAAGGCAAAAAATTTTCGCAATTCTGCTGCTCCAAACGCTTAACCAGAATGGCCTAGGGAAAAAATACACATACCGTTGTAATCGGGCGAGTTTCTACTTTCAGATGCAACAGGAATTTTTGGGTTAGGTCAATCCGTTCGCGAGATATGGGAGTTTGAAGCTAAGAACTGGTTGAGAAGACCACAAATTTTTCGCACTTCTGCTGCTCCAAACGCTTAACCAGAATGGCCCAGGGAAAAAATACACATACGGTTGTAATCGGGCGAGTATCAACTTTCAGATGCAATAGGAATTTTTGGGTTAGTTCAATCCGTTCGCGAGATATGGGACATTGAAGCTAAGAAATGGTTGAGAAGACAACAAATTTTTCGCAATTCTGCTGCTCCAAACGCTTAACCAGAATGGCCTAGGGAAAAAATACCCATACCGTTGTAATCGGACGAGTTTCTACTTTCAGTTACAATAGGAATTTTTGGGTTAGGTCAATCCGTTCGTGAGATAAGGGACTTTGAATCTAAGAAATGGTTGACAAGGCAACAAATTTTTCGCACTTGTGCTGCTCCAATCGCTTAACCAGAATGGCCTAGGGGAAAAATACACGTACCGTTGTAATCGGGCGAGTTTCTACTTTCAAATGCAATAGGAATTTTAGGGTTAGGCCCATCCGTTCGCGAGATATGAGAGTTTGAAGCTAAAAAATGGTTGAGAAGAGAACATATTTTTCGCAATTCTGCTGCTCCAAACGCTTAACCAGAATGGCCTAGGGAAAAAATACACATACCGTTGTAATCGGGCGAGTTTCTACTTTCAGATGCAATAGGAATTTTTGGGTTTGTTCAATCCGTTCGCGAGATATGGGAAATTGAAACTAAGGATTGGTTGAGAAGAGAACAAATTTTTCGCACTTCTGCTGCTCCAAACGCTTAACCAGAATGGCCTAGAGAGAAAATACACGTACCGTTGTAATCGGGCGAGTTTCTACTTTCAAATGCAATAGGAATTTTTGGGTTAGGCCAATCCGTTCGCGAGATATGGGAGTTTGAAGCTAAGAAATGGTTGAGAAGAGAACAAAATTTTCGCAATTCTGCTGCTGCAAACGCTTAACCAGAATGGCCTAGGGAAAAAAATACACATACCGTTGTTATCGGGCGAGTTTCTACTTTCAGATGCAACAGGAATTTTTGGGTTAGGTCAATCCGTTCGCGAGATATGGGAGTTTGAAGCTAGGAACTGGTTGAGAAGACAACAAATTTTTCGCAATTCTGCTGCTCCAAACGCTTAACCAGAATGGCCCAGGGAAAAAATGCACATACCCTTGTAATCGGGCGAGTTTCTACTTTCAAATGCATTAGGAATTTTTGGGTTAGGCCAATCCGTTCGCGAGATATGGGAGTTTGAAGCTAAGGACTGGATGAGAAGACCACAAATTTTTCGCACTTCTGCTGCTCCAAACGCTTAACCAGAATGGCCCAGGGAAAAATACACATACGGTTGTAATCGGGCGAGTATCAACTTTCAGATGCAATAGGAATTTTTGGGTTAGTTCAATCCGTCCGCGAGATATGGGACATTGAAGCTAAGAAATGGTTGAGAAGACAACAAATTTTTCGCACTTCTGCTGCTCCAAACGCTTAACCAGAATGGCCCAGGGAAAAAATACACATACGGTTGTAATCGGGCGAGTATCAACTTTCAGATGCAATAGGAATTTTTGGGTTAGTTCAATCCGTTCGCGAGATATGGGATATTGAAGCTAAGAAATGGTTGAGAAGACAACAAATTTTTCGCACTTCTGCTGCTCCAAACGCTTAACCAGAATGGCCTAGGGAAAAAATACCCATACCGTTGTAATCGGGCGAGTTTCTACTTTCAGATGCAATAGGAATTTTTGGGTTAGGTCAATCCGTTGCGAGATATGGGAGTTTGAAGACAAGAAATGGTTGAGAAGGCAAAAAATTTTCGCAATTCTGCTGCTCCAAACGCTTAACCAGAATGGCCCAGGGAAAAAATACACATACGGTTGTAATCGGGCGAGTATCAACATTCAGATGCAATAGGAATTTTTGGGTTAGTTCAATCCGTTCGCGAGATATGGGACATTGAAGCTAAGAAATGGTTGGGAAGACAACAAATTTTTCGCACTTCTGCTGCTCCAAACGCTTAACCAGAATGGCCTAGGGAAAAAATACCCATACCGTTGTAATCGGACGAGTTTCTACTTTCAGTTACAATAGGAATTTTTGGGTTAGGTCAATCCGTTCGCGACATATGGGAGTTTGAAGCTAAGAAATGTTTGAGAAGAGAACAAATTATTCGCAATTCTGCTGCTCCAAACGCTTAACCAGAGTGGCCTAGGGAAAAAATACACACACCGTTGTAATCGGGCGAGTTTCTACTTTCAATTGCAATAGGAATTTTTGGGTTAGGTCATCCGTTGCGAGATATGGGAGTTTGAAGACAAGAAATGGTTGAGAAGGCAAAAAATTTTCGCAATTCTGCAGCTCCAAACGCTTAACCAGAATGGCCTAGGGAAAAAATACACATACCGTTGTAATCGGACGAGTTTCTACTTTCAGTTACAATAGGAATTTTTGGGTTAGGTCAATCCGTTCGTGAGATAAGGGACTTTGAAGCTAAGAAATGGTTGACAAGGCAACAAATTTTTCGCACTTGTGCTGCTCCAATCGCTTAACCAGAATGGCCAAGGGGAAAAATACACGTACCGTTGTAATCGGGCGAGTTTCTACTTTCAAATGCAATAGGAATTTTAGGGTTAGGCCCATCCGTTCGCGAGATATGAGAGTTTGAAGCTAAAAAATGGTTGAGAAGAGAACATATTTTTCGCAATTCTGCTGCTCCAAACGCTTAACCAGAATGGGCTAGGGAAAAAATACACATACCGTTGTAATCGGGCGAGTTTCTACTTTCAGATGCAATAGGAATTTTTGGGTTTGTTCAATCCGTTCGCGAGATATGGGAAATTGAAACTAAGGATTGGTTGAGAAGAGAACAAATTTTTCGCACTTCTGCTGCTCCAAACGCTTAACCAGAATGGCCTAGAGAGAAAATACACGTACCGTTGTAATCGGGCGAGTTTCTACTTTCAAATGCAATAGGAATTTTTGGGTTAGGCCAATCCGTTCGCGAGATATGGGAGTTTGAAGCTAAGAAATGGTTGAGAAGAGAACAAAATTTTCGCAATTCTGCTGCTCCAAACGCTTAACCAGAATGGCCTAGGGAAAAAATACACACACCGTTGTAATCGGGCGAGTATCAACTTTCAGATGCAATAGGAATTTTTGGGTTAGTTCAATCCGTTCGCGAGATATGGGACATTGAAGCTAAGAAATGGTTGAGAAGACAACAAATTTTTCGCAATTCTGCTGCTCCAAACGCTTAACCAGAATGGCCCAGGGAAAAAATGCACATACCGTTGTAATCGGGCGAGTTTCTACTTTCAAATGCAATAGGAATTTTAGGGTTAGGCCCATCCGTTCGCGAGATATGCGAGTTTGAAGCTAAGAAATGGTTGAGAAGAGAACATATTTTTCGCAATTCTGCTGCTCCAAACGCTTAACCAGAATGGCCTAGGGAAAAAATACCCATACCATTGTAATCGGGCGAGTTTCTACTTTCAGATGCAACAGGAATTTTTGGGTTAGGTCAATCCGTTGCGAGATATGGGAGTTTGAAGGCAAGAAATGGTTGAGAAGGCAAAAAATTTTCGCAATTCTGCTGCTCCAAACGCTTAACCAGAATGGCCTAGGGAAAAAATACACATACCGTTGTAATCGGGCGAGTTTCTACTTTCAGATGCAACAGGAATTTTTGGGTTAGGTCAATCCGTTCGCGAGATATGGGAGTTTGAAGCTAAGAACTGGTTGAGAAGACCACAAATTTTTCGCACTTCTGCTGCTCCAAACGCTTAACCAGAATGGCCCAGGGAAAAAATACACATACGGTTGTAATCGGGCGAGTATCAACTTTCAGATGCAACAGGAATTTTTGGGTTAGTTCAATCCGTCCGCGAGATATGGGACATTGAGGCTAAGAAATGGTTGAGAAGACAACAAATTTTTCGCAATTCTGCTGCTCCAAACGCTTAACCAGAATGGCCCAGGGAAAAAATACACATACGGTTGTAATCGGGCGAGTATCAACTTTCAGATGCAATAGGAATTTTTGGGTTAGTTCAATCCGTTCGCGAGATATGGGACATTGAAGCTAAGAAATGGTTGAGAAGACAACAAATTTTTCGCACTTCTGCTGCTCCAAACGCTTAACCAGAATGGCCTAGGGAAAAAATACCCATACCGTTGTAATCGGGCGAGTTTCTACTTTCAGATGCAACAGGAATTTTTGGGTTAGGTCAATCCGTTCGCGAGATATGGGAGTTTGAAGCTAAGAACTGGTTGAGAAGGCCACAAATTTTTCGCACTTCTGCTTCTCCAAACGCTTAACCAGAATGTCCTAGGGAAAAAATACACATACGGTTGTAATCGGGCGAGTTTCTACTTTCAGATGCAATAGGAATTTTTGGGTTAGGTCAATCCGTTCGCGACATATGGGAGTTTGAAGCTAAGAAATGGTTGAGAAGAGAACAAATTATTCGCAATTCTGCTGCTCCAAACGCTTAACCAGAGTGGCCTAGGGAAAAAATACACACACCGTTGTAATCGGGCGAGTTTCTACTTTCAAATGCAATAGGAATTTTTGGGTTAGGTCAATCCGTTGCGAGATATGGGAGTTTGAAGACAAGAAATGGTTGAGAAGGCAAAAAATTTTCGCAATTCTGCTGCTCCAAACGCTTAACCAGAATGGCCTAGGGAAAAAATACACATACCGTTGTAATCGGGCGAGTTTCTACTTTCAGATGCAACAGGAATTTTTGGGGTAGGTCAATCCGTTCGCGAGATATGGGAGTTTGAAGCTATGAAATGGTTGAGAAGACAACAAATTTTTCGCAATTCTGCTGCTCCAAACGCTTAACCAGAATGGCCCAGGGAAAAAATACACATACGGTTGTAATCGGGCGAGTATCAACTTTCAGATGCAATAGGAATTTTTGGGTTAGTTCAATCCGTTCGCGAGATATGGGACATTGAAGCTAAGAAATGGTTGAGAAGACAACAAATTTTTCGCACTTCTGCTGCTCCAAACGCTTAACCAGAATGGCCTAGGGAAAAAATACCCATACCGTTGTAATCGGACGAGTTTCTACTTTCAGTTACAATAGGAATTTTTGGGTTAGGTCAATCCGTTCGTGAGATAAGGGACTTTGAAGCTAAGAAATGGTTGACAAGGCAACAAATTTTTCGCACTTGTGCTGCTCCAATCGCTTAACCAGAATGGCCTAGGGGAAAAATACACGTACCGTTGTAATCGGGCGAGTTTCTACTTTCCGATGCAACAGGAATTTTTGGGTTAGGTCAATCCGTTCGCGAGATATGGGAGTTTGAAGCTAAGAACTGGTTGAGAAGACCACAAATTTTTCGCACTTCTGCTGCTCCAAACGCTTAACCAGAATGGCCCAGGGAAAAAATACACATACGGTTGTAATCGGGCGAGTATCGACATTCAGATGCAATAGGAATTTTTGGGTTAGTTCAATCCGTTCGCGAGATATGGGACATTGAAGCTAAGAAATGGTTGGGAAGACAACAAATTTTTCGCACTTCTGCTGCTCCAAACGCTTAACCAGAATGGCCTAGGGAAAAAATACCCATACCGTTGTAATCGGACGAGTTTCTACTTTCAGTTACAATAGGAATTTTTGGGTTAGGTCAATCCGTTCGCGACATACGGGAGTTTGAAGCTAAGAAATGGTTGAGAAGAGAACAAATTATTCGCAATTCTGCTGCTCCAAACGCTTAACCAGAGTGGCCTAGGGAAAAAATACACACACCGTTGTAATCGGGCGAGTTTCTACTTTCAATTGCAATAGGAATTTTTGGGTTAGGTCATCTGTTGCGAGATATGGGAGTTTGAAGACAAGAAATGGTTGAGAAGGCAAAAAATTTTCGCAATTCTGCTGCTCCAAACGCTTAACCAGAATGGCCTAGGGAAAAAATACACATACCGTTGTAATCGGGCGAGTTTCTACTTTCAGATGCAACAGGAATTTTTGGGTTAGGTCAATCCGTTCGCGAGATATGGGAGTTTGAAGCTAAGAACTGGTTGAGAAGACCACAAATTTTTCGCACTTCTGCTGCTCCAAACGCTTAACCAGAATGGCCCAGGGAAAAAATACACATACGGTTGTAATCGGGCGAGTATCAACTTTCAGATGCAATAGGAATTTTTGGGTTAGTTCAATCCGTTCGCGAGATATGGGACATTGAAGCTAAGAAATGGTTGAGAAGACAACAAATTTTTCGCACTTCTGCTGCTCCAAACGCTTAACCAGAATGGCCTAGGGAAAAAATACCCATACCGTTGTAATCGGACGAGTTTCTACTTTCAGTTACAATAGGAATTTTTGGGTTAGGTCAATCCGTTCGTGAGATAAGGGACTTTGAAGCTAAGAAATGGTTGACAAGGCAACAAATTTTTCGCACTTGTGCTGCTCTAATCGCTTAACCAGAATGGCCTAGGGGAAAAATACACGTACCGTTGTAATCGGGCGAGTTTCTACTTTCAAATGCAATAGGAATTTTAGGGTTAGGCCCATCCGTTCGCGAGATATGAGAGTTTGAAGCTAAAAAATGGTTGAGAAGAGAACATATTTTTCGCAATTCTGCTGCTCCAAACGCTTAACCAGAATGGCCTAGGGAAAAAATACACATACCGTTGTAATCGGGCGAGTTTCTACTTTCAGATGCAATAGGAATTTTTGGGTTTGTTCAATCCGTTCGCGATATATGGGAAATTGAAACTAAGGATTGGTTGAGAAGAGAACAAATTTTTCGCACTTCTGCTGCTCCAAACGCTTAACCAGAATGGCCTAGAGAGAAAATACACGTACCGTTGTAATCGGGCGAGTTTCTACTTTCAAATGCAATAGGAATTTTTGGGTTAGGCCAATCCGTTCGCGAGATATGGGAGTTTGAAGCTAAGAAATGGTTGAGAAGAGAACAAAATTTTCGCAATTCTGCTGCTCCAAACGCTTAACCAGAATGGCCTAGGGAAAAAAATACACATACCGTTGTTATCGGGCGAGTTTCTACTTTCAGATGCAACAGGAATTTTTGGGTTAGGTCAATCCGTTCGCGAGATATGGGAGTTTGAAGCTAGGAACTGGTTGAGAAGACAACAAATTTTTCGCAATTCTGCTGCTCCAAACGCTTAACCAGAATGGCCCAGGGAAAAAATGCACATACCGTTGTAATCGGGCGAGTATCAACTTTCAGATGCAATAGGAATTTTTGGGTTAGGTCAATCCGTTCGCGAGATATGGGACAATGAAGCTAAGGAATGGTTGAGAAGACAACAAATTTTTCGCAATTCTGCTGCTCCAAACACTTAACCAGAATGGCCTAGGGAAAAAATACACATACCGTTGTAATCGGGCGAGTTTCTACTTTCAGATGCAACAGGAATTTTTGGGTTAGGTCAATCCGTTCGCGAGATATGGGAGTTTGAAGCTAAGAACTGGTTGAGAAGAGAACAAATTATTCGCAATTCTGCTGCTCCAAACGCTTAACCAGAGTGGCCTAGGGAAAAAATAAACGTACCGTTGTAATCGGGCGAGTTTCTACTTTCAAATGCAATAGGAATTTTAGGGTTAGGCCCATCCGTTCGCGAGATATGCGAGTTTGAAGCTAAGAAATGGTTGAGAAGAGAACATATTTTTCGCAATTCTGCTGCTCCAAACGCTTAACCAGAATGGCCTAGGGAAAAAATACACACACCGTTGTAATCGGGCGAGTTTCTACTTTCAGATGCAATAGGAATTTTTGGGTTAGTTCAATCCGTTCGCGAGATATGGGAAATTGAAGCTAAGGAATGGTTGAGAAGACAACAAATTTTTCGCACTTCTGCTGCTCCAAACGCTTAACCAGAATGGCCTAGAGAGAAAATACACGTACCGTTGTAATCGGGCGAGTTTCTACTTTCAAATGCATTAGGAATTTTTGGGTTAGGCCAATCCGTTCGCGAGATATGGGAGTTTGAAGCTAAGGACTGGATGAGAAGACCACAAATTTTTCGCACTTCTGCTGCTCCAAACGCTTAACCAGAATGGCCCAGGGAAAAATACACATACGGTTGTAATCGGGCGAGTATCAACTTTCAGATGCAATAGGAATTTTTGGGTTAGTTCAATCCGTCCGCGAGATATGGGACATTGAAGCTAAGAAATGGTTGAGAAGACAACAAATTTTTCGCACTTCTGCTGCTCCAAACGCTTAACCAGAATGGCCTAGGGAAAAAATACCCATACCGTTGTAATCGGACGAGTTTCTACTTTCAGTTACAATAGGAATTTTTGGGTTAGGTCAATCCGTTCGCGACATATGGGAGTTTGAAGCTAAGAAATGGTTGAGAAGAGAACAAATTATTCGCAATTCTGCTGCTCCAAACGCTTAACCAGAGTGGCCTAGGGAAAAAATACACACACCGTTGTAATCGGGCGAGTTTCTACTTTCAATTGCAATAGGAATTTTTGGGTTAGGTCATCCGTTGCGAGATATGGGAGTTTGAAGACAAGAAATGGTTGAGAAGGCAAAAAATTTTCGCAATTCTGCTGCTCCAAACGCTTAACCAGAATGGCCTAGGGAAAAAATACACATACCGTTGTAATCGGGCGAGTTTCTACTTTCAGATGCAACAGGAATTTTTGGGTTAGGTCAATCCGTTCGCGAGATATGGGAGTTTGAAGCTAAGAACTGGTTGAGAAGACCACAAATTTTTCGCACTTCTGCTGCTCCAAACGCTTAACCAGAATGGCCCAGGGAAAAAATACACATACGGTTGTAATCGGGCGAGTATCAACTTTCAGATGCAATAGGAATTTTTGGGTTAGTTCAATCCGTTCGCGAGATATGGGACATTGAAGCTAAGAAATGGTTGAGAAGACAACAAATTTTTCGCACTTCTGCTGCTCCAAACGCTTAACCAGAATGGCCTAGGGAAAAAATACCCATACCGTTGTAATCGGACGAGTTTCTACTTTCAGTTACAATAGGAATTTTTGGGTTAGGTCAATCCGTTCGTGAGATAAGGGACTTTGAAGCTAAGAAATGGTTGACAAGGCAACAAATTTTTCGCACTTGTGCTGCTCCAATCGCTTAACCAGAATGGCCTAGGGGAAAAATACACGTACCGTTGTAATCGGGCGAGTTTCTACTTTCAAATGCAATAGGAATTTTAGGGTTAGGCCCATCCGTTCGCGAGATATGAGAGTTTGAAGCTAAAAAATGGTTGAGAAGAGAACATATTTTTCGCAATTCTGCTGCTCCAAACGCTTAACCAGAATGGCCTAGGGAAAAAATACACATACCGTTGTAATCGGGCGAGTTTCTACTTTCAGATGCAATAGGAATTTTTGGGTTTGTTCAATCCGTTCGCGAGATATGGGACAATGAAGCTAAGGAATGGTTGAGAAGACAACAAATTTTTCGCAATTCTGCTGCTCCAAACACTTAACCAGAATGGCCTAGGGAAAAAATACACATACCGTTGTAATCGGGCGAGTTTCTACTTTCAGATGCAACAGGAATTTTTGGGTTAGGTCAATCCGTTCGCGAGATATGGGAGTTTGAAGCTAAGAACTGGTTGAGAAGAGAACAAATTATTCGCAATTCTGCTGCTCCAAACGCTTAACCAGAGTGGCCTAGGGAAAAAAATACACATACCGTTGTTATCGGGCGAGTTTCTACTTTCAAATGCAATAGAAATTTTTAGGTTAGTTCAATCCGTTCGCGAGATATGGGACATTGAAGCTAAGAAATGGTTGAGAAGACAACAAATTTTTCGCACTTCTGCTGCTCCAAACGCTTAACCAGAATGGCCCAGGGAAAAAATACACATACGGTTGTAATCGGGCGAGTATCAACTTTCAGATGCAATAGGAATTTTTGGGTTAGTTCAATCCGTTCGCGAGATATGGGGCATTGAAGCTAAGAAATGGTTGAGAAGACAACAAATTTTTCGCACTTCTGCTGCTCCAAACGCTTAACCAGAATGGCCTAGAGAGAAAATACACGTACCGTTGTAATCGGGCGAGTTTCTACTTTCAGATGCAATAGGAATTTTTGGGTTTGTTCAATCCGTTCGCGAGATATGGGAAATTGAAACTAAGGATTGGTTGAGAAGAGAACAAATTTTTCGCACTTCTGCTGCTCCAAACGCTTAACCAGAATGGCCTAGAGAGAAAATACACGTACCGTTGTAATCGGGCGAGTTTCTACTTTCAAATGCAATAGGAATTTTTGGGTTAGGCCAATCCGTTCGCGAGATATGGGAGTTTGAAGCTAAGAAATGGTTGAGAAGAGAACAAAATTTTCGCAATTCTGCTGCTCCAAACGCTTAACCAGAATGGCCTAGGGAAAAAAATACACATACCGTTGTTATCAGGCGAGTTTCTACTTTCAGATGCAACAGGAATTTTTGGATTAGGTCAATCCGTTCGCGAGATATGGGAGTTTGAAGCTAGGAACTGGTAGAGAAGACAACAAATTTTTCGCACTTCTGCTGCTCCAAACGCTTAACCAGAATGGCCCAGGGAAAAAATGCACATACCGTTGTAATCGGGCGAGTATCAACTTTCAGATGCAATAGGAATTTTTGGGTTAGGTCAATCCGTTCGCGAGATATGGGACATTGAAGCTAAGGAATGGTTGAGAAGACAACAAATTTTTCGCAATTCTGCTGCTCCAAAGACTTAACCAGAATGGCCTAGGGAAAAAATAAACGTACCGTTGTAATCGGGCGAGTTTCTACTTTCAGATGCAATAGGAATTTTTGGGTTTGTTCAATCCGTTCGCGAGATATGGGAAATTGAAACTAAGGATTGGTTGAAATGAGAACAAATTTTTCGCACTTCTGCTGCTCCAAACGCTTAACCAGAATGGCCTAGAGAGAAAATACACGTACCGTTGTAATCGGGCGAGTTTCTACTTTCAAATGCAATAGGAATTTTTGGGTTAGGCCAATCCGTTCGCGAGATATGGGAGTTTGAAGCTAAGAAATGGTTGAGAAGAGAACAAAATTTTCGCAATTCTGCTGCTCCAAACGCTTAACCAGAATGGCCTAGGGAAAAAAATACACATACCGTTGTTATCGGGCGAGTTTCTACTTTCAGATGCAACAGGAATTTTTGGATTAGGTCAATCCGTTCGCGAGATATGGGAGTTTGAAGCTAGGAACTGGTTGAGAAGACAACAAATTTTTCGCACTTCTGCTGCTCCAAACGCTTAACCAGAATGGCCCAGGGAAAAAATGCACATACGGTTGTAATCGGGCGAGTTTCTACTTTCAGATGCAATAGGAATTTTTGGGTTAGGTCAATCCGTTCGCGACATATGGGAGTTTGAAGCTAAGAAATGGTTGAGAAGAGAACAAATTATTCGCATTTCTGCTGCTCCAAACGCTTAACCAGAGTTGCCTAGGGAAAAAATACACACACCGTTGTAATCGGGCGAGTTTCTACTTTCAAATGCAATAGGAATTTTTGGGTTAGGTCAATCCGTTGCGTGATATGGGAGTTTGAAGACAAGAAATGGTTGAGAAGGCAAAAAATTTTCGCAATTCTGCTGCCCCAAACGCTTAACCAGAATGGCCTAGGGAAAAAATACACATACCGTTGTAATCGGGCGAGTTTCTACTTTCAGATGCAACAGGAATTTTTGGGTTAGGTCAATCCGTTCGCGAGATATGGGAGTTTGAAGCTAAGAAATGGTTGAGAAGACAACAAATTTTTCGCACTTCTGCTGCTCCAGACGCTTAACCAGAATGGCCCAGGGAAAAAATACACATACGGTTGTAATCGGGCGAGTATCAACTTTCAGATGCAATAGGAATTTTTGGGTTAGTTCAATCCGTTCGCGAGATATGGGACATTGAAGCTAAGAAATGGTTGAGAAGACAACAAATTTTTCGCACTTCTGCTGCTCCAAACGCTTAACCAGAATGGCCTAGGGAAAAAATACCCATACCGTTGTAATCGGGCGAGTTTCTACTTTCCGATGCAACAGGAATTTTTGAGTTAGGTCAATCCGTTCGCGAGATATGGGAGTTTGAAGCTAAGAACTGGTTGAGAAGACCACAAATTTTTCGCACTTCTGCTGCTCCAAACGCTTAACCAGAATGGCCCAGGGAAAAAATACACATACGGTTGTAATCGGGCGAGTATCAACATTCAGATGCAATAGGAATTTTTGGGTTAGTTCAATGCGTTCGCGAGATATGGGACATTGAAGCTAAGAAATGGTTGAGAAGACAACAAATTATTCGCACTTCTGCTGCTCCAAACGCTTAACCAGAATGGCCTAGGGAAAAAATACCCATACCGTTGTAATCGGACGAGTTTCTACTTTCAGTTACAATAGGAATTTTTGGGTTAGGTCAATCCGTTCGCGACATATGGGAGTTTGAAGCTAAGAAATGGTTGAGAAGAGAACAAATTATTCGCAATTCTGCTGCTCCAAACGCTTAACCAGAGTGGCCTAGGGAAAAAATACACACACCGTTGTAATCGGGCGAGTTTCTACTTTCAATTGCAATAGGAATTTTTGGGTTAGGTCATCCGTTGCGAGATATGGGAGTTTGAAGACAAGAAATGGTTGAGAAGGCAAAAAATTTTCGCAATTCTGCTGCTCCAAACGCTTAACCAGAATGGCCTAGGGAAAAAATACACATACCGTTGTAATCGGGCGAGTTTCTACTTTCAGATGCAATAGGAATTTTTGGGTTAGGTCAATCCGTTCGCGAGATATGGGAGTTTGAAGCTAAGAACTGGTTGAGAAGACAACAAATTTTTCGCACTTCTGCTGCTCCAAACGCTTAACCAGAATGGCCCAGGGGAAAAATACACATACCGTTGTAATCGGGCGAGTTTCTACTTTCAGATGCAATAGGAATTTTTGGGTTAGTTCAATCCGTTCGCGAGATATGTGAGTTTGAAGCTAAGAACTGGTTGAGAAGACCACAAATTTTTCGCACTTCTGCTGCTCCAAACGCTTAACCAGAATGGCCCAGGGAAAAAATACACATACGGTTGTAATCGGGCGAGTATCAACTTTCAGATGCAATAGGAATTTTTGGGTTAGTTCAATCCGTTCGCGAGATATGGGACATTGAAGCTAAGAAATGGTTGAGAAGACAACAAATTTTTCGCACTTCTGCTGCTCCAAACGCTTAACCAGAATGGCCTAGGGAAAAAATACCCATACCGTTGTAATCGGTCGAGCTTCTACTTTCAGTTACAATAGGAATTTTTGGGTTAGGTCAATCCGTTCGTGAGATAAGGGACTTTGAAGCTAAGAAATGGTTGACAAGGCAACAAATTTTTCGCACTTTTGCTGCTCCAATCGCTTAACCAGAATGGCCTAGGGGAAAAATACACGTACCGTTGTAATCGGGCGAGTTTCTACTTTCAGATGCAATAGGAATTTTTGGGTTTGTTCAATCCGTTCGCGAGATATGGGAAATTGAAGCTAAGGATTGGTTGAGAAGACAACAAATTTTTCGCACTTCTGCTGCTCCAAACGCTTAACCAGAATGGCCTAGAGAGAAAATACACGTACCGTTGTAATCGGGCGAGTTTCTACTTTCAAATGCAATAGGAATTTTTGGGTTAGGTCAATCCGTTGCGAGATATGGGAGTTTGAAGAAAAGAAATGGTTGAGAAGGCAAATAATTTTCGCAATTCTGCTGCTCCAAACGCTTAACCAGAATGGCCTAGGTAAAAAATACACATACCGTTGTAATCGGGCGAGTTTCTACTTTCAGATGCAACAGGAATTTTTGGGTTAGGTCAATCCGTTCGCGAGATATGGGAGTTTGAATCTAAGAACTGGTTGAGAAGACAACAAATTTTTCGCACTTCTGCTGCTCCAAACGCTTAACCAGAATGGCCCAGGGAAAAAATACACATACCGTTGTAATCGGGCGAGTATCAACTTTCAGATGCAATAGGAATTTTTGGGTTAAGTCAATCCGTTCGCGAGATATGGGACATTGAAGCTAAGAAATGGTTAACAAGACAACAAATTTTTCGCACTCCTGCTGCTCCAATCGCTTAACAAGAATGGCCTAGGGGAAGAATACCCGTACCGTTGTAATTGGGCGAGTTTCTACTTTCAGATGCAATAGGAATTTTTGGGTTAGGTCAATCCGTTCGCGAGATATGAGAGTATGAAGCTAAGAAATGGTTGAGAAGAGAACAAAATTTTCGCAATTCTGCTGCTCCAAACGCTTAACCAGAATGGCCTAGGGAAAAAAATACACATACCGTTGTTATCGGGCGAGTTTCTACTTTCAGATGCAATAGAAATTTTTGGGTTAGTTCAATCCGTTCGCGAGATATGGGACATTGAAGCTAAGAAATGGTTGAGAAGACAACAAATTTTTCGCACTTCTGCTGCTCCAAACGCTTAACCAGAATGGCCCAGGGAAAAAATACACATACGGTTGTAATCGGGCGAGTATCAACTTTCAGATGCAATAGGAATTTTTGGGTTAGTTCAATCCGTTCGCGAGATATGGGACATTGAAGCTAAGAAATGGTTGAGAAGACAACAAATTTTTCGCACTTCTGCTGCTCCAAACGCTTAACCAGAATGGCCTAGAGAGAAAATACACGTACCGTTGTAATCGGGCGAGTTTCTACTTTCAGATGCAATAGGAATTTTTGGGTTTGTTCAATCCGTTCGCGAGATATGGGAAATTGAAACTAAGGATTGGTTGAGAAGAGAACAAATTTTTCGCAATTCTGCTGCTCCAAACGCTTAACCAGAATGGCCTAGAGAGAAAATACACGTACCGTTGTAATCGGGCGAGTTTCTACTTTCAAATGCAATAGAAATTTTTGGGTTAGGCCAATCCGTTCGCGAGATATGGGAGTTTGAAGCTAAGAAATGGTTGAGAAGAGAACAAAATTTTCGCACTTCTGCTGCTCCAAACGCTTAACCAGAATGGCCTAGGGAAAAAATACACATACCGTTGTAATCGGGCGAGTTTCTACTTTCAGATGCAACAGGAATTTTTGGGTTAGGTCAATCCGTTCGCGACATATGGGAGTTTGAAGCTAAGAAATGGTTGAGAAGAGAACAAATTATTCGCAATTCTGCTGCTCCAAACGCTTAACCAGAATGGCCCAGGGAAAAAATACACACACCGTTGTAATCGGGCGAGTTTCTACTTTCAAATGCAATAGGAATTTTTGGGTTAGGTCAATCCGTTGCGAGATATGGGAGTTTGAAGACAAGAAATGGTTGAGAAGGCAAAAAATTTTCGCAATTCTGCTGCTCCAAACGCTTAACCAGAATGGCCTAGGGAAAAAATACACATACCGTTGTAATCGGGCGAGTTTCTACTTTCAGATGCAACAGGAATTTTTGGGTTAGGTAAATCCGTTCGCGAGATATGGGACATTGAAGCTAAGAAATGGTTCAGAAGACAACAAATTTTTCGCACTTCTGCTGCTCCAAACGCTTAACCAGAATGGCCTAGAGAGAAAATACACGTACCGTTGTAATCGGGCGAGTTTCTACTTTCAGATGCAATAGGAATTTTTGGGTTTGTTCAATCCGTTCGCGAGATATGGGAAATTGAAACTAAGGATTGGTTGAGAAGAGAACAAATTTTTCGCACTTCTGCTGCTCCAAACGCTTAACCAGAATGGCCTAGAGAGAAAATACACGTACCGTTGTAATCGGGCGAGTTTCTACTTTCAAATGCAATAGGAATTTTTGGGTTAGGCCAATCCGTTCGCGAGATATGGGAGTTTGAAGCTAAGAAATGGTTGAGAAGAGAACAAAATTTTCGCAATTCTGCTGCTCCAAACGCTTAACCAGAATGGCCTAGGGAAAAAAATACACATACCGTTGTTATCGGGCGAGTTTCTACTTTCAGATGCAACAGGAATTTTTGGATTAGGTCAATCCGTTCGCGAGATATGGGAGTTTGAAGCTAGGAACTGGTTGAGAAGACAACAAATTTTTCGCACTTCTGCTGCTCCAAACGCTTAACCAGAATGGCCCAGGGAAAAAATGCACATACCGTTGTAATCGGGCGAGTATCAACTTTCAGATGCAATAGGAATTTTTGGGTTAGGTCAATCCGTTCGCGAGATATGGGACATTGAAGCTAAGGAATGGTTGAGAAGACAACAAATTTTTCGCAATTCTGCTGCTCCAAACACTTAACCAGAATGGCCTAGGGAAAAAATAAACGTACCGTTGTAATCGGGCGAGTTTCTACTTTCAGATGCAATAGGAATTTTTGGGTTAGGTCAATCCGTTCGCGACATATGGGAGTTTGAAGCTAAGAAATGGTTGAGAAGAGAACAAATTATTCGCAATTCTGCTGCTCCAAACGCTTAACCAGAGTGGCCTAGGGAAAAAATACACACACCGTTGTAATCGGGCGAGATTCTACTTTCAAATGCAATAGGAATTTTTGGGTTAGGTCAATCCGTTGCGAGATATGGGAGTTTGAAGACAAGAAATGGTTGAGAAGGCAAAAAATTTTCGCAATTCTGCTGCTCCAAACGCTTAACCAGAATGGCCTAGGGAAAAAATACACATACCGTTGTAATCGGGCGAGTTTCTACTTTCAGATGCAACAGGAATTTTCGGGTTAGGTCAATCCGTTCGCGACATATGGGAGTTTGAAGCTAAGAAATGGTTGAGAAGAGAACAAATTATTCGCAATTCTGCTGCTCCAAACGCTTAACCAGAATGGCCCAGGGAAAAAATACACACACCGTTGTAATCGGGCGAGTTTCTACTTTCAAATGCAATAGGAATTTTTGGGTTAGGTCAATCCGTTGCGAGATATGGGAGTTTGAAGACAAGAAATGGTTGAGAAGGCAAAAAATTTTCGCAATTCTGCTGCTCCAAACGCTTAACCAGAATGGCCTAGGGAAAAAATACACATACCGTTGTAATCGGGCGAGTTTCTACTTTCAGATGCAACAGGAATTTTTGGGTTAGGTAAATCCGTTCGCGAGATATGGGAGTTTGAAGCTAAGAACTGGTTGAGAAGACCACAAATTTTTCGCACTTCTGCTGCTCCAAACGCTTAACCAGAATGGCCCAGGGAAAAAATACACATACGGTTGTAATCGGGCGAGTATCAACTTTCAGATGCAATAGAAATTTTTGGGTTAGTTCAATCCGTTCGCGAGATATGGGACATTGAAGCTAAGAAATGGTTGAGAAGACAACAAATTTTTCGCACTTCTGCTGCTCCAAACGCTTAACCAGAATGGCCTAGGGAAAAAATACCCATACCGTTGTAATCGGGCGAGTTTCTACTTTCCGATGCAACAGGAATTTTTGAGTTATGTCAATCCGTTCGCGAGATATGGGAGTTTGAAGCTAAGAACTGGTTGAGAAGACCACAAATTTTTCGCACTTCTGCTGCTCCAAACGCTTAACCAGAATGGCCCAGGGAAAAAATACACATACGGTTGTAATCGGGCGAGTATCAACATTCAGATGCAATAGGAATTTTTGGGTTAGTTCAATCCGTTCGCGAGATATGGGACATTGAAGCTAAGAAATGGTTGAGAAGACAACAAATTTTTCGCACTTCTGCTGCTCCAAACGCTTAACCAGAATGGCCTAGGGAAAAAATACCCATACCGTTGTAATCGGACGAGTTACTACTTTCAGTTACAATAGGAATTTTTGGGTTAGGTCAATCCGTTCGCGACATATGGGAGTTTGAAGCTAAGAAATGGTTGAGAAGAGAACAAATTATTCGCAATTCTGCTGCTCCAAACGCTTAACCAGAATGGCCTAGGGAAAAAAATACACATACCGTTGTTATCGGGCGAGTTTCTACTTTCAGATGCAATAGAAATTTTTGGGTTAGTTCAATCCGTTCGCGAGATATGGGACATTGAAGCTAAGAAATGGTTGAGAAGACAACAAATTTTTCGCACTTCTGCTGCTCCAAACGCTTAACCAGAATGGCCCAGGGAAAAAATACACACACCGTTGTAATCGGGCGAGTTTCTACTTTCAAATGCAATAGGAATTTTTGGGTTAGGTCAATCCGTTGCGAGATATGGGAGTTTGAAGACAAGAAATGGTTGAGAAGGCAAAAAATTTTCGCAATTCTGCTGCTCCAAACGCTTAACCAGAATGGCCTAGGGAAAAAATACACATACCGTTGTAATCGGGCGAGTTTCTACTTTCAGATGCAACAGGAATTTTTGGGTTAGGTAAATCCGTTCGCGAGATATGGGACATTGAAGCTAAGAAATGGTTCAGAAGACAACAAATTTTTCGCACTTCTGCTGCTCCAAACGCTTAACCAGAATGGCCTAGAGAGAAAATACACGTACCGTTGTAATCGGGCGAGTTTCTACTTTCAGATGCAATAGGAATTTTTGGGTTTGTTCAATCCGTTCGCGAGATATGGGAAATTGAAACTAAGGATTGGTTGAGAAGAGAACAAATTTTTCGCACTTCTGCTGCTCCAAACGCTTAACCAGAATGGCCTAGAGAGAAAATACACGTACCGTTGTAATCGGGCGAGTTTCTACTTTCAAATGCAATAGGAATTTTTGGGTTAGGCCAATCCGTTCGCGAGATATGGGAGTTTGAAGCTAAGAAATGGTTGAGAAGAGAACAAAATTTTCGCAATTCTGCTGCTCCAAACGCTTAACCAGAATGGCCTAGGGAAAAAAATACACATACCGTTGTTATCGGGCGAGTTTCTACTTTCAGATGCAACAGGAATTTTTGGATTAGGTCAATCCGTTCGCGAGATATGGGAGTTTGAAGCTAGGAACTGGTTGAGAAGACAACAAATTTTTCGCACTTCTGCTGCTCCAAACGCTTAACCAGAATGGCCCAGGGAAAAAATGCACATACCGTTGTAATCGGGCGAGTATCAACTTTCAGATGCAATAGGAATTTTTGGGTTAGGTCAATCCGTTCGCGAGATATGGGACATTGAAGCTAAGGAATGGTTGAGAAGACAACAAATTTTTCGCAATTCTGCTGCTCCAAACACTTAACCAGAATGGCCTAGGGAAAAAATAAACGTACCGTTGTAATCGGGCGAGTTTCTACTTTCAGATGCAATAGGAATTTTTGGGTTAGGTCAATCCGTTCGCGACATATGGGAGTTTGAAGCTAAGAAATGGTTGAGAAGAGAACAAATTATTCGCAATTCTGCTGCTCCAAACGCTTAACCAGAGTGGCCTAGGGAAAAAATACACACACCGTTGTAATCGGGCGAGATTCTACTTTCAAATGCAATAGGAATTTTTGGGTTAGGTCAATCCGTTGCGAGATATGGGAGTTTGAAGACAAGAAATGGTTGAGAAGGCAAAAAATTTTCGCAATTCTGCTGCTCCAAACGCTTAACCAGAATGGCCTAGGGAAAAAATACACATACCGTTGTAATCGGGCGAGTTTCTACTTTCAGATGCAACAGGAATTTTCGGGTTAGGTCAATCCGTTCGCGACATATGGGAGTTTGAAGCTAAGAAATGGTTGAGAAGAGAACAAATTATTCGCAATTCTGCTGCTCCAAACGCTTAACCAGAATGGCCCAGGGAAAAAATACACACACCGTTGTAATCGGGCGAGTTTCTACTTTCAAATGCAATAGGAATTTTTGGGTTAGGTCAATCCGTTGCGAGATATGGGAGTTTGAAGACAAGAAATGGTTGAGAAGGCAAAAAATTTTCGCAATTCTGCTGCTCCAAACGCTTAACCAGAATGGCCTAGGGAAAAAATACACATACCGTTGTAATCGGGCGAGTTTCTACTTTCAGATGCAACAGGAATTTTTGGGTTAGGTAAATCCGTTCGCGAGATATGGGAGTTTGAATCTAAGAACTGGTTGAGAAGACCACAAATTTTTCGCACTTCTGCTGCTCCAAACGCTTAACCAGAATGGCCCAGGGAAAAAATACACATACGGTTGTAATCGGGCGAGTATCAACTTTCAGATGCAATAGAAATTTTTGGGTTAGTTCAATCCGTTCGCGAGATATGGGACATTGAAGCTAAGAAATGGTTGAGAAGACAACAAATTTTTCGCACTTCTGCTGCTCCAAACGCTTAACCAGAATGGCCTAGGGAAAAAATACCCATACCGTTGTAATCGGGCGAGTTTCTACTTTCCGATGCAACAGGAATTTTTGAGTTATGTCAATCCGTTCGCGAGATATGGGAGTTTGAAGCTAAGAACTGGTTGAGAAGACCACAAATTTTTCGCACTTCTGCTGCTCCAAACGCTTAACCAGAATGGCCCAGGGAAAAAATACACATACGGTTGTAATCGGGCGAGTATCAACATTCAGATGCAATAGGAATTTTTGGGTTAGTTCAATCCGTTCGCGAGATATGGGACATTGAAGCTAAGAAATGGTTGAGAAGACAACAAATTTTTCGCACTTCTGCTGCTCCAAACGCTTAACCAGAATGGCCTAGGGAAAAAATACCCATACCGTTGTAATCGGACGAGTTACTACTTTCAGTTACAATAGGAATTTTTGGGTTAGGTCAATCCGTTCGCGACATATGGGAGTTTGAAGCTAAGAAATGGTTGAGAAGAGAACAAATTATTCGCAATTCTGCTGCTCCAAACGCTTAACCAGAATGGCCTAGGGAAAAAAATACACATACCGTTGTTATCGGGCGAGTTTCTACTTTCAGATGCAATAGAAATTTTTGGGTTAGTTCAATCCGTTCGCGAGATATGGGACATTGAAGCTAAGAAATGGTTGAGAAGACAACAAATTTTTCGCACTTCTGCTGCTCCAAACGCTTAACCAGAATGGCCCAGGGAAAAAATACACATACGGTTGTAATCGGGCGAGTATCAACTTTCAGATGCAATAGGAATTTTTGGGTTAGTTCAATCCGTTCGCGAGATATGGGACATTGAAGCTAAGAAATGGTTGAGAAGACAACAAATTTTTCGCACTTCTGCTGCTCCAAACGCTTAACCAGAATGGCCTAGAGAGAAAATACACGTACCGTTGTAATCGGGCGAGTTTCTACTTTCAGATGCAATAGGAATTTTTGGGTTTGTTCAATCCGTTCGCGAGATATGGGAAATTGAAACTAAGGATTGGTTGAGAAGAGAACAAATTTTTCGCACTTCTGCTGCTCCAAACGCTTAACCAGAATGGCCTAGAGAGAAAATACACGTACCGTTGTAATCGGGCGAGTTTCTACTTTCAAATGCAATAGGAATTTTTGGGTTAGGCCAATCCGTTCGCGAGATATGGGAGTTTGAAGCTAAGAAATGGTTGAGAAGAGAACAAAATTTTCGCACTTCTGCTGCTCCAAACGCTTAACCAGAATGGCCCAGGGAAAAAATGCACATACCGTTGTAATCGGGCGAGTATCAACTTTCAGATGCAATAGGAATTTTTGGGTTAGGTCAATCCGTTCGCGAGATATGGGACATTGAAGCTAAGGAATGGTTGAGAAGACAACAAATTTTTCGCAATTCTGCTGCTCCAAACACTTAACCAGAATGGCCTAGGGAAAAAATAAACGTACCGTTGTAATCGGGCGAGTTTCTACTTTCAGATGCAATAGGAATTTTTGGGTTAGGTCAATCCGTTCGCGACATATGGGAGTTTGAAGCTAAGAAATGGTTGAGAAGAGAACAAATTATTCGCAATTCTGCTGCTCCAAACGCTTAACCAGAGTGGCCTAGGGAAAAAATACACACACCGTTGTAATCGGGCGAGATTCTACTTTCAAATGCAATAGGAATTTTTGGGTTAGGTCAATCCGTTGCGAGATATGGGAGTTTGAAGACAAGAAATGGTTGAGAAGGCAAAAAATTTTCGCAATTCTGCTGCTCCAAACGCTTAACCAGAATGGCCTAGGGAAAAAATACACATACCGTTGTAATCGGGCGAGTTTCTACTTTCAGATGCAACAGGAATTTTTGGGTTAGGTCAGTCCGTTCGCGACATATGGGAGTTTGAAGCTAAGAAATGGTTGAGAAGAGAACAAATTATTCGCAATTCTGCTGCTCCAAACGCTTAACCAGAATGGCCCAGGGAAAAAATACACACACCGTTGTAATCGGGCGAGTTTCTACTTTCAAATGCAATAGGAATTTTTGGGTTAGGTCAATCCGTTGCGAGATATGGGAGTTTGAAGACAAGAAATGGTTGAGAAGGCAAAAAATTTTCGCAATTCTGCTGCTCCAAACGCTTAACCAGAATGGCCTAGGGAAAAAATACACATACCGTTGTAATCGGGCGAGTTTCTACTTTCAGATGCAACAGGAATTTTTGGGTTAGGTAAATCCGTTCGCGAGATATGGGAGTTTGAAGCTAAGAACTGGTTGAGAAGACCACAAATTTTTCGCACTTCTGCTGCTCCAAACGCTTAACCAGAATGTCCCAGGGAAAAAATACACATACGGTTGTAATCGGGCGAGTATCAACTTTCAGATGCAATAGAAATTTTTGGGTTAGTTCAATCCGTTCGCGAGATATGGGACATTGAAGCTAAGAAATGGTTGAGAAGACAACAAATTTTTCGCACTTCTGCTGCTCCAAACGCTTAACCAGAATGGCCTAGGGAAAAAATACCCATACCGTTGTAATCGGGCGAGTTTCTACTTTCCGATGCAACAGGAATTTTTGAGTTATGTCAATCCGTTCGCGAGATATGGGAGTTTGAAGCTAAGAACTGGTTGAGAAGACCCCAAATTTTTCGCACTTCTGCTGCTCCAAACGCTTAACCAGAATGGCCCAGGGAAAAAATACACATACGGTTGTAATCGGGCGAGTATCAACATTCAGATGCAATAGGAATTTTTGGGTTAGTTCAATCCGTTCGCGAGATATGGGACATTGAAGCTAAGAAATGGTTTAGAAGACAACAAATTTTTCGCACTTCTGCTGCTCCAAACGCTTAACCAGAATGGCCCAGGGAAAAAATGCACATACCGTTGTAATCGGGCGAGTATCAACTTTCAGATGCAATAGGAATTTTTGGGTTAAGTCAATCCGTTTGCGAGATATGGGACATTGAAGCTAAGGAATGGTTGAGAAGACCACAAATTTTTCGCAATTCTGCTGCTCCAAACACTTAACCAGAATGGCCTAGGGAAAAAATACACATACCGTTGTAATCGGGCGAGTTTCTACTTTCAGATGCAACAGGAATTTTTGGGTTAGGTCAATCCGTTCGCGAGATATGGGAGTTTGAAGCTAAGAACTGGTTGAGAAGACAACAAATTTTTCGCACTTCTGCTGCTCCAAACGCTTAACCAGAATGGCCCAGGGAAATAATACACATACCGTTGTAATCGGGCGAGTATCAACTTTCAGATGCAATAGGAATTTTTGGGTTAGGTCAATCCGTTCGCGAGATATGGGACTTTGAAGCTAAGAAATGGTTGACAAGGCAACAAATTTTTCGCACTTCTGCTGCTCCAATCGCTTAACCAGAATGGCCTAGGGGAAAAATACACGTACCGTTCTAATCGGGCGAGTTTCTACTTTCAAATGCAATAGAAATTTTTGGGTTAGTTCAATCCGTTCGCGAGATATGGGAGTTTGAAGCTAAGAACTGGTTGAGAAGACAACAAATTTTTCGCACTTCTGCTGCTCCAAACGGTTAACCAGAATGGCCCAGGGAAATAATACACATACCGTTGTAATCGGACGAGTCTCTACTTTCAGTTACAATAGGAATTTTTGGGTTAGGTCAATCCGTTCGCGAGATATGGGACTTTGAAGCTAAGAAATGGTTGACAAGACAACAAATTTGTCGCACTTCTGCTGCTCCAATCGCTTAACCAGAATGGCCTAGGGGAAAAATACCCGTACCGTTGTAATCGGACGAGCTTCTACTTTCAGTTACAATAGGAATTTTTGGGTTAGGTCAATCCGTTCGCGAGATATGGAACTTTGAAGCTAAGAAATGGTTGAGAAGACAACAAATTTTTCGCACTTCTGCTGCTCCAATCGCTTAACCAGAATGGCCTAGGGGAAGAATACCCGTACCGTTGTAATCGGGCGAGTTTCTACTTTCAGATGCAATAGGAATTTTTGGGTTAGGTCAATCCGTTCGCGAGATATGAGAGTTTGAAGCTAAGAAATGGTTGAGAAGAGAACAAATTTTTCGCAATTCTGCTGCTCCAAACGCTTAACCAGAATGGCCTAGGGAAAAAATACACATACAGTTGTAATCGGGCGAGTTTCTACTTTCAGATGCAATAGGAATTTTTGGGTTAGGTCAATCCGTTCGCGACATATGGGAGTTTGAAGCTAAGAAATGGTTGAGAAGAGAACAAATTATTCGCAATTCTGCTGCTCCAAACGCTTAACCAGAGTGGCCTAGGGAAAAAATACACACACCGTTGTAATCGGGCGAGGTTCTACTTTCAAATGCAATAGGAATTTTTGGGTTAGGTCAATCCGTTGCGAGATATGGGAGTTTGAAGACAAGAAATGGTTGAGAAGGCAAATAATTTTCGCAATTCTGCTGCTCCAAACGCTTAACCAGAATGGCCTAGGTAAAAAATACACATACCGTTGTAATCGGGCGAGTTTCTACTTTCACATGCAACAGGAATTTTTGGGTTAGGTCAATCCGTTCGCGAGATATGTGAGTTTGAAGCTAAGAACTGGTTGAGAAGACAACAAATTTTTCGCACTTCTGCTGCTCCAAACGCTTAACCAGAATAGCCCAGGGAGAAAATACACATACCGTTGTAATCGGGCGAGTATCAACTTTCAGATGCAATAGGAATTTTTGGGTTAGGTCAATCCGTTCGCGAGATATGGGACATTGAAGCTAAGAAATGGTTGAGAAGACAACAAATTTTTCGCACTTCTGCTGCTCCAAACGCTTAACCAGAATGGCCTAGGGAAAAAATACCCATACCGTTGTAATCGGACGAGTTTCTACTTTCAGTTACAGTAGGAATTTTTGGGTTAGGTCAATCCGTTCGCGAGATATGGGACTTTGAAGCTAAGAAATGGTTGACAAGACAACAAATTTGTCGCACTTCTGCTGCTCCAATCGCTTAACCAGAATGGCCTAGGGGAAAAATACCCGTACCGTTGTAATCGGACGAGCTTCTACTTTCAGTTACAATAGGCATTTTTGGGTTAGGTCAATCCGTTCGCGAGATATGGTACTTTGAAGCTAAGAAATGGTTGACAAGACAACAAATTTTTCGCACTCCTGCTGCTTCAATCGCTTAACCAGAATGGCCTAGGGGAAGAATACCCATAGCGTTGTAATCGGACGAGTTTCTACTTTCAGTTACAATAGGAATTTTTGGGTTAGGTCAATCCGTTCGTGAGATAAGGAACTTTGAAGCTAAGAAATGGTTGACAAGGCAACAAATTTTTCGCACTTTTGCTGCTCCAATCGCTTAACCAGAATGGCCTAGGGGAAAAATACACGTACCGTTGTAATCGGGCGAGTTTCTACTTTCAAATGCAATAGGAATTTTAGGGTTAGGCCCATCCGTTCGCGAGATATGAGAGTTTGAAGCTAAGAAATGGTTGAGAAGAGAACATATTTTTCGCAATTCTGCTGCTCCAAACGCTTAACCAGAATGGCCTAGGGAAAAAATACACATACCGTTGTAATCGGGCGAGTTTCTACTTTCAAATGCAATAGGAAGTTTTGGGTTAGGCCAATCCGTTCGCGAGATATGGGAGTTTGAAGCTAAGAAATGGTTGAGAAGAGAACAAAATTTTCGCAATTCTGCTGCTCCAAACGCTTAACCAGAATGGCCTAGGGAAAAAAATACACATACCGTTGTTATCGGGCGAGTTTCTACTTTCAGATGCAACAGGAATTTTTGGGTTAGGTCAATCCGTTCGCGAGATATGGGAGTTTGAAGCTAGGAACTGGTTGAGAAGACAACAAATTTTTCGCACTTCTGCTGCTCCAAACGCTTAACCAGAATGGCCCAGGGAAAAAATGCACATACCGTTGTAATCGGGCGAGTATCAACTTTCAGATGCAATAGGAATTTTTGGGTTAAGTCAATCCGTTCGCGAGATATGGGACATTGAAGCTAAGGAATGGTTGAGAAGACCACAAATTTTTCGCAATTCTGCTGCTCCAAACACTTAACCAGAATGGCCTAGGGAAAAAATACACATACCGTTGTAATCGGGCGAGTTTCTACTTTCAGATGCAACAGGAATTTTTGGGTTATGTCAATCCGTTCGCGAGATATGGGAGTTTGAAGCTAAGAACTGGTTGAGAAGACAACAAATTTTTCGCACTTCTGCTGCTCCAAACGCTTAACCAGAATGGCCCAGGGAAATAATACACATACCGTTGTAATCGGGCGAGTATCAACTTTCAGATGCAATAGGAATTTTTGGGTTAGGTCAATCCGTTCGCGAGATATGGGAGTTTGAAGCTAAGAACTGGTTGACAAGGCAACAAATTTTTCGCACTTTTGCTGCTCCAATCGCTTAACCAGAATGGCCTAGGGGAAAAATACACGTACCGTTGTAATCGGGCGAGTTTCTACTTTCAAATGCAATAGGAATTTTAGGGTTAGCCCCATCCGTTCGCGAGATATGAGAGTTTGAAGCTAAGAAATGGTTGAGAAGAGAACATATTTTTCGCAATTCTGCTGCTCCAAACGCTTAACCAGAATGGCCTAGGGAAAAAATACACATACCGTTGTAATCGGGCGAGTTTCTACTTTCAAATGCAATAGGAAGTTTTGGGTTAGGCCAATCCGTTCGCGAGATATGGGAGTTTGAAGCTAAGAAATGGTTGAGAAGAGAACAAAATTTTCGCAATTCTGCTGCTCCAAACGCTTAAGCAGAATGGCCTAGGGAAAAAAATACACATACCGTTGTTATCGGGCGAGTTTCTACTTTCAGATGCAACAGGAATTTTTGGGTTAGGTCAATCCGTTCGCGAGATATGGGAGTTTGAAGCTAGGAACTGGTTGAGAAGACAACAAATTTTTCGCACTTCTGCTGCTCCAAACGCTTAACCAGAATGGCCCAGGGAAAAAATGCACATACCGTTGTAATCGGGCGAGTATCAACTTTCAGATGCAATAGGAATTTTTGGGTTAAGTCAATCCGTTCGCGAGATATGGGACATTGAAGCTAAGGAATGGTTGAGAAGACCACAAATTTTTCGCAATTCTGCTGCTCCAAACACTTAACCAGAATGGCCTAGGGAAAAAATACACATACCGTTGTAATCGGGCGAGTTTCTACTTTCAGATGCAACAGGAATTTTTGGGTTAGGTCAATCCGTTCGCGAGATATGGGAGTTTGAAGCTAAGAACTGGTTGAGAAGACAACAAATTTTTCGCACTTCTGCTGCTCCAAACGCTTAACCAGAATGGCCCAGGGAAATAATACACATACCGTTGTAATCGGGCGAGTATCAACTTTCAGATGCAATAGGAATTTTTGGGTTAGGTCAATCCGTTCGCGAGATATGGGAGTTTGAAGCTAAGAACTGGTTGACAAGGCAACAAATTTTTCGCACTTTTGCTGCTCCAATCGCTTAACCAGAATGGCCTAGGGGAAAAATACACGTACCGTTGTAATCGGCCGAGTTTCTACTTTCAAATGCAATAGGAATTTTAGGGTTAGGCCCATCCGTTCGCGAGATATGAGAGTTTGAAGCTAAGAAATGGTTGAGAAGAGAACATATTTTTCGCAATTCTGCTGCTCCAAACGCTTAACCAGAATGGCCTAGGGAAAAAATACACATACCGTTGTAATCGGGCGAGTTTCTACTTTCAAATGCAATAGGAAGTTTTGGGTTAGGCCAATCCGTTCGCGAGATATGGGAGTTTGAAGCTAAGAAATGGTTGAGAAGAGAACAAAATTTTCGCAATTCTGCTGCTCCAAACGCTTAAGCAGAATGGCCTAGGGAAAAAAATACACATACCGTTGTTATCGGGCGAGTTTCTACTTTCAGATGCAACAGGAATTTTTGGGTTAGGTCAATCCGTTCGCGAGATATGGGAGTTTGAAGCTAGGAACTGGTTGAGAAGACAACAAATTTTTCGCACTTCTGCTGCTCCAAACGCTTAACCAGAATGGCCCAGGGAAAAAATGCACATACCGTTGTAATCGGGCGAGTATCAACTTTCAGATGCAATAGGAATTTTTGGGTTAAGTCAATCCGTTCGCGAGATATGGGACATTGAAGCTAAGGAATGGTTGAGAAGACCACAAATTTTTCGCAATTCTGCTGCTCCAAACACTTAACCAGAATGGCCTAGGGAAAAAATACACATACCGTTGTAATCGGGCGAGTTTCTACTTTCAGATGCAACAGGAATTTTTGGGTTAGGTCAATCCGTTCGCGAGATATGGGAGTTTGAAGCTAAGAACTGGTTGAGAAGACAACAAATTTTTCGCACTTCTGCTGCTCCAAACGCTTAACCAGAATGGCCCAGGGAAATAATACACATACCGTTGTAATCGGGCGAGTATCAACTTTCAGATGCAATAGGAATTTTTGGGTTAGGTCAATCCGTTCGCGAGATATGGGAGTTTGAAGCTAAGAACTGGTTGACAAGGCAACAAATTTTTCGCACTTCTGCTGCTCCAAACGCTTAACCAGAATAGCCCAGGGAAAAAATACACATACCGTTGTAATCGGGCGAGTATCAACTTTCAGATGCAATAGGAATTTTTGGGTTAGGTCAATCCGTTCGCGAGATATGGGACATTGAAGCTAAGAAATGGTTGAGAAGACAACAAATTTTTCGCACTTCTGCTGCTCCAAACGCTTAACCAGAGTGGCCTAGGGAAAAATACCCATACCGTTGTAATCGGACGAGTCTCTACTTTCAGTTACAATAGGAATTTTTGGGTTAGGTCAATCCGTTCGCGAGATATGGGACTTTGAAGCTAAGAAATGGTTGACAAGACAACAAATTTGTCGCACTTCTGCTGCTCCAATCGCTTAACCAGAATGGCCTAGGGGAAAAATACCCGTACCGTTGTAATCGGACGAGCTTCTACTTTCAGTTACAATAGGCATTTTTGGGTTAGGTCAATCCGTTCGCGAGATATGGAACTTTGAAGCTAAGAAATGGTTGACAAGACAACAAATTTTTCGCACTCCTGCTGCTTCAATCGCTTAACCAGAATGGCCTAGGGGAAGAATACCCGTACCGTTGTAATCGTGCGAGTTTCTACTTTCAGATGCAATAGGAATTTTTGGGTTAGGTCAATCCGTTCGCGAGATATGAGAGTTTGAAGCTAAGAAATGGTTGAGAAGAGAACAAATTTTTCGCAATTCTGCTGCTCCAAACGCTTAACCAGAATGGCCTAGAGAAAAAATGCACGTACCGTTGTGATCGGGCGAGTTTCTACTTTCAAATGCAATAGGAATTTTTGGGTTAGGTCTATCCGTTCGCGAGATATGGGAGTTTGATGCTAAGAAACGGTTGAGAAGAGAACAAATTTTTCGCAATTCTGCTGCTCCAAACGCTTAACCAGAAAGGCCTAAGGAAAAAATACACATACCTTTGTAATCGGGCGAGTTTCTACTTTCAAATGCAATAGGAATTTTTGGGTTAGGTCAATCCGTTCGCGACATATGGGAGTTTGAAGCTAAGAAATGGTTGAGAAGAGAACAAATTATTCGCAATTCTGCTGCTCCAAACGCTTAACCAGAGTGGCCTAGGGAAAAAATACACACACCGTTGTAATCGGGCGAGTTTCTACTTTCAAATGCAATAGGAATTTTTGGGTTAGGTCAATCCGTTGCGAGATATGGGACTTGGAAGACAAGAAATGGTTGAGAAGGCAAATAATTTTCGCAATTCTGCTGCTCCAAACGCTTAACCAGAATGGCCTAGGTAAAAAATACACATACCGTTGTAATCGGGCGAGTTTCTACTTTCAGATGCAACAGGAATTTTTGGGTTAGGTCAATCCGTTCGCGAGATATGGGAGTTTGAAGCTAAGAACTGGTTGAGAAGACAACAAACTTTTCGCACTTCTGCTGCTCCAAACGCTTAACCAGAATGGCCTAGAGAAAAAATGCACGTACCGTTGTAATCGGGCGAGTTTCTACTTTCAGATGCAATAGAAATTTTTGGGTTAGTTCAATCCGTTCGCGAGATATGGGAAATTGAAGCTAAGAAACGGTTGAGAAGAGAACAAATTTTTCGCAATTCTGCTGCTCCAAACGCTTAACCAGAAAGGCCTAGGGAAAAAAATACACATACCGTTGTTATCGGGCGAGTTTCTACTTTCAGATGCAACAGGAATTTTTGGGTTAGGTCAATCCGTTCGCGAGATATGGGAGTTTGAAGCTAGGAACTGGTTGAGAAGACAACAAATTTTTCGCACTTCTGCTGCTCCAAACGCTTAACCAGAATGGCCCAGGGAAAAAATGCACATACCGTTGTAATCGGGCGAGTATCAACTTTCAGATGCAATAGGAATTTTTGGGTTAAGTCAATCCGTTCGCGAGATATGGGACATTGAAGCTAAGGAATGGTTGAGAAGACCACAAATTTTTCGCACTTCTGCTGCTCCAAACGCTTAACCAGAATGGCCCAGGGAAATAATACACATACCGTTGTAATCGGGCGAGTATCAACTTTCAGATGCAATAGGAATTTTTGGGTTAGGTCAATCCGTTCGCGAGATATGGGAGTTTGAAGCTAAGAACTGGTTGACAAGGCAACAAATTTTGCGCACTTCTGCTGCTCCAAACGCTTAACCAGAATAGCCCAGGGAAAAAATACACATACCGTTGTAATCGGGCGAGTATCAACTTTCAGATGCAATAGGAATTTTTGGGTTAGGTCAATCCGTTCGCGAGATATGGGACATTGAAGCTAAGAAATGGTTGAGAAGACAACAAATTTTTCGCACTTCTGCTGCTCCAAACGCTTAACCAGAGTGGCCTAGGGAAAAATACCCATACCGTTGTAATCGGACGAGCCTCTACTTTCAGTTACAATAGGAATTTTTGGGTTAGGTCAATCCGTTCGCGAGATATGGGACTTTGAAGCTAAGAAATGGTTGACAAGACAACAAATTTGTCGCACTTCTGCTGCTCCAATCGCTTAACCAGAATGGCCTAGGGGAAAAATACCCGTACCGTTGTAATCGGACGAGCTTCTACTTTCAGTTACAATAGGCATTTTTGGGTTAGGTCAATCCGTTCGCGAGATATGGAACTTTGAAGCTAAGAAATGGTTGACAAGACAACAAATTTTTCGCACTCCTGCTGCTTCAATCGCTTAACCAGAATGGCCTAGGGGAAGAATACCCGTACCGTTGTAATCGTGCGAGTTTCTACTTTCAGATGCAATAGGAATTTTTGGGTTAGGTCAATCCGTTCGCGAGATATGAGAGTTTGAAGCTAAGAAATGGTTGAGAAGAGAACAAATTTTTCGCAATTCTGCTGCTCCAAACGCTTAACCAGAATGGCCTAGAGAAAAAATGCACGTACCGTTGTGATCGGGCGAGTTTCTACTTTCAAATGCAATAGGAATTTTTGGGTTAGGTCTATCCGTTCGCGAGATATGGGAGTTTGATGCTAAGAAACGGTTGAGAAGAGAACAAATTTTTCGCAATTCTGCTGCTCCAAACGCTTAACCAGAAAGGCCTAAGGAAAAAATACACATACCTTTGTAATCGGGCGAGTATCAACTTTCAGATGCAATAGGAATTTTTGGGTTAGGTCAATCCGTTCGCGAGATATGGGAGTTTGAAGCTAAGAACTGGTTGACAAGGCAACAAATTTTTCGCACTTCTGCTGCTCCAAACGCTTAACCAGAATAGCCCAGGGAAAAAATACACATACCGTTGTAATCGGGCGAGTATCAACTTTCAGATGCAATAGGAATTTTTGGGTTAGGTCAATCCGTTCGCGAGATATGGGACATTGAAGCTAAGAAATGGTTGAGAAGACAACAAATTTTTCGCACTTCTGCTGCTCCAAACGCTTAACCAGAGTGGCCTAGGGAAAAATACCCATACCGTTGTAATCGGACGAGTCTCTACTTTCAGTTACAATAGGAATTTTTGGGTTAGGTCAATCCGTTCGCGAGATATGGGACTTTGAAGCTAAGAAATGGTTGACAAGACAACAAATTTGTCGCACTTCTGCTGCTCCAATCGCTTAACCAGAATGGCCTAGGGGAAAAATACCCGTACCGTTGTAATCGGACGAGCTTCTACTTTCAGTTACAATAGGCATTTTTGGGTTAGGTCAATCCGTTCGCGAGATATGGAACTTTGAAGCTAAGAAATGGTTGAAAAGACAACAAATTTTTCGCACTCCTGCTGCTTCAATCGCTTAACCAGAATGGCCTAGGGGAAGAATACCCGTACCGTTGTAATCGTGCGAGTTTCTACTTTCAGATGCAATAGGAATTTTTGGGTGAGGTCAATCCGTTAGCGAGATATGGGAGTTTGAAGCTAAGAACTGGTTGAGAAGACAACAAATTTTTCGCACTTCTGCTGCTCCAAACGCTTAACCAGAATGGCCCAGGGAAATAATACACATACCGTTGTAATCGGGCGAGTATCAACTTTCAGATGCAATAGGAATTTTTGGGTTAGGTCAATCCGTTCGCGAGATATGGGAGTTTGAAGCTAAGAACTGGTTGACAAGGCAACAAATTTTGCGCACTTCTGCTGCTCCAAACGCTTAACCAGAATAGCCCAGGGAAAAAATACACATACCGTTGTAATCGGGCGAGTATCAACTTTCAGATGCAATAGGAATTTTTGGGTTAGGTCAATCCGTTCGCGAGATATGGGACATTGAAGCTAAGAAATGGTTGAGAAGACAACAAATTTTTCGCACTTCTGCTGCTCCAAACGCTTAACCAGAGTGGCCTAGGGAAAAATACCCATACCGTTGTAATCGGACGAGCCTCTACTTTCAGTTACAATAGGAATTTTTGGGTTAGGTCAATCCGTTCGCGAGATATGGGACTTTGAAGCTAAGAAATGGTTGACAAGACAACAAATTTGTCGCACTTCTGCTGCTCCAATCGCTTAACCAGAATGGCCTAGGGGAAAAATACCCGTACCGTTGTAATCGGACGAGCTTCTACTTTCAGTTACAATAGGCATTTTTGGGTTAGGTCAATCCGTTCGCGAGATATGGAACTTTGAAGCTAAGAAATGGTTGACAAGACAACAAATTTTTCGCACTCCTGCTGCTTCAATCGCTTAACCAGAATGGCCTAGGGGAAGAATACCCGTACCGTTGTAATCGTGCGAGTTTCTACTTTCAGATGCAATAGGAATTTTTGGGTTAGGTCAATCCGTTCGCGAGATATGAGAGTTTGAAGCTAAGAAATGGTTGAGAAGAGAACAAATTTTTCGCAATTCTGCTGCTCCAAACGCTTAACCAGAATGGCCTAGAGAAAAAATGCACGTACCGTTGTGATCGGGCGAGTTTCTACTTTCAAATGCAATAGGAATTTTTGGGTTAGGTCTATCCGTTCGCGAGATATGGGAGTTTGATGCTAAGAAACGGTTGAGAAGAGAACAAATTTTTCGCAATTCTGCTGCTCCAAACGCTTAACCAGAAAGGCCTAAGGAAAAAATACACATACCTTTGTAATCGGGCGAGTATCAACTTTCAGATGCAATAGGAATTTTTGGGTTAGGTCAATCCGTTCGCGAGATATGGGAGTTTGAAGCTAAGAACTGGTTGACAAGGCAACAAATTTTTCGCACTTCTGCTGCTCCAAACGCTTAACCAGAATAGCCCAGGGAAAAAATACACATACCGTTGTAATCGGGCGAGTATCAACTTTCAGATGCAATAGGAATTTTTGGGTTAGGTCAATCCGTTCGCGAGATATGGGACATTGAAGCTAAGAAATGGTTGAGAAGACAACAAATTTTTCGCACTTCTGCTGCTCCAAACGCTTAACCAGAGTGGCCTAGGGAAAAATACCCATACCGTTGTAATCGGACGAGTCTCTACTTTCAGTTACAATAGGAATTTTTGGGTTAGGTCAATCCGTTCGCGAGATATGGGACTTTGAAGCTAAGAAATGGTTGACAAGACAACAAATTTGTCGCACTTCTGCTGCTCCAATCGCTTAACCAGAATGGCCTAGGGGAAAAATACCCGTACCGTTGTAATCGGACGAGCTTCTACTTTCAGTTACAATAGGCATTTTTGGGTTAGGTCAATCCGTTCGCGAGATATGGAACTTTGAAGCTAAGAAATGGTTGAAAAGACAACAAATTTTTCGCACTCCTGCTGCTTCAATCGCTTAACCAGAATGGCCTAGGGGAAGAATACCCGTACCGTTGTAATCGTGCGAGTTTCTACTTTCAGATGCAATAGGAATTTTTGGGTTAGGTCAATCCGTTCGCGAGATATGAGAGTTTGAAGCTAAGAAATGGTTGAGAAGAGAACAAATTTTTCGCACTTCTGCTGCTCCAAACGCTTAACCAGAGTGGCCTAGGGAAAAATACCCATACCGTTGTAATCGGACGAGCTTCTACTTTCAGTTACAATAGGCATTTTTGGGTTAGGTCAATCCGTTCGCGAGATATGGAACTTTGAAGCTAAGAAATGGTTGACAAGACAACAAATTTTTCGCACTCCTGCTGCTTCAATCGCTTAACCAGAATGGCCTAGGGGAAGAATACCCGTACCGTTGTAATCGTGCGAGTTTCTACTTTCAGATGCAATAGGAATTTTTGGGTTAGGTCAATCCGTTCGCGAGATATGAGAGTTTGAAGCTAAGAAATGGTTGAGAAGAGAACAAATTTTTCGCAATTCTGCTGCTCCAAACGCTTAACCAGAATGGCCTAGAGAAAAAATGCACGTACCGTTGTGATCGGGCGAGTTTCTACTTTCAAATGCAATAGGAATTTTTGGGTTAGGTCTATCCGTTCGCGAGATATGGGAGTTTGATGCTAAGAAACGGTTGAGAAGAGAACAAATTTTTCGCAATTCTGCTGCTCCAAACGCTTAACCAGAAAGGCCTAGGGAAAAAAATACACATACCGTTGTTATCGGGCGAGTTTCTACTTTCAGATGCAACAGGAATTTTTGGGTTAGGTCAATCCGTTCGCGAGATATGGGAGTTTGAAGCTAGGAACTGGTTGAGAAGACAACAAATTTTTCGCACTTCTGCTGCTCCAAACGCTTAACCAGAATGGCCCAGGGAAAAAATGCACATACCGTTGTAATCGGGCGAGTATCAACTTTCAGATGCAATAGGAATTTTTGGGTTAAGTCAATCCGTTCGCGAGATATGGGACATTGAAGCTAAGGAATGGTTGAGAAGACCACAAATTTTTCGCAATTCTGCTGCTCCAAACACTTAACCAGAATGGCCTAGGGAAAAAATACACATACCGTTGTAATCGGGCGAGTTTCTACTTTCAGATGCAACAGGAATTTTTGGGTGAGGTCAATCCGTTCGCGAGATATGGGAGTTTGAAGCTAAGAACTGGTTGAGAAGACAACAAATTTTTCGCACTTCTGCTGCTCCAAACGCTTAACCAGAATGGCCCAGGGAAATAATACACATACCGTTGTAATCGGGCGAGTATCAACTTTCAGATGCAATAGGAATTTTTGGGTTAGGTCAATCCGTTCGCGAGATATGGGAGTTTGAAGCTAAGAACTGGTTGACAAGGCAACAAATTTTGCGCACTTCTGCTGCTCCAAACGCTTAACCAGAATAGCCCAGGGAAAAAATACACATACCGTTGTAATCGGGCGAGTATCAACTTTCAGATGCAATAGGAATTTTTGGGTTAGGTCAATCCGTTCGCGAGATATGGGACATTGAAGCTAAGAAATGGTTGAGAAGACAACAAATTTTTCGCACTTCTGCTGCTCCAAACGCTTAACCAGAGTGGCCTAGGGAAAAATACCCATACCGTTGTAATCGGACGAGTCTCTACTTTCAGTTACAATAGGAATTTTTGGGTTAGGTCAATCCGTTCGCGAGATATGGGACTTTGAAGCTAAGAAATGGTTGAGAAGAGAACAAATTTTTCGCAATTCTGCTGCTCCAAACGCTTAACCAGAATGGCCTAGAGAAAAAATGCACGTACCGTTGTGATCGGGCGAGTTTCTACTTTCAAATGCAATAGGAATTTTTGGGTTAGGTCTATCCGTTCGCGAGATATGGGAGTTTGATGCTAAGAAACGGTTGAGAAGAGAACAAATTTTTCGCACTCCTGCTGCTTCAATCGCTTAACCAGAATGGCCTAGGGGAAGAATACCCGTACCGTTGTAATCGTGCGAGTTTCTACTTTCAGATGCAATAGGAATTTTTGGGTTAGGTCAATCCGTTCGCGAGATATGAGAGTTTGAAGCTAAGAAATGGTTGAGAAGAGAACAAATTTTTCGCAATTCTGCTGCTCCAAACGCTTAACCAGAATGGCCTAGAGAAAAAATGCACGTACCGTTGTGATCGGGCGAGTTTCTACTTTCAAATGCAATAGGAATTTTTGGGTTAGGTCTATCCGTTCGCGAGATATGGGAGTTTGATGCTAAGAAACGGTTGAGAAGAGAACAAATTTTTCGCAATTCTGCTGCTCCAAACGCTTAACCAGAAAGGCCTAAGGAAAAAATACACATACCTTTGTAATCGGGCGAGTATCAACTTTCAGATGCAATAGGAATTTTTGGGTTAGGTCAATCCGTTCGCGAGATATGGGAGTTTGAAGCTAAGAACTGGTTGACAAGGCAACAAATTTTTCGCACTTCTGCTGCTCCAAACGCTTAACCAGAATAGCCCAGGGAAAAAATACACATACCGTTGTAATCGGGCGAGTATCAACTTTCAGATGCAATAGGAATTTTTGGGTTAGGTCAATCCGTTCGCGAGATATGGGACATTGAAGCTAAGAAATGGTTGAGAAGACAACAAATTTTTCGCACTTCTGCTGCTCCAAACGCTTAACCAGAGTGGCCTAGGGAAAAATACCCATACCGTTGTAATCGGACGAGTCTCTACTTTCAGTTACAATAGGAATTTTTGGGTTAGGTCAATCCGTTCGCGAGATATGGGACTTTGAAGCTAAGAAATGGTTGACAAGACAACAAATTTGTCGCACTTCTGCTGCTCCAATCGCTTAACCAGAATGGCCTAGGGGAAAAATACCCGTACCGTTGTAATCGGACGAGCTTCTACTTTCAGTTACAATAGGCATTTTTGGGTTAGGTCAATCCGTTCGCGAGATATGGAACTTTGAAGCTAAGAAATGGTTGAAAAGACAACAAATTTTTCGCACTCCTGCTGCTTCAATCGCTTAACCAGAATGGCCTAGGGGAAGAATACCCGTACCGTTGTAATCGTGCGAGTTTCTACTTTCAGATGCAATAGGAATTTTTGGGTTAGGTCAATCCGTTCGCGAGATATGAGAGTTTGAAGCTAAGAAATGGTTGAGAAGAGAACAAATTTTTCGCACTTCTGCTGCTCCAAACGCTTAACCAGAGTGGCCTAGGGAAAAATACCCATACCGTTGTAATCGGACGAGCTTCTACTTTCAGTTACAATAGGCATTTTTGGGTTAGGTCAATCCGTTCGCGAGATATGGAACTTTGAAGTTAAGAAATGGTTGACAAGACAACAAATTTTTCGCACTCCTGCTGCTTCAATCGCTTAACCAGAATGGCCTAGGGGAAGAATACCCGTACCGTTGTAATCGTGCGAGTTTCTACTTTCAGATGCAATAGGAATTTTTGGGTTAGGTCAATCCGTTCGCGAGATATGAGAGTTTGAAGCTAAGAAATGGTTGAGAAGAGAACAAATTTTTCGCAATTCTGCTGCTCCAAACGCTTAACCAGAATGGCCTAGAGAAAAAATGCACGTACCGTTGTGATCGGGCGAGTTTCTACTTTCAAATGCAATAGGAATTTTTGGGTTAGGTCTATCCGTTCGCGAGATATGGGAGTTTGATGCTAAGAAACGGTTGAGAAGAGAACAAATTTTTCGCAATTCTGCTGCTCCAAACGCTTAACCAGAAAGGCCTAGGGAAAAAAATACACATACCGTTGTTATCGGGCGAGTTTCTACTTTCAGATGCAACAGGAATTTTTGGGTTAGGTCAATCCGTTCGCGAGATATGGGAGTTTGAAGCTAGGAACTGGTTGAGAAGACAACAAATTTTTCGCACTTCTGCTGCTCCAAACGCTTAACCAGAATGGCCCAGGGAAAAAATGCACATACCGTTGTAATCGGGCGAGTATCAACTTTCAGATGCAATAGGAATTTTTGGGTTAAGTCAATCCGTTCGCGAGATATGGGACATTGAAGCTAAGGAATGGTTGAGAAGACCACAAATTTTTCGCAATTCTGCTGCTCCAAACACTTAACCAGAATGGCCTAGGGAAAAAATACACATACCGTTGTAATCGGGCGAGTTTCTACTTTCAGATGCAACAGGAATTTTTGGGTGAGGTCAATCCGTTCGCGAGATATGGGAGTTTGAAGCTAAGAACTGGTTGAGAAGACAACAAATTTTTCGCACTTCTGCTGCTCCAAACGCTTAACCAGAATGGCCCAGGGAAATAATACACATACCGTTGTAATCGGGCGAGTATCAACTTTCAGATGCAATAGGAATTTTTGGGTTAGGTCAATCCGTTCGCGAGATATGGGAGTTTGAAGCTAAGAACTGGTTGACAAGGCAACAAATTTTGCGCACTTCTGCTGCTCCAAACGCTTAACCAGAATAGCCCAGGGAAAAAATACACATACCGTTGTAATCGGGCGAGTATCAACTTTCAGATGCAATAGGAATTTTTGGGTTAGGTCAATCCGTTCGCGAGATATGGGACATTGAAGCTAAGAAATGGTTGAGAAGACAACAAATTTTTCGCACTTCTGCTGCTCCAAACGCTTAACCAGAGTGGCCTAGGGAAAAATACCCATACCGTTGTAATCGGACGAGTCTCTACTTTCAGTTACAATAGGAATTTTTGTGTTAGGTCAATCCGTTCGCGAGATATGGGACTTTGAAGCTAAGAAATGGTTGACAAGACAACAAATTTGTCGCACTTCTGCTGCTCCAATCGCTTAACCAGAATGGCCTAGGGGAAAAATACCCGTACCGTTGTAATCGGACGAGCTTCTACTTTCAGTTACAATAGGCATTTTTGGGTTAGGTCAATCCGTTCGCGAGATATGGAACTTTGAAGCTAAGAAATGGTTGACAAGACAACAAATTTTTCGCACTCCTGCTGCTTCAATCGCTTAACCAGAATGGCCTAGGGGAAGAATACCCGTACCGTTGTAATCGTGCGAGTTTCTACTTTCAGATGCAATAGGAATTTTTGGGTTAGGTCAATCCGTTCGCGAGATATGAGAGTTTGAAGCTAAGAAATGGTTGAGAAGAGAACAAATTTTTCGCACTTCTGCTGCTCCAAACGCTTAACCAGAATGGCCTAGGGGAAGAATACCCGTACCGTTGTAATCGGGCGAGTTTCTACTTTCAGATGCAATAGGAATTTTTGGGTTAGGTCAATCCGTTCGCGAGATATGGGACATTGAAGCTAAGAAATGGTTGAGAAGACAACAAATTTTTCGCACTTCTGCTGCTCCAAACGCTTAACCAGAGTGGCCTAGGGAAAAATACCCATACCGTTGTAATCGGACGAGTCTCTACTTTCAGTTACAATAGGAATTTTTGGGTTAGGTCAATCCGTTCGCGAGATATGGGACTTTGAAGCTAAGAAATGGTTGACAAGACAACAAATTTGTCGCACTTCTGCTGCTCCAATCGCTTAACCAGAATGGCCTAGGGGAAAAATACCCGTACCGTTGTAATCGGACGAGCTTCTACTTTCAGTTACAATAGGCATTTTTGGGTTAGGTCAATCCGTTCGCGAGATATGGAACTTTGAAGCTAAGAAATGGTTGACAAGACAACAAATTTTTCGCACTCCTGCTGCTTCAATCGCTTAACCAGAATGGCCTAGGGGAAGAATACCCGTACCGTTGTAATCGGGCGAGTTTCTACTTTCAAATGCAATAGGAATTTTTGGGTTAGGTCTATCCGTTCGCGAGATATGGGAGTTTGATGCTAAGAAACGGTTGAGAAGAGAACAAATTTTTCGCAATTCTGCTGCTCCAAACGCTTAACCAGAATGGCCTAGAGAAAAAATGCACGTACCGTTGTGATCGGGCGAGTTTCTACTTTCAAATGCAATAGGAATTTTTGGGTTAGGTCTATCCGTTCGCGAGATATGGGAGTTTGATGCTAAGAAACGGTTGAGAAGAGAACAAATTTTTCGCAATTCTGCTGCTCCAAACGCTTAACCAGAAAGGCCTAAGGAAAAAATACACATACCTTTGTAATCGGGCGAGTTTCTACTTTCAAATGCAATAGGAATTTTTGGGTTAGGTCAATCCGTTCGCGACATATGGGAGTTTGAAGCTAAGAAATGGTTGAGAAGAGAACAAATTATTCGCAATTCTGCTGCTCCAAACGCTTAACCAGAGTGGCCTAGGGAAAAAATACACACACCGTTGTAATCGGGCGAGTTTCTACTTTCAAATGCAATAGGAATTTTTGGGTTAGGTCAATCCGTTGCGAGATATGGGAGTTGGAAGACAAGAAATGGTTGAGAAGGCAAATAATTTTCGCAATTCTGCTGCTCCAAACGCTTAACCAGAATGGCCTAGGTAAAAAATACACATACCGTTGTAATCGGGCGAGTTTCTACTTTCAGATGCAACAGGAATTTTTGGGTTAGGTCAATCCGTTCGCGAGATATGGGAGTTTGAAGCTAAGAACTGGTTGAGAAGACAACAAACTTTTCGCACTTCTGCTGCTCCAAACGCTTAACCAGAATGGCCCAGGGAAAAAATACACATACCGTTGTAATCGGGCGAGTTTCTACTTTCAGATGCAATAGAAATTTTTGGGTTAGTTCAATCCGTTCGCGAGATATGGGAAATTGAAGCTAAGGAATGGTTGAGAAGACAACAAATTTTTCGCACTTCTGCTGCTCCAAACGCTTAACCAGAGTGGCCTAGGGAAAAATACCCATACCGTTGTAATCGGACGAGCTTCTACTTTCAGTTACAATAGGCATTTTTGGGTTAGGTCAATCCGTTCGCGAGATATGGAACTTTGAAGCTAAGAAATGGTTGACAAGACAACAAATTTTTCGCACTCCTGCTGCTTCAATCGCTTAACCAGAATGGCCTAGGTGAAGAATACCCGTACCGTTGTAATCGTGCGAGTTTCTACTTTCAGATGCAATAGGAATTTTTGGGTTAGGTCAATCCGTTCGCGAGATATGAGAGTTTGAAGCTAAGAAATGGTTGAGAAGAGAACAAATTTTTCGCAATTCTGCTGCTCCAAACGCTTAACCAGAATGGCCTAGAGAAAAAATGCACGTACCGTTGTGATCGGGCGAGTTTCTACTTTCAAATGCAATAGGAATTTTTGGGTTAGGTCTATCCGTTCGCGAGATATGGGAGTTTGATGCTAAGAAACGGTTGAGAAGAGAACAAATTTTTCGCAATTCTGCTGCTCCAAACGCTTAACCAGAAAGGCCTAGGGAAAAAAATACACATACCGTTGTTATCGGGCGAGTTTCTACTTTCAGATGCAACAGGAATTTTTGGGTTAGGTCAATCCGTTCGCGAGATATGGGAGTTTGAAGCTAGGAACTGGTTGAGAAGACAACAAATTTTTCGCACTTCTGCTGCTCCAAACGCTTAACCAGAATGGCCCAGGGAAAAAATGCACATACCGTTGTAATCGGGCGAGTATCAACTTTCAGATGCAATAGGAATTTTTGGGTTAAGTCAATCCGTTCGCGAGATATGGGACATTGAAGCTAAGGAATGGTTGAGAAGACCACAAACTTTTCGCACTTCTGCTGCTCCAAACGCTTAACCAGAATGGCCTAGGGGAAGAATACCCGTACCGTTGTAATCGGGCGAGTTTCTACTTTCAGATGCAATAGGAATTTTTGGGTTAGGTCAATCCGTTCGCGAGATATGGGACATTGAAGCTAAGAAATGGTTGAGAAGACAACAAATTTTTCGCACTTCTGCTGCTCCAAACGCTTAACCAGAGTGGCCTAGGGAAAAATACCCATACCGTTGTAATCGGACGAGTCTCTACTTTCAGTTACAATAGGAATTTTTGGGTTAGGTCAATCCGTTCGCGAGATATGGGACTTTGAAGCTAAGAAATGGTTGACAAGACAACAAATTTGTCGCACTTCTGCTGCTCCAATCGCTTAACCAGAATGGCCTAGGGGAAAAATACCCGTACCGTTGTAATCGGACGAGCTTCTACTTTCAGTTACAATAGGCATTTTTGGGTTAGGTCAATCCGTTCGCGAGATATGGAACTTTGAAGCTAAGAAATGGTTGACAAGACAACAAATTTTTCGCACTCCTGCTGCTTCAATCGCTTAACCAGAATGGCCTAGGGGAAGAATACCCGTACCGTTGTAATCGGGCGAGTTTCTACTTTCAAATGCAATAGGAATTTTTGGGTTAGGTCTATCCGTTCGCGAGATATGGGAGTTTGATGCTAAGAAACGGTTGAGAAGAGAACAAATTTTTCGCAATTCTGCTGCTCCAAACGCTTAACCAGAATGGCCTAGAGAAAAAATGCACGTACCGTTGTGATCGGGCGAGTTTCTACTTTCAAATGCAATAGGAATTTTTGGGTTAGGTCTATCCGTTCGCGAGATATGGGAGTTTGATGCTAAGAAACGGTTGAGAAGAGAACAAATTTTTCGCAATTCTGCTGCTCCAAACGCTTAACCAGAAAGGCCTAAGGAAAAAATACACATACCTTTGTAATCGGGCGAGTTTCTACTTTCAAATGCAATAGGAATTTTTGGGTTAGGTCAATCCGTTCGCGACATATGGGAGTTTGAAGCTAAGAAATGGTTGAGAAGAGAACAAATTATTCGCAATTCTGCTGCTCCAAACGCTTAACCAGAGTGGCCTAGGGAAAAAATACACACACCGTTGTAATCGGGCGAGTTTCTACTTTCAAATGCAATAGGAATTTTTGGGTTAGGTCAATCCGTTGCGAGATATGGGAGTTGGAAGACAAGAAATGGTTGAGAAGGCAAATAATTTTCGCAATTCTGCTGCTCCAAACGCTTAACCAGAATGGCCTAGGTAAAAAATACACATACCGTTGTAATCGGGCGAGTTTCTACTTTCAGATGCAACAGGAATTTTTGGGTTAGGTCAATCCGTTCGCGAGATATGGGAGTTTGAAGCTAAGAACTGGTTGAGAAGACAACAAACTTTTCGCACTTCTGCTGCTCCAAACGCTTAACCAGAATGGCCCAGGGAAAAAATACACATACCGTTGTAATCGGGCGAGTTTCTACTTTCAGATGCAATAGAAATTTTTGGGTTAGTTCAATCCGTTCGCGAGATATGGGAAATTGAAGCTAAGGAATGGTTGAGAAGACAACAAATTTTTCGCACTTCTGCTGCTCCAAACGCTTAACCAGAGTGGCCTAGGGAAAAATACCCATACCGTTGTAATCGGACGAGCTTCTACTTTCAGTTACAATAGGCATTTTTGGGTTAGGTCAATCCGTTCGCGAGATATGGAACTTTGAAGCTAAGAAATGGTTGACAAGACAACAAATTTTTCGCACTCCTGCTGCTTCAATCGCTTAACCAGAATGGCCTAGGGGAAGAATACCCGTACCGTTGTAATCGTGCGAGTTTCTACTTTCAGATGCAATAGGAATTTTTGGGTTAGGTCAATCCGTTCGCGAGATATGAGAGTTTGAAGCTAAGAAATGGTTGAGAAGAGAACAAATTTTTCGCAATTCTGCTGCTCCAAACGCTTAACCAGAATGGCCTAGAGAAAAAATGCACGTACCGTTGTGATCGGGCGAGTTTCTACTTTCAAATGCAATAGGAATTTTTGGGTTAGGTCTATCCGTTCGCGAGATATGGGAGTTTGATGCTAAGAAACGGTTGAGAAGAGAACAAATTTTTCGCAATTCTGCTGCTCCAAACGCTTAACCAGAAAGGCCTAGGGAAAAAAATACACATACCGTTGTTATCGGGCGAGTTTCTACTTTCAGATGCAACAGGAATTTTTGGGTTAGGTCAATCCGTTCGCGAGATATGGGAGTTTGAAGCTAGGAACTGGTTGAGAAGACAACAAATTTTTCGCACTTCTGCTGCTCCAAACGCTTAACCAGAATGGCCCAGGGAAAAAATGCACATACCGTTGTAATCGGGCGAGTATCAACTTTCAGATGCAATAGGAATTTTTGGGTTAAGTCAATCCGTTCGCGAGATATGGGACATTGAAGCTAAGGAATGGTTGAGAAGACCACAAATTTTTCGCAATTCTGCTGCTCCAAACACTTAACCAGAATGGCCTAGGGAAAAAATACACATACCGTTGTAATCGGGCGAGTTTCTACTTTCAGATGCAACAGGAATTTTTGGGTTAGGTCAATCCGTTCGCGAGATATGGGAGTTTGAAGCTAAGAACTGGTTGAGAAGACAACAAATTTTTCGCACTTCTGCTGCTCCAAACGCTTAACCAGAATGGCCCAGGGAAATAATACACATACCGTTGTAATCGGGCGAGTATCAACTTTCAGATGCAATAGGAATTTTTGGGTTAGGTCAATCCGTTCGCGAGATATGGGAGTTTGAAGCTAAGAACTGGTTGACAAGGCAACAAATTTTGCGCACTTCTGCTGCTCCAAACGCTTAACCAGAATAGCCCAGGGAAAAAATACACATACCGTTGTAATCGGGCGAGTATCAACTTTCAGATGCAATAGGAATTTTTGGGTTAGGTCAATCCGTTCGCGAGATATGGGACATTGAAGCTAAGAAATGGTTGAGAAGACAACAAATTTTTCGCACTTCTGCTGCTCCAAACGCTTAACCAGAGTGGCCTAGGGAAAAATACCCATACCGTTGTAATCGGACGAGTCTCTACTTTCAGTTACAATAGGAATTTTTGGGTTAGGTCAATCCGTTCGCGAGATATGGGACTTTGAAGCTAAGAAATGGTTGACAAGACAACAAATTTGTCGCACTTCTGCTGCTCCAATCGCTTAACCAGAATGGCCTAGGGGAAAAATACCCGTACCGTTTTAATCGGACGAGCTTCTACTTTCAGTTACAATAGGCATTTTTGGGTTAGGTCAATCCGTTCGCGAGATATGGAACTTTGAAGCTAAGAAATGGTTGACAAGACAACAAATTTTTCGCACTCCTGCTGCTTCAATCGCTTAACCAGAATGGCCTAGGGGAAGAATACCCGTACCGTTGTAATCGTGCGAGTTTCTACTTTCAGATGCAATAGGAATTTTTGGGTTAGGTCAATCCGTTCGCGAGATATGAGAGTTTGAAGCTAAGAAATGGTTGAGAAGAGAACAAATTTTTCGCAATTCTGCTGCTCCAAACGCTTAACCAGAATGGCCTAGAGAAAAAATGCACGTACCGTTGTGATCGGGCGAGTTTCTACTTTCAAATGCAATAGGAATTTTTGGGTTAGGTCTATCCGTTCGCGAGATATGGGAGTTTGATGCTAAGAAACGGTTGAGAAGAGAACAAATTTTTCGCAATTCTGCTGCTCCAAACGCTTAACCAGAAAGGCCTAAGGAAAAAATACACATACCTTTGTAATCGGGCGAGTTTCTACTTTCAAATGCAATAGGAATTTTTGGGTTAGGTCAATCCGTTCGCGACATATGGGAGTTTGAAGCTAAGAAATGGTTGAGAAGAGAACAAATTATTCGCAATTCTGCTGCTCCAAACGCTTAACCAGAGTGGCCTAGGGAAAAAATACACACACCGTTGTAATCGGGCGAGTTTCTACATTCAAATGCAATAGGAATTTTTGGGTTAGGTCAATCCGTTGCGAGATATGGGAGTTGGAAGACAAGAAATGGCTGAGAAGGCAAATAATTTTCGCAATTCTGCTGCTCCAAACGCTTAACCAGAATGGCCTAGGTAAAAAATACACATACCGTTGTAATGGGGCGAGTTTCTACTTTCAGATGCAACAGGAATTTTTGGGTTAGGTCAATCCGTTCGCGAGATATGGGAGTTTGAAGCTAAGAACTGGTTGAGAAGACAACAAACTTTTCGCACTTCTGCTGCTCCAAACGCTTAACCAGAATGGCCCAGGGAAAAAATACACATACCGTTGTAATCGGGCGAGTTTCTACTTTCAGATGCAATAGAAATTTTTGGGTTAGTTCAATCCGTTCGCGAGATATGGGGAATTGAAGCTAAGGAATGGTTGAGAAGGCAACAAATTTTTCGCACTTCTGCTGCTCCAAACGCTTAACCAGAGTGGCCTAGGGAAAAATACCCATACCGTTGTAATCGGACGAGTCTCTACTTTCAGTTACAATAGGAATTTTTGGGTTAGGTCAATCCGTTCGCGAGATATGGGACTTTGAAGCTAAGAAATGGTTGACAAGACAACAAATTTTTCGCACTTCTGCTGCTCCAATCGCTTAACCAGAATGGCCTAGGGGAAAAATACCCGTACCGTTGTAATCGGACGAGCTTCTACTTTCAGTTACAATAGGAATTTTTGGGTTAGGTCAATCCGCTCGCGAGATATGGAACTTTGAAGCTGAGAAATGGTTGACAAGACAACAAATTTTTCGCACTTCTGCTGCTCCAATCGCTTAACCAGAATGGACTATGGGAAGAATACCCGTACCGTTGTAATCGGGCGAGTTTCTACTTTCAGATGCAATAGGAATTTTTGGGTTAGGTCAATCCGTTCGCGAGATATGAGAGTTTGAAGCTAAGAAATGGTTGAGTAGAGAACAAATTATTCGCAATTCTGCTGCTCCAAACGCTTAACCAGAGTGGCCTAGGGAAAAAATACACACACCGTTGTAATCGGGCGAGTTTCTACTTTCAAATGCAATAGGAATTTTTGGGTTAGGTCAATCCGTTGCGAGATATGGGAGTTGGAAGACAAGAAATGGTTGAGAAGGCAAATAATTTTCGCAATTCTGCTGCTCCAAACGCTTAACCAGAGTGGCCTAGGGAAAAATACCCATACCGTTGTAATCGGACGAGCTTCTACTTTCAGTTACAATAGGCATTTTTGGGTTAGGTCAATCCGTTCGCGAGATATGGAACTTTGAAGCTAAGAAATGGTTGACAAGACAACAAATTTTTCGCACTCCTGCTGCTTCAATCGCTTAACCAGAATGGCCTAGGGGAAGAATACCCGTACCGTTGTAATCGTGCGAGTTTCTACTTTCAGATGCAATAGGAATTTTTGGGTTAGGTCAATCCGTTCGCGAGATATGAGAGTTTGAAGCTAAGAAATGGTTGAGAAGAGAACAAATTTTTCGCAATTCTGCTGCTCCAAACGCTTAACCAGAATGGCCTAGAGAAAAAATGCACGTACCGTTGTGATCGGGCGAGTTTCTACTTTCAAATGCAATAGGAATTTTTGGGTTAGGTCTATCCGTTCGCGAGATATGGGAGTTTGATGCTAAGAAACGGTTGAGAAGAGAACAAATTTTTCGCAATTCTGCTGCTCCAAACGCTTAACCAGAAAGGCCTAGGGAAAAAAATACACATACCGTTGTTATCGGGCGAGTTTCTACTTTCAGATGCAACAGGAATTTTTGGGTTAGGTCAATCCGTTCGCGAGATATGGGAGTTTGAAGCTAGGAACTGGTTGAGAAGACAACAAATTTTTCGCACTTCTGCTGCTCCAAACGCTTAACCAGAATGGCCCAGGGAAAAAATGCACATACCGTTGTAATCGGGCGAGTATCAACTTTCAGATGCAATAGGAATTTTTGGGTTAAGTCAATCCGTTCGCGAGATATGGGACATTGAAGCTAAGGAATGGTTGAGAAGACCACAAATTTTTCGCAATTCTGCTGCTCCAAACGCTTAACCAGAAAGGCCTAGGGAAAAAAATACACATACCGTTGTTATCGGGCGAGTTTCTACTTTCAGATGCAACAGGAATTTTTGGGTTAGGTCAATCCGTTCGCGAGATATGGGAGTTTGAAGCTAGGAACTGGTTGAGAAGACAACAAATTTTTCGCACTTCAGCTGCTCCAAACGCTTAACCAGAATGGCCCAGGGAAAAAATGCACATACCGTTGTAATCGGGCGAGTATCAACTTTCAGATGCAATAGGAATTTTTGGGTTAAGTCAATCCGTTCGCGAGATATGGGACATTGAAGCTAAGGAATGGTTGAGAAGACCACAAATTTTTCGCAATTCTGCTGCTCCAAACACTTAACCAGAATGGCCTAGGGAAAAAATACACATACCGTTGTAATCGGGCGAGTTTCTACTTTCAGATGCAACAGGAATTTTTGGGTTAGGTCAATCCGTTCGCGAGATATGGGAGTTTGAAGCTAAGAACTGGTTGAGAAGACAACAAATTTTTCGCACTTCTGCTGCTCCAAACGCTTAACCAGAATGGCCCAGGGAAATAATACACATACCGTTGTAATCGGGCGAGTATCAACTTTCAGATGCAATAGGAATTTTTGGGTTAGGTCAATCCGTTCGCGAGATATGGGAGTTTGAAGCTAAGAACTGGTTGACAAGGCAACAAATTTTGCGCACTTCTGCTGCTCCAAACGCTTAACCAGAATAGCCCAGGGAAAAAATACACATACCGTTGTAATCGGGCGAGTATCAACTTTCAGATGCAATAGGAATTTTTGGGTTAGGTCAATCCGTTCGCGAGATATGGGACATTGAAGCTAAGAAATGGTTGAGAAGACAACAAATTTTTCGCACTTCTGCTGCTCCAAACGCTTAACCAGAGTGGCCTAGGGAAAAATACCCATACCGTTGTAATCGGACGAGTCTCTACTTTCAGTTACAATAGGAATTTTTGGGTTAGGTCAATCCGTTCGCGAGATATGGGACTTTGAAGCTAAGAAATGGTTGACAAGACAACAAATTTGTCGCACTTCTGCTGCTCCAATCGC